>NC_057813.1:233791749-234101445 GCF_018294505.1 Triticum aestivum
AATTTTAGTTTAGAGTTTAATTTCGAAATCATGTGCCAAATGCAATCATCATCGAACAGAAGAAATCTTCATAGCGCCCTCTCTCGCTCCTGTGTCGCTCCCGAGCGGCACCGGGGTGCCCAAACCTAGAAACCCTCGGCCCCACCTCCCCCGCCGCCATCGGCGGCGGCCGGTTTTCCTTCGGCATCGCAGCTCCGCCGGCGCCCGTGGCCGCTGGTGGATCTGGCGCGGTGAGGCGGCGGTTGGGCGGCGGTCCCGGCTTGTTCACGCGGTGGAGGGAGGCTCGCTCCTCTTCGGCGGCGTGCCACGGAGGCTACGGTGGCCGGGATCTTCAAGGTTGCATCTCCGGCGGGTGGCAGCCATTGTGACAACGTCGTCGGGCTCCTGGGCTGCGGTCCAGTGCTCCTGTCGGGGCGTCGGGGCGGGGTGGCGGCCCCCCTTCCGGCCTTGGGTGAATCCTCTGCGGGCGGGCCGGCTGCTGTCGGCCTTGGGTGGCCTTTGCGACTATGCTGCAGCTGGGGGTCGCTGGATCTGGTCGTCTTGGCCGGGTTCGGCTCGTCGGCATTTGCCGACGGCGAGGTGGATGGCTCTAGTGTGGTGGTGGCGCCGCCACGGCGGCGGGTATAACACCCATGATGTGGCTATATCTCCCACGTGTTGAAGCACGACTTAGAGGCATAACCGCATTATGGTTTTGTCGCAAAAAGGGTCATCTTCACACAATCCCATATAATGAACAAGAATGGGATAAAGAGTTGGCTTACAATCGCCACTTCACACAATGAACATATAATTCATACATCATTCAGAGTACACACACATAGTCCGACTACGGACGAAGCCAAAAGAAAAGAAGATAACCCAACTGCTAGATCCCCGATCGTCCCAACTGGGCTCCACTACTGATCAACATGAAACGATACATAGCAACGACAAAGGTCTTCATTGAGCTCCCATCTGAGCTCAGTTGCATCACCTGCACTGGTATCATCGGCACCTGCAACAGTTGGTAGTATCTGGTGAGTCACGAGGACTCAGCAATCTCAAAACCCACGAGATCAAGACTATTTAAGCTTATGGGTAGGAAGGGGTAAAGTGGTGAGGTTGTAGCAGCGGCTAAGCATATATGGCGGCTAACATACGCAAATAAGAGCGAGAAGAGAGCAAGCGGAACGATCGTGAAGCTAGCAATGATCAAGAAGTGATCATGAACTCCTACTTACGTCAAACATAACCCAAAACCGTGTTCACTTCCCGGACTCCGCCGAGAAGAGACCATCACGGCTACACACACGGTTGATGCGTTTTAAATCGGATCTGGTGTCAAGTTATCTACAACCGGACATTAATAAATTCCCATCTGCCTATAACCGCAGGCACGGCTTTCGAAAGTTTATACCCTGCAGGGGTGTCCCAACTTAGCCCATGATAAGCTCTCGCGATCAACGAAGGATATACCTTCTCCCAGGAAGACCCGATCAGACTCAGAATCCCGGTTTACAAGACATTTCGACGATGGTAAAACAAGACCAGCAAAGCCGCACAAATGTGCCGACAAATCCTGATAGGAGCTGCACATATCTCGGTCTCAGGGCACACCGGATTGTCCAAACTTCTGGTAGGCCAGCCCAGAGTTGCCCCTGGTGGCCACCGGCGGCTGACAGGTTGGACCAACACTCACAACGAGCACTGGCCCGGGGGGTAAAATAAAGATGACTCTTGAGTCTGCAGAACCCAAGGGAAAAAGGCTTAGATAGGCAAATGGTAAAACCAAGGTTGGGCCTTGCTGGAGGAGTTTTATTAAAAGCGAACTGTCAAGGGGGTCCCATAAATCACCCAACCGCGTAAGGAACACAAAATCCGGGAAGATAACACCGGTATGACGGAAACTAGGGCGACAAGAGTGGAACAAAACACCAGGCATAAGGCCGAGTCTTCCATCCTTTACCAAGTATATAGATGCATTAATAATATAATAGATATTGTGATATCCCAACATAATCCTGTCCATCATGAAGCAATCTTCAACTTCACCTGCAACTAACAGCGCTATAAGAGGGGTTGAGCAAAGCGGTAACATAGCCAAGCGATGGTTTGCTAGGAAGGGTGAAAAAGGTTAGAGGCTGACATGACAATATGGGAGGCATGGTAAACAAGTGATAGGTAGCGCATCATAGCGATAGAACGAAGCAACTAGCAAGCAAAGATAGAAGTGATATCGAGGGTAATGGTCATCTTGCCTGAAATCCCGCAAGGAAGAAGAACGAGTCCATGAAGAAGACAAACGAACGTAGTCGAACGTATCCTCACAACTCCGGAATGAAACCGAAGCTAACGAGAGAAGCAAACCGGAAAGAAGCAAACAATATGGTAAACACACAAGCATAAACATGTCATGATGCACAAACAAGTATGATGCATGTCCGGTTTAATGAGGCATGGCATGGCAAAGTGCAACAAACAACACTACAAATTAAGTGGAGCTCAATCTGCAATGAGTTGCATATTAACAAAACACCACATCAAATTATTTAGTTTACTCTCGGTTAAGATACTCAACAATTATTAAATGTTAATTAACATGGCAAGGGGTGAAGCATAAGTAAACTAACTATTTAGGCAAGTTTAAATGAGGCCGAAAACAACAAACAACAATTCCAGAAAATCCTCATATGTCATTTAGCAATTTAAAGCAAACACAATTTTAAACATTTTAAATGTTGTTATCATGATGCGGATGACATATGCAAGTTTTAAGCAATTTTATGAAAACGTTAACATGAGCATGATACGAGGCATTTGTCGCCATGGCGGAAGGAAAAAGGTGCCACGGCGGTGAAACAGAAATGGTGCCACGGCAACATTCCGGTCCCGATAACTCATGGAGGTACCGATGCAAAAGGAAGTGTGACGTGAGCGAGTCATGCAAGATGGTGGGGTGATCCCGGATTACCGGGTTCCCACGGGTCGACGGCATGGCAAACGAGGAGGAACTTGCAAGGACAAACGGGCACGGTGCAAACATGAGCATCTCATACAACACACATTCATTCGTTCACGGGCGGTCGTCTTGGGGTTATACCTTCGAAGCGTGCATTTTGGAGCGGTTCGAGTTCGGAGCGGTGTAGAGGAAGTAGGCGTTCACGGGACGTCGTGGAAGTAGTGGTACACGTTTCGTAGTTGTTCGGGGTCACGACGAGGAACTTGACGTCCACGGAATCTTCGAGGGTCGACGGTAGTGGTACACGGGCCGTAGTGGAAGTAGTCGTTCACGTTCATTTTTGGAGAGGTACTTGAAAAATCCAACATCTGCGGGGCGACAGTAGTGGTACACGTGGTAGATGAACTTGGCGATCCGAAGGGGTACTTGGTGTTGACGGTCTTGTAGTCGTACTAGGCATCCGGTGAACTTGGCGAAATCCATGAAGGCGTCCTTGGGCGATCCTGTTTGCCGCGTCTTGGCAAATCGAAGGGGATCTTGGCGTCCATGCAATCGGCAGCGGAGGTGCACGAAACCAGCGGCAGAGGACAAGCCGGATCTGGACAGGGTTGAAGACAAATGGCGAGGGCGCAACACTCTAGGAGGCAGTAGGGCGCGGGGACGGCAGGGGCTTGTCCATGGCGGCCCTGACCTCCGGAGCACAACGGGGCGGCGAGGAGGGGTTTCTCCGACGAGCATTGGGATGGAGCGGGCGGCGAGACTTGGCGGTTGAGGACACTGGTGGTGCAACATGAGGAAGGAGAGGCCGGAGCGATGACGAGCCGAAGGACGGCGAGGAAGAGGGAGCTCCTCTCCCTGGCACGAGGAGGGAGACGTGAGGCAGGGGGCGCCGGAGTTGGCCTCCAGTGGCGGCGCGGGAGGCCCGGCGCGGCATCGGCGAGAGGGTGCAGCAGCAGCTGCTGCTGCCGGTGGTGAGGTCGAGGCGGTTTGGTGGCGACGAGGAGGAAGGAAGAGATGGGATCCAGCGATGCGGGGTCGTAGTGAGGCGCTGAGGAACGACGAGGCGGGGGAATGATCGATGGGAGTTGGGGATCGAGCGAAGGGGGTTCGAGCGATGGGTTCTGGCGGCGCGAGGGGAGATGGGGATAGGGCGTTGCGTGTGCGTGGCGGCGCTCAAAGGGAGCGAGGGGGAGGAAGAGAGTGAATAAAGGGGATCGGGCTAGGGTTAAAGGGATTAGATGGGCTGTGGGGATGGATGGGCCGGCCTGGGCTGGCTCTCTTCTCTCTCCCTCTAATTTTCTAGCAGAAAAGAAATAGAGAGAGGAAAAGAAAGAGAGGGTTAGGGAAAGATTTTGCGCATGGGGATAATTTTCCCGGACTCACAAAAATGTGCTTGTTCCGAGAAAATAGAAAAGGCCATGATTGAAAGATTTAAATCCAAACTCATTTGATTTAAATTCAAATGATTTGAATAGGAAGTGAGGGTTGGGAAGGTCCAAAAATGTTCGGATTTTTGGTGGAGCTCCGGAAAATTATGAAAAAAATTATGGGCAAAGTTGGAGACCAAGAATTGAGATAACAACAGCATGGGATATTTTGCAGGTGGGTTATGGTTAATTCCAAATAAATGGAATAATTTTATTATAGCTCCCTAATAATATTGAGAGGCTTTAATATGTTATAAAGAGAAATCACAAGTGAATTCCCTCGATTTAAATGGATCGAAAAATCCATACAATTTATTTAGTTGAGTTTTAAAAATTAAAAGACATGCTGGCATGATGACATGATGCAATGCAAAAATAAAAGAGCAATCACAAAAGAAACACATGGCGATAACAAAATAACTGGGCAGCATCTGGAGCGTCGGTCTTGGGGCGTCACAGCGGGGGTGTGCGGTTCAGCGAATTTACGGATCAGCTACAGGCTCCCTGTTAGTGGCTGGTTGCGTGGGGGTGTGGAGGCCAGTGCTCTGGGTGATAGCCTGCGTGGCTTCTGCCGACGCCGACAATGCGACGCCCGTGGGCATCGTTTCTCCTTCCTGAAGGGTCGTCGTGGAGCTCTCTGGCCTTGTCCACCTTCGGGGTTCGTCTTCGGGTGAAAGCCTATGGCCATGTCCAATGGTCGGGCGACGGCGTCGTTTCCGCGTCGCTTCCCCCCTTGGGGGCGTCGTCTTGGATACTTGTTCCCCTTCGCGCTTTCCATGGGCTGGACGTGCACGACATCAAGGTTGGCTGGTGCCCAACCGGTGATGCGAGGTGTTGTCGTTGCGACTTGTGCGGTAA
This sequence comes from Triticum aestivum, assembly GCF_018294505.1. Lineage (NCBI taxonomy): Eukaryota > Viridiplantae > Streptophyta > Magnoliopsida > Poales > Poaceae > Triticum > Triticum aestivum. Next base: position 233,796,976 of record NC_057813.1, read on the forward strand.
CGACGATGGTGGCGCGTGGAGCTGGGTCGCGGCTGGTCCTTCTGATGTCAGCGGTCCGGTGCACCAATGGGTGTGCCTATGTTTGCTTCTCGCTGTGACAGAGAAATCGGAGCTGCACGTGGCGGGGCCCTTGCGGCAACGACGACTCCATGAGGGCGGATTCAACAGACGTGCTCTCCGGAGGTTGCGATGGATTAGGTCGGTGCGAGGCTTGCAACTTTCTCCCGTGAAGCACATCAACAAAATCGGAGCTGCTGGTCTTCGACGTCTTGGCCGACTGTTTGACTCTGGCCGATGAGGTCCTCGGGTGTCGTTCGTTCGGAGGGGTCTTGACGGGTCGTCAGCGGCTAAGTCGGAGTCACCTGCTCTGGGAGAGGTGATGACGATGACATTGCAGGCAACCTCAATGGTGTCCTGTCCTCGACGGTGTGTGTGGTCTTGTCGGTGCCAGGTCGGCCGGTGTGCCCTTTCGATGGGCGTATTGTGACGGTTTTCGCCCGAGTCTCCGTTAATTAACCGGACAACTCTCTTCTGCTTAATCAATGAAAATGGCACATCTTTGCCTCGTTTCAAAAAAAAATTCGACACCATGGATCGGTGTTGCTAATATATACAGTAATTTATTACTTTCATCTTATATTAAAATGAGGAATTACAGGCAATAATTTGTGTACACTTATATTATTGAAGCACCATACATTCAATACCGAACTTCCTCGATGTCCTTTCGACAAAATATAACAAGGAGAGCAGATAAACGCAGGATGCAAGTCGGCGCGGCAATTTCGGCGGCGTCCTCTCCATCCATCTCCCTCACCCTCCCGCGCCGCCTCAACACGGCGCCATCCTCATCACGAACCCACCAAACAAACAAAAGGCGGACCCAACTCCCCCTCCTCCACCTTCCCCGGAGCACAAATCTCCCCTCCCAATCCCCACCCCCGTCGGTAGCCAATCGCGTCGACGATGCTGGGCGCCGCGAGGAGATCCGGATGCGTACGTGCGCTCCTCTGAGAATATGTTTTTCTTCCGTCCTTGCCTGTCGGCCTTGTCTCTGATCCGTGCGCGTGTTTCGATCGGTTCAGGTGCTGGGGCAACTGATGCAGACCCTCCGCCCGGCGGCAACGGCGGCGAGGAGCTACTCCGCGACCCCGAAGGAGGTGAGCGCTTTGCCGGAACCCTAGCTTAGCTCGTGTTGTGAGGCGTCGCACGGTCGTCGGTGTGATTGATTAATCTATTACTATTTGTTTGTTTGTTTTTTCTGGGGTGGTGAATGGTACAGCTAGGTGGGGTTAGTTTTTCGAGACGGTTGATCCTGTGGGCTGTGGCAGGGGTGGTTGCATATTGGTCAGTCATGGGCTTTAAACGGTAAAGGGAGTCGATTGTATGGAACCTTATTCGATTTGTGCAGCTCAGTTCTGGAAATGGCTGATCGTTCAGGAGAATCAGTCGTTTTTGTTGTCCACGTCTCCAGGTGGGAGGACATACCTTTTGTGCGATGACAGTGGGTTCAGTGAATTGAACGGTACTGTTTTCAGAAATGCATAGCAGTATTGTCTTAAGCAGGTTGCTGGACAGCTGGTGTAGAGGTATTTTAGGTTGTTCTGATTTCACCAGATTGAAAGAACCCAACATGTATCTTATTATTTTGTTTTAATATGCTTGCTTGTTGAATTTTTGTAGTGTTGTGTTCGCCTCTAGAAGTAATTTTATGTTCTTCTTACATTGTGATTTTGTGTGGGAAATTTATGCAGTTCCTCTTCTTTTGCTCTTTAGATGACTGTGCGTGAAGCATTGAATTCCGCTCTTGACGAGGAGATGTCTGCCGACCCTTCTGTTTTCTTAATGGGAGAAGAGGTACCATGATACCACCTGGAAGACAAGTTATATATTTTGTGTCCTTTTTTTGTGCTCTCTAATACTTGTCATTTACGTGGCAGGTTGGAGAGTACCAAGGTGCGTACAAGGTTAGTGAATTCTTCTCAAGACTCATGATTTCTTCATTACTTCGTGGCAACTGAATTTGTGTGAATACTATTAGCATTTATATCCTTTATGTTATTTGCAGATAACAAAGGGTTTGCTGGACAAGTATGGTCCCGACAGGGTTCTCGATACACCAATCACAGAGGTTATAAACTTGAACCCTTAAAAGTAATCATTGGTGTCTGTTCATAAGCCGTCAGATTTGTGTGATCAGTTTTGGAGTTTTCAGTACTAATATGCTATTGTTCTGTTCAGGCTGGTTTTACTGGCATTGGCGTTGGTGCTGCCTACCAAGGTCTTAGACCTGTAGTAGAGTTCATGACATTTAACTTCTCGATGCAGGTCAGTCATTTTATTTTCGAAATTCCTGAAAATGCCAGTTTGTCAAATAACCTTATTATATGGCTGCATTGTATTTTTCGCTGTTAGTTTTCTAAGCAGCTTAAATTATGGTAGGTCATGCTGATTTTTCCCTTGTGATGAGTGGTGGTGTAGTCTGCTCTTGATTTGTTCTATATCATGCTGTGTTTAAGGGGATGGGAATATTCTTTTCAATTGTTGTTTTATTCTTCTACAGAAATATGATTACTAGAAACTGACATTGGAAAGTACTCATTGGAACAGTATCATCCTTCTGAAAATTTGATGATCAAGATTACATTTACTTCCTGTTGGTAGTTTAAGCAGAATGCAGAACTTGATGGCCACAGTATAGTTTATGCTTAACTGCAAGTACAAGAGTAATAAAAATCTGTTACTCATAGTTTGTTTCGCATGTTGCCTATTGGACATTTGAGAACTTTGTTTTAAGACATAGTTCTTCCTTGTCTGCATGTTCACATATTAGTCGGAATGGTTGGATATTGAAATGATACCCATTAGTTACTACCACTACGTCCCATAATGTAAGACTTTTTTGACACTAGTGTAGTGTCAAAAAACGTCTTACATTATGAGATGGAGGGAGTACTATTTTTGATTAAAACTTTGATCCCCATAACAACAACAACAACAACAAAGCCTTTAGTCCCAAACAAGTTGGGGTAGGCTAGAGGTGAAACCCATAAGATCTCGCAACCAACTCATGGCTCTGGCACATGGATAGCAAGCTTCCACGCACCCCTGTCCATAGCTAGCCCTTAGTCGATACTCCAATCCTTCAGGTCTCTCTTAACGGACAAAACTTTGATCCCCATAATTACATATTAATCGCATACGGCTGCTAGTATGCCTTTCTTGTTGCACTCAGTTTGTATTCCGTTTGTACATAACTCTGTCCATAAATTTACTTTCATTTATTCTGTATATAAATCTTGCCGAATATGTCTACATACAACAACTGTGTATTGCATTAGTCAAAGTTTTTGCCTAATAGCACTGTTTTGCACATCCAGGCAATTGATCACATCATCAATTCAGCTGCCAAATCAAACTACATGTCAGCTGGTCAGATATCCGTTCCTATTGTTTTTCGAGGACCAAATGGGGCAGCTGCTGGAGTTGGTGCTCAACACTCGCAGGTTTGACTAAAGCTTATCTCTACCTATTTTCTTTGAGAAATCCATGAAAACTGCCTTCTCATATAGACAAAGAGAGATGAACAGTATGTACAGAGGAGCACACGTTTTGAAGGGAGCATGGCAAAACCCTATAGCACTAAACTTACCTCTACCTATCCATGTGTTGTTCGTCATTCTTACTCCATTTCTTCGGTTGGTAGTAGAATGAAAGCCAAAACTGTCAGAATATGACTTATTCATCTCACTATCAATAAATGCATTGAATTGCAAGAGGTGTAAACTTTAGTGTGCTTCTGGCTCTTCATGATCGTAAGATGCATAGCATCTTTGGATCGTTTTTTATTTAACATTTTTTTATCTATTTATCCAAGTAGTGGAACCCTAGTAGTCTAATTTACTTCGGTACTAATTGACTTCGTATGCAGTGCTATGCAGCATGGTATGCCCATGTTCCAGGATTGAAGGTCCTAACTCCCTATTCTGCAGAAGATGCTCGAGGCTTGCTAAAAGCAGCAATCAGGGATCCAGACCCTGTTGTTTTCCTGGAAAATGAACTACTGTATGTAATATCTTGTCCTACTTAGTTACATTCTCTACATTCAAGTTGTCATTTCAGCGAATCATGTATTCTTCTCTACAGCTATGGTGAATCGTTTCCTATTAAGGCTGAAGTACTTGATTCTAGCTTCAGTGTCCCAATTGGCAAAGCTAAGGTATGTTCTTTAGTGGTCGGGAAGAGTTTAGTTCTGTCAGATTTTTTGTATGGATTGCCAGTAAGAGCTTTTTTTTTTGGTTTCACCTTGTTTTTTGATCTGCAGATAGAACGGGAAGGAAAAGATGTTACAATTACTGCATTCTCTAAGATGGTTGGGTATGCTCTTCAGGTGTGTTACTACAGTACTTTTAAGTAAACGGAAGAAGTCGCTAATAGCTGTGTTTACTTGTGTTGTCCATTAGGCCTTCTTGTTTTAAATTCGTTAGTGAAATTTGACCAAATAACGTAATAGTACTATTAGCAGCTAATGGTTTGTTCATTAACTAGATACTTCTTTTATGCAAAGAATGGTTGGTTGTGTAATATAGTGTCACCTTGACTGTGAAAGACTTGTTCACCCTGAACCCCTGCAAAATTGTCCCCAGTGGTCCCTTTCATATTACCTTTGGGTTCGGATCATGCAGAAACTTTTGTGATAGACTGAGGTATAAGACTTCCGTGCGATATTAGTGGTGTGTGCCCGCCTGCCCGGGGTACTATTTCAGCCCAGGCTTCAACAGGAAAATGACACAGGGCCAACATTACTTCCACCTTAAGAAATAACAATTGGCGCTTTGCTGCAGTCTCAGTCCAGCCAATAACAGCAAGCACACAAAATTAAGGTCATTTGGTTTCACTTTTGTCAGTTCTTGGAATAATCAAGTTGCTCTAGAGGGGTGACTTCTGACCAAGTTAATTCTTTTAACGAGTTTTGAGAAAGCTGGGGATTCCAGAGTTTGAATAATATCTAAGTGACTACTGAATGCAGTTGTGACATTCAGGACCTACACGTCTTGTATGTCTACATGAAGTGAATGATAAGAATTAAATTCAAGATGATCTTGCCTATAGTGTCAAAACAATTCAGGATTCAATCTTCATGATCTTCAGTTCTGAGAATCCTACGATATGTCATGATTCGAAATTAACACATTCATGCCACATAATCGCATAAAAGAAAGAAGACCAGCCTTCACATGAAGTAGCATTCATTAAATCAGCAAAATCTGTCTTGACATGAATCAGTGCATTAATTAAATGAATTGTATAGTCATAAATGCTGTAGCTCAGTGCCAACAATAGTGCTGCTAAGACCATGCAGCTCAACCCTGAGTTCTTCAGCACTAACCTCCTGCTGATTCTGCTTCACCATATTCCACGTTAGAGCATAGACTGCTATGAACTCAGGGCATCTATGATCTTGATGATAAGGTGCTATGCCTCAGGGCCTGGTGTGATGGCGCTGAAAAAGAAGGTCCTGCATGTTAGACTATACGTAGTATAGTACACGTACAGCCCATGTATATGGTCAAGGCTGTACGCATAATTGGCGTGTTAGTGGTGCACGGCCTGTTGAGCCAAAGAGCTAATCAAACGTGTGTTGAATTGTATGGGCTACCCCCTTCTAATAATTGTCTCAATGTCCAAATTTAGAGAAGTTCAAAATTGGGCCAGCCATAGTGAGATGACATTTTGAGAAATTGATTCTGTTTGAGATGATTTACTTACGTGAGTGCATTTGTTTAATTACTAGCATAGTAGCATCAATGATTTTTTTCCCCACTGTACATAAAATACTTGACCTATTGTTCTGGTTACATTCTCATGCTCAGTCATTTTCAGGCTGCAGAGATACTGTCCAAGGAGGGAATCAGTGCTGAGGTAGTTACTTTTCGCAAAACATATTATGTAGTACAGTTATGTGACCAACGTTCTTTTTTAACTACATCCATCAGTATTTTCTTATTATCCACTATAATATCTGTTAACAGGTGATCAACCTTCGGTCAATTAGACCATTGGATAGAGCTGCTATCAATGCATCCGTTAGGAAAACCAACAGATTGGTTACCGTTGAAGAAGGCTTTCCACAACATGGTGTTGGTGCTGAAATATGGTTTCTCTCTCTTTCTCTCTCTCTCTCTCTCTCTCCTATGCTTGGGTGTTGGGTTCTCAGATGTATCTTCATTGCAGCATGTCCGTAGTGGAGGACAGCTTTGAGTATCTTGATGCACCAGTTGAGAGGATTGCCGGAGCTGATGTACCGATGCCCTATGCGGCAAACCTTGAAAGATTGGCAGTTCCACAGGTCTGCACTTGCTGCTTCTTTTACATTGATCCCAAACCATTGGGTCCCATTTTTTTTAGATATTATTGAGAAAGTTCGCCTAATCGATAATGGCAAAGCATTTTTCATGAGTAGTACTGGAAATAGCACAGTTTTACCATGATTTTTAATTTCTTGCCTTCATCCATCTACCATGGAATCTTTATCTATAGCCAGTATAATTGGTTGGCTACCGCGCAACCTTTATCTGTAGCCAGTATTATTGATTGGCTACCATGCAATATTTTCTGAAAGTAGGGGATATTGATGCTTTTATTTTCATATTTGGACTGCCTTGTGTTGGTTTCATACTTTTTCATTGTCAGCGTGCTCCATTGTTATTAGGAATTTAGTGAATCATATGTACTGTTAAGCCGGTACTTGCCTAGTGGGGCATCAGTGAGGAAATAGTTTTTGTTTTGGGGGGGCAGTGTGTCTGACAGGAAACCAGGAACCTAGTTTGCTAATACCCCCTCCGTCACAAAATAAGTGTCTCAACTCTAGCATAACTTTGTACTAAAGTTAGTACAAAGTTGAGACACTTATTTTAGGACGGAGGGAGTAGCTCGTAAAATATGAAGACTTGCGCCCTGTTGAGCTGGGAATTTTCCTAGTGGGTAATGAATGAGACTGCAGTAATGAAACACAACAATTTCTTTTGTAGACAGAGTATCTGTCACCAGCGTAGTTACTGATAGCTTGGAAAATTTGAAGGTTGGGCATTAGACAGTTAATATGTTTCAGCGATAGGATCCTCCACCCATATTTTTAATCTCTGTAGGCATACATCATCACTCTTTAGACTGCTAGGATTTAGCTTACGAGATTATGTTGGACATGGGGAGCCGATTCTTCAAATGTTTCTTGGGAGATGAGTAGGCAGAGCCGCATAGGAAAGGTGGCTTACATATGCATGATTTTGAATTGTTCAGGGAAAATTTACTCTGCCGGTTCAGCCAATCATCTTGGAAGTAGATGGTGATATTAGACGTAGGTTGAAGTATCAGTATTCACCTAGTCATATTAGGAGAAAGCAGGATCATGCAGGGATAATTTATTTCTTATCCTCGCCTCACTAACGTTTTGGGCATGCTTGCAGGTTGAGGACATCGTCCGTGCAGCAAAGCGAGCTTGCTACAGATCATCATCCATGGCGGCAAACGCCTAAAGCACAAATGCAAGTTTTGTTTCTCGGCCTTCTTCTTCCTTCCTTGTCCAGAAAAGATGTACCGAATCGCATAATTGTATCCCCCAACTCGTGTGAGCTAATTTTGTAGATCTGCATGCATTGTTGATTCCTATCTGTCGGCGGCAGTCGGATGACTGCATTTAGTTCATGGTTCATCCCTATACATTTGAATCATGCAACCTCTGGAGGTTTACATCACTGAGGGATGTATAAATAACATGTACTCCCTCCGTTCCAAAATAAGTGTCTCAAGGTTAATACAACTTTGTACTAGAGCTAGTACAAAGTTAAGACCCTTATTTTGGGACGGAGGGAGTATGTAACTGAATTACAGACGGTCAGGTACCAGTACACGATTTTGCTGACTTGGGCTGATCTGTTCGTGTGATCAGTATCGCAGAGAGAACTGAAACTTTGAAATGTTTCCCGGAGTGGAGCGATGCTGGTGAACTCACACCGTCACACGCGTACAGTACTTGTGCCTGACAGTGTTACGTGTGGCAGACGCCTAGAAAGGGCTGAGAAGCTGATTCTACAGGGCGATGGCGAGGCAGTCTCCAAGGTTCTGCCAGCTATAGTATATACGCGGAAAGCAACAGGTGGAATCGGACCCAAAGAAAAGCTCGACCACATGTGGAGCAACTTGCCTCATCATGGACCATGATTCTTATGCTGGAAACTAGCGGATTGTGGTGTGGCACACGTATGAGATAGCGATCGACCGTTGCTTTGTCTAATCTGTAGATAATATCATTCCTGCTAGCCCATCATTGGTGTGTGGTGCTGTGGATCAGGCCCGCTCTCTCTCGTCCCTAATCCACATCGCCTTTTGCTGCTGTTGCCGCTACTGGACGGTCCTGTGCCACGATTAAGTCTCAAATGACATCTTCTGTCGTGGTCAACATTACTCTGATCCATTTAGCCTTCTATTGTACAGTACTGTAAAAGATTCTTACATCATCCTACGAATAGTCCATCGCTCAGGTATCACAAAGCTACTCCGAGGGAAGGAAAAAAGATGGAAGCGGGAGAAAGATGATGCATCATGGACAGGGAGTGTCATTGGGAAGAAATGGACCAGGTTCTCAGTCTGCCCGGTCTTAGATTTGATACCAAAGTGGAACGGATCTTAGCCGCCCAAGCAGTAGTAGGTCCAGTCCACAGTTTTGAATCCAGTCTCCATTTTCTTCCGTGAAATTACAAACAGGCCCCTGAAAAGATTCATATCTTTTTTGTGGGGTTTTTTGATCCTCCTCGAAATCATCCATCTTAACGAAGTTGACGAAGCTTCGGTATAGGCTCCTACCGTCTCCTTAGGAAGCTGATGTTATGATTTCTCGCGCGTGCGTGCAGGCACTTCAGATTGACTCAAGGGTTTAACAAGGGCGACTATGGTTTACATGGTGCTGGTCCTTAGAGGCAACTTCATGAAAACTTTTCAACTGTCATCGATAAGTCTAGGATGGGTCCAGTATGGGAGCTGCGACAAATGACACGTCGGTGGCTCATTTTGACTGCAGTAGTGGTCGTTCAGCTATCTAGGCACCTCGATGTAATTTTTGTTATGTTGGATGTGCTTTGTACTTTTCATTAATTAGCTTTTATAATAGATGTAGGTATTTTGCGAAAGAAATAAATGTCCTATGGGCAGCAACAGAATTTGTTACACAAGTCGGTACATTAACCACCACCGCTCAACGGCCACATCAGACTCTCAGAAAACCGAATCTGCGAGACGTGAGGGGCCTGGATGTTAAAAACAGAAACCACAAAACGAGGCGCGAGAACATTTTATTTATTTTATCCACTCGGAATCGGAAAGAAAAAAAAGGCAACCGAACGAGAACAAAAGCGAAACCAAAACAGCCGAGCTGATTGGAAACATCCAGATGCCGCTGCCGCTGCTAGTACTAACCCAACCCAACCCAGCGTTTCCCCTCTAGAAAATATCATCATTTCTGGCGCCTAATCAAGGACCCCTGGTTAGTTGCTTGCGGAATTATATACCCACCATTGGAGCAGCAAGCGATAGAGGGGAGCGAAGAAGAGCAGCCAGAGGAGAACGCAAGAGAGGAGAAGGTCCGGCGGAGGTGGACGTCGAGAGCCCGGCGGAAATCGGCCGGCGCGATTGAGGTGCGGATTCTCCTCGGGCGGGCTGGTTCCGGGTGGTCGGATCGAGGCGGCCCTCAATCTCGGAGGACCTCGATTCGATTCGGCGGCACGGGCCGTGCCGCTGTTGATTAATCCATTTGGCTCCATGGATGGATAGGCAGGTAAACCTTTATCCCCGGCTTTGTATTGCTGCGATTCCCGTTGCTCTGGTGGGCTCTGCCCGTTTATCGGTGGGGAATTTGGTTCTTCGTTTCGATCGGTGACGGTTCCGCAATCCGTCCCCAAATTTGGGCCTCTCATTTCCTCGAATTTGGCTGCTGCCGTGCTCCCGATTTCGGTAGTTTTGAGGTTTAGTCCATGCATGTCCGTTTGTTCAGGGATTAACTGACCATGCCTTCATTTGTGCCTGGTCTGGGCAGTATGGGAGTGGAGTAGATAGCATTGGGTTGGATGTGCAATCATTGGTTGGGAACTTGCTATTTCTATGCATCAGGCGGAAGATATAGAAACTGACAAGTTTGTTTCTCCTGAGCTAAATATAGTAACCGTAGCACGCAGTATTGATTGAGCTTCTCTTCATCATGTAGTGGGATTAATCCAACTCCTTCTATTCATGGGTTTAGTCATGTGATGGGTGTAAGAATAGTTAGTAGCAATTGAGCTTCTCTTGGTCATGTAGTGGGATTAATTTTACTTGTATTCATGGGTGTAGCCGAGTGATAGGATCAATTGAGCCTTTGTCTGCTCATCAGTTTGCTGAATCAATGTTCTTCAATTCATTTCTGCAGGGCTGTGACGTGATCTCCTTGCATGGTTCATCCTTGGCTAGGTCCCTGGTTGCTTGCTCAGGCTCCAAGTTTTGTGTCATCTCCAGTTGTGGTAGCCAGTGGGGCATGATTAGTAGTGGCAAGATGGTAACCTTGCTTCCAATGGGTCTGAATCGGAAATGCCAGTGTGGTTCTGCCCTTCCGGTGGTGATTGGTTTCAATTGGTGATTTGTCTAGTCCATCGATTTGGACACTGAAATGGCAAGATACTGAGAGGGCCGTTGAAAGGAACTGGATAGGTGTACTGCAGGAGCGATTACAGATTGGGGGTCTTCCTTCTCGCTGAGTATCAGAGATTGGTTGCGATGGGTTTACCCCAAGTTTCTTCAGTCAGGGAGGATGTTTCTACAGGATCGAGGACACCTGTGTCAAGCCCCTCTCGTACCAATGGTGTTGGTGCCTGCGATTTGGATGGGCTTCCTCGAGAAAGCTCAAATGGCAAGGCTTCATATCGATCGATTGGCAATTTCAGTAGACAGACTGCATCAGATTCCCCGGATGAATCAAACAGATATTTTAGAGACAGCCATGCGTTTGATGGACTCACCGACTTCCAAGGATTAAGAATTGATGATTTTAGAGATGCAAATTCTAGATCTTCTCATAAATTGCAGCCTGCTGTCCGTAGGCCCATAACGAGGGTTGTGGGCTTTGAATCAAACTGTATTGGAGGTCCTGATACAGCAGAACTGGATACAATCTGTCCATCTGTGGCCAGTCATAATTTTGGTTCACCATGTGATCAGGATGAACTTCAGGCAAGGAAAGGACTGCTGTCTCCATTGAAAAATGTGCTCTCTAGAAAGTTCCATGGTAATTTACTGAATATTGCTTCTGGTGATGCTAGATTTCAGCATTCCGAGCCAAGTAAGAAACTCTACAGTTCTGGCTTACAAGATAATAAAATGGTAAACACTGGAAGCCTCAGTTCTTTTGAGTCACAGGCATGTCCGACCCCTAGATGGTCCAATTGGACTTCAGAATTTGATGTCAATAGGATTAATTCTATTCACTTCACTGATGGCCCTTTACTTGGGAACAAGGAGTCGTTATCCTATTATGATCATCTAGCTGCCAGTGCAAAATTAGCACACTCTCCGCTCTCACTGTCTCCTCTCAGCCCTAGACGTATTCATAAAGTCAAGACTACAGAATCTCCAAGGCATGTAATGAAAGATATTGAAAATGATTTCGTAGATTTGAAGGAACAGGGAGGATTTGATGGAATTGGGATGCTAGATGTGTTAGAGGAAACTAACAGATTACATGATGAATATGATACTATGACCCCTAAAGGAAGTTCATGTAGAAGATATCAAAACTGGGGTTCTGAATCTTCACCTACGTTTCCGCGAGTTGGTTATGGACGGAGTTTGAGTCTCCCTGCAAGGAGGTCACTAGTTGTCTCCTTTGAGGAATCCCTTTTGTCTGGTCGACTTTCTTATGGAAAAGATAATCAGGTCTAATATTTCTTTCTGTTCATGATCTAGTATATACTACAATTCGAGGGTATTGACTGTTGAATTTCATTCCTTAATTCTCTGTGGATGCAGACAATTGATGGTTTCTTAGCTGTCCTGAATATTGTTGGCGGTAGCTTCTCTCCCCCAACTCAGAAACTTCCATTTGCAGTCGCAAGCATCGACGAGGATAGCTCCTTGTTGTATTATTCTTCTATTGATCTTGCTGGTAGATTGTCCACAAGTGCAACCAACAGCAATAGCCCAAAACTCCAAAGAAGCCTTAGTAACAATAATTCAAGATCAGCAAAGAGTCGCTTACGCATCCCTGCTAAGGGGCGCATACAACTGGTACTAAATTGCTTGACCCTTACCTCATGATGATATTTGTTCTTGTGCATTTTGTTTTGCAAATACTTTGTCTATATTAACCACTCCATCTTCTCTATCTAGTTATGCTTTACACTCTGTTCCAAAATAAGCGTCGTGTTTCCTTTATATCGCATTTGACAAGTCATGTTGAATTGTCTGCCTTTTCTTCAACAGAAAACACAACTCTGTATACTTTCTAGACCTGTTTCAATGTGCCAAACCAAATATCACTTGTGATGGCTAGGTTTCCTTTTCTCACAGCACTTGGTGTATTTCTATGCATATTTAAGCTACTATTTGAAATTGTATTGAGTTGTTCTGTGTGTTCCCATCTTGAGTTAAACAATTGCCTCATCAGGTTGTGAGCAACCCTGAGAAGACCCCACTCCATACATTCTTCTGCAACTACGACTTAACTGACATGCCGTCTGGAACCAAGGTACACAATATTATGACAAGTTGACTGCTTATCCTTCATATATTGAAGAAAACCAAAGATTATTCTGATATTGCGCCAAAACACAAATGTGCTTTATATCTAGTCCTTCCTTGCTTGCAAGTTGCAATTTCCAAGCTATAACTTTTGCCCTTAGCTTTAGCCTTACACCTAATCATGCGCATAGTGTGTCCTCATATACTCACTATATCTATAACTAACCGGGTTGCCTAAGGAAGCGAGGAAGATTGAAAGAGAGAGGAATACGGCAGCCGTGCTAGATTACATGGAGACTTTTTCTGTTTAGCAAGTGTTCCACCTGGTTTTGACCATGTTATCTGTATGGACAACGTCCTGAGTAATCTCTCTCTCTTCCTGTTCCCCTACAAAAAACTAAGCGGGTTGCCTAAGTTTGAGATCAGGACACAGAACAGGTAATTCATCATTTAGTGCATGCCTTAACTTAAAAAGTACCATGGCATGCATGGAGAAATATTTTCCTTTTTTCCATAGGATTAGTGTCTATATAATCACATTAACCACCTTTTGTTTTCTCTATCCCTTCTCATCTTATTTCCCTTGTGTATAATGAGACAGACGTTCATGCGGCAAAAGGTCACTCTGTCTCCCACTGTTTCTCCCTCTAATATAGTGAAAGAAGAAAGCAAGACCAGTGACACAAATGTTGGCCCGAAAGCTCAGTGTGTCTCATGTGGAAGTGAACTTGCACAAGGAGGAACTCTATGCTTGGAATGTAATGGAGCTGATAGCCTGATAACAAGAGTTGAATCCAAATTATATATGTTGAGTCTCTGATTGTTTCTTTGTCTTCGCAGACTGCGGGCAGGGGCGGACGTGCAACTCAACTGATGAATCAGAAAAGAGACACGCAAACACAAAATGTTACTCATCGGGCACTGACATGAAGGAATCAGATAAACCCAATTCTATTGGGAATAAGCAAAATAATACTGATTCTGATGATTGTTGCTGTCAGATGGACAACGTGCACTCAGGTGCGAAGAAATCATGTTGTGCGTCTTCCAGGATCAACGACAGTTCAGGTGGAGGCGTGCTCCGCTATGCTTTGCACCTGCGGTTTCTCTGCTCCGCCTCCAAGAAATCCTCAAAATCTATGCTACGTTGCAAATCCGATCCATCATCTGTACCGCACAGCGGCAATACGGTGACTGAGGATAGGAGATTCTATCTCTACAACGATCTTAGAGTTGTATTTCCTCAGAGGCACTCGGATGCAGATGAGGGCGAGGTAACCATCCTAATATCTTGAAAGTTCTCTAGTGATAGCTTTCTTCCAGGTTTTCTTTTTTCGAGCGTCAGCTTGCAATTTAGAAGACCTATGCTAAAGTTTGTCGTTCAGCTTATGCATAAATAATTGCTCTCTTGTTGGTTGATCGGCTAAATTCGAGGATTTAATCTGGTGATTCCATTTCTGTTGCAGCTGAAGGTGGAACATGATTTCCCTGCTGATCCCAAGTACTTCGACATAAGCAACTGAAAAATTGCTTTCGCTGTCATGTATAGCCTGTGCTGCGGCACTGATAAAACGAAAACTCTGTACATATTTATTCCACTAATTTGCCACCAGTCCCCAAAATGTACAGGTTTATCTTCCAATAAAATGCCTCATTTTAGTTGTCACTTTCTGTATTTCTGCTTCTGCCTTTTGAAACTTTTTAGGGTCATCGTCCATATGTCTGAAGTACTCCCTCCGTCCTGAATTACCTGTCTTATACTCCTTCCGTCCCAAAATAAGTGTCTTAACTTTCTACTAACTCTAGTATAAAATTGTACTAAAGTTAAGACAGTTATTTTGGGACGGAGGGAGTTTTTAGATACTAATATCCATATCTGGACAATCAAAGACAAGTAATTTGGGACAAAGGTAATACAATATTGCGGATCATGAATATTGTGTATCGTGTTCCCCATGCTGGGAGTACTCTCGGTACTTCCACATCCAAGCGTACGTACTCTCAGTCGTGAAAAATTTCAAAATAATTATGAGATAGGAACTACATAGAACAATCATCTATAAACAAGTTGTGAATCCAAGACTTTACGCTTTTAGTTTGAATTTAAAACATATTTGAGATGGTACTTTTCACATCTACCATGAAAAGTTTCGTACGTCTTCGTGCGTGTCGTACGTGGTCTGGAGCTTCGTAAGTCTCATGGGCCAGAATTAAGTTTCTGTTATGGGCCGCTACCAAAATAGTTGCTCCATGTGATAAAATTTTGTACTCCTTTTTTAATCAATAGTCCCATCCTGCTCTTTTAGATCATATCTTAGCAACTTAAATACGTTCTCAAATTGCATGAATCAAACAAGCCAAAGCAGAAAAAAAGACGAGACCTGCAGCATATGCATCATCAATCAAAAAACATCTCTGAGGAGGAAGGCTCACACATACATACATACATTACATACAACTAGCTGAGTGCCCGTGCGTTGCCACGGAATAATAAATAAAAGCTATATAGAGAGATTGATTATCTACATTTTCTTTTTTACAAATGTCCGTATCAAGGGTAATGTGTATGCGATGTCTGTCTATCTAAGAATTTTTTATTTTTCCCTCGTTTTACATTAATCTTATTGTGTGTTTCTCATAAAATGACCCGTTGTATCATATAAAAAGAAATGTTATAACCATGATACTCCCAATACACAAAATCCACTATTTCTCATAGTACCACGCATAAAAATACACCATTAATTGAACAAGGATTATAAAGTATCATGTAATCATATTTGAAAGGGGATAAACAAAGTACCTCAGGCACATCTTTCCTTTGACTGAACTCGAGATTTTGTACATCAAATACTTCTTGCCAAAAAAAATGTTTGCATCAAATACATTGTAAAACTAAAACACTTCACCTATCCAAAGAAAAATAATATAAATCTGAAAAATGTTCTTCGTTGACAACAAGAGAAAGTTGTGTTGCCTTCCTAGAATCATACAGCACACGTCGGATTTTAGCTATCCAACTGTATAGATTTTTTGTAAGCAATCCAACTTCGGTACCTAGGACTTCTGCTGACAAAGCATATATTAACATCATCTCCTAAGTGGATTCGTAAAGTTGCAAATGAGAGCGAATAACATCAGTCCTGCAGCTGTAATCTCTCACATTCTTAATTAATATTTAAATATGTAACAGTTAGATGCAAAGTTCAGACAAAACCTGTAATGATCTATGACTGCAGTTTCAGTTTAGTGAAACTAACTTAGAATAACTAAAGCACAGGGAGGGAAGGAGAGTCGCTGCATTGGTATTCCATTATTATATTCAATGTAAGTTCTTCCCTCAAGTATGCTCCTGTTGTAATATTAAGGGCTTTGTATTCCAATTTCTAAATACATATTAGATAATATAAAGTTTAAAGAAATATGACCTGCTTATTCTGTTTCTCAAAGTTGAAGCACAAATGAAGAGAGTACAATTCATGATTGCCATAAGCCAAAGAGTACAATTCAGGATTGTTGCAAAATTCCTTAGCACCTCAGTTCTGTTACTTTTCTTGACAATATACTCCTAAAATCTTGTGAAACAAAACCTTCATTATCCCCCCCCCCTATGCATACAGTTCCATTTTATACAATTAAGGGATCAAAGTGTTGGCATGGGAGATGTCATTGATACCTCGGTAACATTGACAGTGCAAAGCTAGGCCCCGGCCCCCAACAATGATAAAAATGTCGCCTTTCAAGGGGCTAAGTCCTTCTGCAAGGCATTAAAAATGTAATGTGAGAATAGGAAGGACACCCATTTTAGAAAAATTGATATGATTCTGATATGCAAAGTTCAGAGCAATTGGTATCTGCTTTCCATGTTCCGCCGGAGCTTGGTGTGTGGAAAATCAAATGTACACGCTATTAAGACTACAAAAAAACTCATGCAGTAACACATTACGAAGCTTAGAAAAATAGATTAAATATTGTGATTGCCAAATTAGTTGAAGGAAATAAAGGGGTTATAGAATTGTGATATATTTGTGTGAGGACTCCCATAGGAAATAATGTTCTAACTCGATGGACGTACGAACAGAGGCTTGCACATCGGAGGATACCACCAATACGACCAGCCTCACCGATTCCAACATCAAGCAACTTAATCAACCCATACTTTGTCTTTGGGAACATGGAAATGACGCAGGGAATCACCTAGCAATCCGTGTGCGGCTGCTATGACAGTGGCCGGGGTTAGGGTTTTCTCCGGAAGGAAACTCAAGTGCAACTGCTACGCATTTTTCTGCTGATTGCAAGAACCACAATGACCAGACGATGACTGAAGTGAGCAAACATGTTCAGGTTCTTTTGGCATAGTGAGTGGCTATTCCTAGCTACAAACAGTTTGAGGCCAAACAGACGGCAACATCACAAGTAGAGAACTGAAATAAATTACAATAGCAGAAGAACAACTTGATATAATCCAATAGATCAAGCAAAAATAATTAAAACAAACTTTTTGTCTGTTCTTCCACTGAACAGTTGGAGTGCTTTAGTAGCAGTATCGAACTACCGATAGATTAGATAGAGTTGTCAGTTTTGAACTTACGATAGTATAAGCGGCCTCTCTTGGGTTTCATCACGCAAGCAGAAACAAAGAGAAGAGGAAAACACGACAAGCAATAGCGAGAATGAAAGGCTTGAGGGTAGCATCACTCACCTAAGCCTGCTATGAGTGTGTAACCGTGACTGTGCCCAGGCCGCCCGTACCCCCACCCGGCGTCCGGTTCCTCCATGGCTACATCACATGGGTCGGCTACATGTACGTCCACCCCAAAATATAGGTGCACTACAGCCATTGAGTCTCCACCGCCAGTGCACTACAGTCATTGAGTCTTCACCGCCAGTGCACTACAGCCATTGAGTCTCCACTGCCACTCCAGTAGACTAACACAGAGACTAACAGAGGAGAGGGGCCGCTATGAATGGATTCTTCACAATACCAGAAGATGCGACACAAGGAATGATTTGTCAATCTCAGTCCAAAGCATATAACTGGAACATAACCAAAGATTTGAGATATCATGAGAGGAAGAATGCCTACAGAAGAAAACAAGAACTTCTTCATGGCACATGTGCTGAGCTTGGTAAAGTCTGACGACGCTGCATTCACGCCCAAGGACCTGCTGGCACACCCTCTACATGTTCAACCCTGTCGCCTCTCTGCTCCCTCCCACCAACGATAACCACGTCCCCCGTCCTCCAAAGGTCACCGGTAGAAGCAGTGAGGGCGACCTAAAGGATGACGAGACATTACTAACTTTACCCATGTAGCCTTTCCCACGTGGCTTTATTCCTTCTCTACGGGGCGGCGAAACCGGAGCTCGCCTGGCTACAGGGGTGGCCGAGGAGAAGGGGGTCGTCCGCGCCGAGGTCGGGCTTCTCCGGCACGCACTCCACCTGCAATAAACCATGGAGTTAGGCGCGGCTCGAGCGGATTACGGGGCGGCGGAACCGGAATCACCTGGGGGCGGGGGTTGGATTTGGGGCGGACGCTCTCCTCGGAGCCCTCTCCGGCTCATGCGGCCCTGTTCTTCCTGTCCCAGCGTCCCGGTGTCCCGCAGCTTGGGGCTCGCTGCGTCCGCCACGGCGGCGACGGCGATTGGGGTAGCGGCGTCAGCAGAAGCGAGCGAGGCGGCCCCTTCCTCCTCGGTGCCTATGCTACGCTCCTTCCTCTCTCTGGCGGCGACAATATTTGGCAGGGAGAGAGACAAGATCGGGAGCGAGGACTCGGGGAGAGGTGGGGGCGGGGCGTGGGTGGGATCGTGGGCTGGTTTTTCGTGTTTCTGGTGCGTGCGGGATCCAGGGTTGTTTCTTTTTTTATCGAGCGGCGAGGCGTCGCGGCTTTCCTCATATCTTCCGAAGAAAAAAAATCTGCGTGCGTGCGATGGAAGGGGGATCGAGCGAGGTCGAACCATCACGACGTTCGATCCCCCTTTAATAGTAGAGATTTAATAGTAGAGATACATACATATCTGAGGCCGCACCCTGAGCTCGCGAGCTGCGCCGTCGTCGCCCATGGCCGCGTGCCCGTGAGGCCACGCCCGAGCTCAGGAGCCGCGCCAGTCATCGCCCGGGTCCGTCGCGTCACCCATGACCGCGCGCCCGAGCTCGCGAGCCGCCATGGTCGTCGCCCGTGGCCGCTTCCCGAGCTCGCCTGCCTCCGCTGTGGCCACGCCCAATGCCCCTACCGTCATGGTCATGCGCCCGAGCTCGTCTGCCTCCGTCGTGGCCGCGCCCGCCACGCCTGTCGTCGTGGTCGCACGCCCGAGCTCGCTTGCCTCCGTTGCCGCGCGCGCGTGACTGGGCCCGAGCTTGCCGGCCTTCGCCGCACGCTGCACAACAAGTGTTTGATTAAATGTATGAGAAACAGAGCCTGCCGTTTGCGACTAGCGTTGGATTGCAAGCTTCCGTATATATGTCTGAATAGAAAAACAGACATTTGCCGCACATATATACATGTTAGCGTTGGAGACGCCCTAAGAATTAGACAATGTTGGACTAACATATATACACAGATTAGGACACACAACGTGAAAACATATATGCTTGCACATCCGTTCATATAAATACTACCTCCGTCCGGGTTTATTGGTCCTCATTATATTTCGTGCCAAATTTTGTCCATAGATTAAACTAATAAAATGTTCACGCACGTCACTAAACATTATATTTTTGAAAACTATGTTTAAATACGAATGCAATGAGATAATTTTTCTTGACATGCATTAACATTTTGTTAGTTAAATATTTAGTCAAAATTTGACACAAACTACAAAGAGAACCTATAAATCAGGACGGAGGTAGTACATGATAAAACAATCGGTGTCAAAAACACAGACAATCAAGAAAGTGAAGGTGCTTCTGAGGTCGTTATTTACCTGATAATCTAAATAATTAAGAGAAAAGCAAAATCATTAGTTGTGTAGTTTTTGCTGATATACATTTTGACCTTGGCGTGCGTCTCTATGTTGCCGTTGGGTGGCACCTTTCGAACTCTGGCATGCCGCATTGATGAACGTTTATATGGACACATAAAATCTCTCTCCCGTTGGTTTTTTAAGAAATACAACCCATTATCCCTAAATTTAATGTTAACTATGCAGCGGCACAGTTCCTTGACCCGATCAATTGTGGATCATACGAACCGGTGTTTTCTCCATTGCAAAGCACACACGTTATGCTAGGGAGCATGGGTGTGGTGATGGTGCATGCACCAAGTGTAGTTGAGACAAGAACCCACCATCATTACAAGTCCGCATAATTACAAGTCGGCACGGAAAAGGAGCTCTCGATACGACGTGCTAGAGTATGATGACCAAGCTCATCGCCTTGGATTGATCATGTTCCGTATAAATATGTGCACGACAAGACCATCATCAACAATGGTGGCGAAGGGAAGAAGTGGTAATGCATATGGGTTAGTAGGGATGTGCAAGGACCTGTTTCTCCCGTTGCAACGCACGGGCATATTTGCTAGTAGATACTAATATCCATATCTGGACAATCAAAGACAAGTAATTTGGGACAAAGGTAATACAATATTCCGGATCGTGAATATTGTGTATCGTGTTCCCCATGCTGGGAGTACTCTCGGTACTTCCACATCCAAGCGTACGTACTCTCGGTCGTGAAAAATTTCAAAATAATTATGAGATAGGAACTACATAGAACAATCATCTATAAACAAGTTGTGAATCCAAGACTAAAGCACATATCTAGAAACAAAGACAAATCTGGAGATGAATGGTAGCTAATTCAAAGTGGGCTGGGAATTCAGCCCATTTACAATATCAGCTTGAATTTATCCTTTTGTTTCTCAAGCTACAAGCTGCGTATGAATTTGGATGTTTATTTGACATAATATATGTGTGCAATATTAGTATTAGACATGAATTTTCATAATAGTAAGAAAACCGGAAGGACAGGGTGCATCAGGAGTACTCCAAGCGTGGGCGTATTGCCGATTGGCTTGCCAGATGGGCTTCCTCACGCGCCCCTCTGCCTGTTCTGTCTTCTGTGTGACCAAGAGCCCGAGAGCATGCACCACCTGCTCTTTGGACGCTCCTTCCCGAGACAGCTCTGGCACGAGCTCCTTTCCTGGTGCCGATGCACCCCCAGGCCACCAAGGCGAGATGACTGGTGGCGAGACGACCGATTTTCAAGATTGGTGCCTATGCTCGTGCACGTACACGCCCGTGCCTGCCCATAAAGGGCTCTCCTCCTTGCTAGTTATAGGCGCATGGCTTCTCCCGAAGCATCAGGACAACATCGTGTTCGAAAACGAGGCTCCCTCTCTTTCGGGTCTTCTCAATCCCATCATCAGTGAACCCTGGCTTTGAGGCTCCGCTGGAAACATCGGCTTGGGAAACATCCACCCTGAGTAGTCCCCATGAGTCGTCATCCTCTTTCCCTCGTTGTATCCCCCCCTCCTCCCCGCCCTCTTTCGTTCCTGATTTGGAACCCCGCCGGAGGCACCTTGTACTCTATGTACTTTCTTTCTTCTACTATCAATTAAAGATACTTATTTGTGAAAACAAAAACAGTCACCACAAGGTTTATTAATGTACTCCTACTTCCTTTTGAGAACAAATGTACTCCTACTTGGCATTATTTGGTGATCTCCAAAATGATCTCAAACTTATATGCGTTGTTTTGAAAACATGACTTGCCTGAGTCCAGGTGTAAGGTACACAGTAGTAGGGCGAGGATATGGTGGCGATCTCACTCACAGATACCAAATAGGTAGCAATTACACAGGTTCAGCAGTATCTAGGGTTCGAATGAGGAGGAAGAAGAGAAGGGGATCGAGAGTTGGTAGCCGCCGTGTGCCATTCGCCTTGATCCACTGGATACCCTAGCCTGTCCTGGTCGCTGGCTTAAGTACCCCTTCACTCTTGGGCCGTGGGTTCCTCCATTCTGGGCCGATGTAGCACGGGTTGGCCTTGGGTACACGCCTGGGCCTTTTCGTCGGGCTAGAAGGTGGGTCCTGCCAGGAAGGGGCGCTAACACCCCCTTCTTCTTTGGAAGAGGCTTGTCCCCAAGCCTCTGCATGCGGAAACCGGGCTTGGAGCGCTTCTTTGTCTTCCCAGGTGGTGTCGATCGCCGGATCGGACTACCGGACTTGAACTTGCTCCTTCATAGCGCCGTTCTTCTTGAGCCATCTTGACTGCAGGACAGCAACCGACACCGCGAGTTCCTCTTCTTGTGATGGCAGAGTCGTGGACAACATTGTGCCCGGAAGGAGAGCCTGCCGGAGCTGGGAAACGTGGAAGACTGGGTGCACTGTAGCTTGTGGTGGTAACTTGAGCTCATATGCAACGTCGTTGATCTTGGTGATGATCGGGAATGGCCCGTAGAACTTGTATGACAACTTGTGATTCGCCCTTGGAGCCACCGACGTCTGGATGTATGGCTGAAGCTTGAGGAAGACTTGATCGCCCACTGGGAACTGTCGGAATGAGCGCTTCTTGTCGGCTTGGTCCTCATCAGTTGGCGTGCTCGATGTAGTTGCTGTTGAATGACCCCTTGCATGACTGCTCGCTCCTCGAGCCAAGCTTGTAGAGATGGCACCGTGCAGGACTTTGTCGCTGTGATCCCCCAGTGCCTTGGTTCCCGTCCAAACATGGTCTTGAAAGGAGTCATGCCGATGGCCGAGTGGTGTGAGGTGTTGTACCAGAACTGCGCCAGTGGTATCCAGAAGCTCCAGCGTTTGGGACACGTCTGGACGAAACATCGCAAGTATGTCTCTATGCACTGATTCACCCTCTCAGTCTGGCCGCTGTCTGCGGGTGATTTGCCATGCTCAAGCATAGCTCCATACCTGCTACTTGAACAGCTCTTGCCAAAAATGGCTGGTGAAAACTGGATCACGATCGAAAACAAATGGCACCAGGGAACCCGTGCAGTTTGTAGAGCTGCTGCATGTAAAGCAAAGCCACCTTGGCTGCGGTGTAAGGGTGCGCCAGAGGTAGAAAATGAGAAAACCTGGTGCGTTTGTCCACCACTACCACGAGGCAATTGAACTATCCTGATTGTGGTAAGCCATCCACAAATTCCATTGTGATCAAGTCCCATGACTCGTGGGGTATAGGCAGTGGCATAAGCAGGCCTGGAGATGCGCTAAGGTTAGGTTTTGCTTGCTGACAAACCTGGCAGCAACACACATACTGTAAGACATGAGCTTTCATCTTCGGCCAGGCGAATAGCCTTCTGATGCGGCGGTAGGTCACCGGGAAACCTGAGTGCCCCCCATGGCACTATCGTGGAAGGCTGAAATGATGCGATGTTGCATCTCTGTCGATCCTCCGAGCCATATTCTATCCCGAAAACGCAGGAGCCCTTGCTTCAAAGTGATCCGACCCTTAGGATCCTCGTGGATGGCAAGCTGCTCGAGAAGGCGCTGTGCTTGAGGAATGCTGTCATAGCTGGTGATGACGTCCTCAAGCCAGGCAGGCTGACATGAGCTGACTGTGTGTAGCTCACAGGTGTTGGCCCGCGACAGTGCATCAACTGCAGTGTTGTCACTCCCCTTCTTGTAACGAATCGAGAACCACATCCCCAACAGTTTTGTAAAAGCCTTCTGCTGCCATGGGGTAGTGAGGCGCTGCTCGTTTAGATGAATCAGGCTGCGTTGATCCATTGAGATGATGAATTCATCATGCTGGAGATATGGTCGCCACTGGTCCACTGCAACAATTACTGCCAGGTACTCCTTTTCATAGGTTGAGAGGCCTTGGTACCATGGGCTCAGTGCTTTGCTCATATATGCAATCGGATGACCACCTTGCTGGAGAACCGCTCCAATCCCTTTGTCGCTGGCGTCTGTCTCGACAATGAAGGTCTTGGAGAAGTCTGGTAGGGCAAGCACCGTTGCTTCGATCAACTGTTGCTTGAGGACTTGGAATGCCGTCTCTGTTGCCGTGGTCCATATGAAGGGCACACGTTTCTTGAGAAGGTTAAACAGTGGTCGAGCTATGATTCCGAAATTCTTGACGAATCGGCGATAGTAACCTGCCATCCCCAGGAAACTACGGACCTCCTTGACGCTGGTTGGTGCTGACCATTGTGCCACAGCTTTGATCTTCGTTGGCTCAGTAGCGACACCCTGCTCGCTCATGACATGCCCCAGGTATGAGAGTTTCTGCTGCCTGAAAGCGCACTTGGAGAACTTGGCCTTCCACTGATCCCTGCACAACAGCGCTAGCACTCGCCTTAGATCCTGTGCGTGGTCCTTGATACCAAATGTAAGGTACACAGTAGTAATTACATAGGTTACATAGGTTCAGCAGTATCTAGGGTTCGAATGAGGAGGAAGAAGAGAAGGGGATCGAGAGTTGGTAGCCGGCGGGTGCCGTTCACCGTGATCCACTGGATACCCTAGCCTGCCCTGGTCGCTGGCTTAAGTACCCCTTCGCTCTTGGGTCGTGGGTTCCTCCATTCTGGACCGATGTAGCATGGGTTGGCCTTGGGTACACGCCCGGGCCTTTCCGTTCGGGCTGGCAGGTGGGTCCTGCCAGGCATGGGCGCTAACACCAGGGAGCCGTAAAACAGAACAATTGCTTCAATAAAAAATTGCAGCGTTCGAGTAGTTTAGTTTCTTTTTCAGTTTGAGTAGTTTAGTTTAGTTTCCTGCACAATTGTTTTGACTTGGAAACTTTTTAAGAAGGGAGATGTTTGGGTCGGTGTCCGATGCTGCTAGTAATACGACTCGGAGACAATGGATGCTTTGCCGGTATATAAATAAATAAAATTATTATAGGGGGATATCATGAAGATAGCCTCTTAATTTGTGACTTGTGAGACCAATCCAAGGGCACATGGTATAATCTTCATCTCGTCGACAAGTCCAATCGAGAAGAAGGTTGATGGATAATCCGGCTCTAGCAGCAATGGCAACTCAAAATAATCTAATACTCCCTCTGTTCCAAAATAGATGACTCAACTTTGTACTAAGTCATTCTTAAAAAAAACTTTGTACTTAGTCATCTAAATAGATGACTCAACTTTGTACTAAGTCATTCTCAAAAAAAAAAAACTTTGTACTAAGTCATCTTTTGGAACGGAGGGAGTAGATAGTAAGTGCCATCTCTCTCTCAACTCTTAAAAATTACTCCCTCCGTTCCATAATGTAAGACGTTTTTCGATATTACATTAGTGTCAAAAAACGTCATTATGGGACGGAGGGAGTATTTCATATTCTTATTCGTATATATAGATGCGCGGCCCGTGCTGCGGCGGATCGCTCAGTCGCGTTGGCGGCGGATGGCCCTGCCGGTCTCGCGGCGGCGGCGCGCGACACCACCTCCGCCCAACTGTCTGCCCCCTCCTGCGGTAGCGCCGTCCCCGCCCAACTGTCTGTCCCGTCCCGCGCCCCCAAACCCGTATGCCTGCCATCTTTCGTTTAGGTTTATCATCTAGACTAATCAGCAGAAAGGGCGTAGATAGAAATCTAGTTTATCGTTTGCCTAGCTAGGAAGGTGGATCTAATCTACTTTGTCTGATGGTTGCAACAACAAATTATCAACTTTTACACGAATCAGCAATTTTTTTTCATAATTTCTTCTGTTAAGCTTTGTCCATAGAATGCTGCTACGAATTGTTCACTCAGCTCCTATGCCAATCTGAATCGCTATTTTACTTCTATACTCACCGTAAGAATGCTGCTGCTCTTGCCTGCGCGGGTACTTTATAGAACAAAAGAAGAAACTTCTACTCATCGATTTACTTAATTCAGGTGCCAGGATCATGTGGCTGAGCCTCCATCCGCACGGACGCAGCCGCAACCGTCTGTCTCGTACTTGAGCATCTTGCTCGGCACTACAACACTCAAGGACACTGCCACTTCCTCATCCTCCCCACAGGCTGTAGCTGAGACCCCGCCACCCAAGCCAACCATTTATGTCAAAGACCCTCCTGATTGGTACTTCAGTATTTACATCAGGATCGATCGTTCAGGATCTTTCCACACATATCCTCATCTCGGTGGACCATTCAAGAGCTTGCAGGATGTTGAAAAGGCTATTGAGCGCTATCTTGATGACAAGCGGCATAAAACGCTGTATGGTTTCTCAATTTCTTCCATGTCTTTCCCTTCTCAATTTCTTCCTGTTTGCACACTTGCATCTGCACTTGATTATTTTTAACTTAGATAAGACCATATAAGAGCTGTCAAGTTGATCACAGAAATGCTACCCTATATTTGCTCTTCTCTTCAAGTTCCTGTTGTGGAATACCTTAAATTACCTCAACAGTTTGAACTAGAGCATGATTCGCAAGTATAGCTCAAAATTAACAAAGTACATGTTCGAGCTGCCGCTTTTTTTTATTGTAGTATACTATCATCTGAATTGTATCTTGTACAATTAGTTAGCTTTTAGCTTGGGACACCCATCTAGCGGTTCTTCCTTTGTTACAAAACACTGATGATTAGGATCTGAAAATGAAGATGCGCATCTTTTTACAATAACAAGTCAATATTTTTTCCAGAACCTAACGATACACTTGTAGGTGGAACGAGCAAGCAGGGGATTCTGGGATGGACATCATTATAAAAAGGACCAATCTAGCTGGCGGCCGGGCGCTAGGTACCGCTCGCGAGCGGCCGGCCCCTGTTTGAGACGTCTAGTCACTGCCGCATATTAAAAACGCCAGGTAGAGTTTGGGAGCGGCCGGTGGAAAAGGTAAATACGTGGTCCGTTGTACACTAAAGGGAGTTGACCATCTAGTTTGCTTTTTAATTTTTGTTTCTTAAAAAAGCCATAACTTTTGAACCAAATATCGAAATTAAGATCCGCTTTCACCACTGAAATCCTCGCGATGTGCTCTTCGAAACTAGATCCCGCATGGATATGTTTTGACAAACTTTTTTTTGTGCAATTTTGTCCTCGTTTTGTGTAACTGACTAGCCGTCGATGTGCAACTACCTGACAGGGATGTGCAACTTTTCTTGTACACCGTAGACATGCAGTTTTTCTCTATGGTACCTCCATCCCCAAACTGCCTCCTTTCAGTGAGATGTGCAACTTCGTTTGTTGCCCAGGCCATGCAATTTTCACTAGTGGCACCACCCCATACTACTCACTAAAATTGAAATGTGCAATTTTATCTGCTGCCCCGGTGCCCTGGCCAACTGCCTGGTAGTCATCGCGCGTGTGAGCCTCTACAACCGCGTTTGAGGGACTATCCTGTAAGAATGTCCCAACTCCACGGCCACGCATGTGCGACTATGAACACAAGAGTGTGCAACTCCGTGGTCGGACGTGGGCACCTCCCATAGCAATTCATTTGCGACTATGCAGACGATATTGTGCAACTGTGTGGCCATGCATATGTGACTATGCCGACGAGAGTGTGCAACTCCGTGGCCGGGCATGAGCACCTCCCATAAAAACTCATGTGTGACTATGTGGACGAGGTTGTGCAACTCCATGGCCATGTATGTGCGACTGTGCCGACAAGAGTGTGCAACTCCGCAGCCATGCGTGAGCACCTCTCACGACAATTTATGTGTGACTATGCGAACGAGATTGTGCAACTCTGTGGCCATGCATGTGTGACTATACCGACGAGAGCGCGCAACTCCGCGGCCGGGCGTGAGCACCTCCCCCGGCAATTCATGTGCGACTATCCGGACGATATTGTGCAACTCTATGGTCATGCATGTGCGACTATGCCGATAAGATTGTGCAACTCTGTGGCCATGCATGTGTGACTATACCGACGAGAGTGTGCAACTCCATGTAGACAACTTTTCTGCACCCTCATGGTCTATGGATGTGCATTTTTTCACCATTCAACAAAACCATGTCAGTGAGATGTGCAACTTTATCTGTTGCCCTGGCCAACTGCTTAGCAGATTTTGTGCAACTACTTCTATTGCCCCTGCCAACTACTTCCAATGACCGTGTCCAACTGAAAACAACTATGTGTGCAACTAGAACTACTATAGATGCCAACAAAAAATGATCGTCGTGTGTGCAACTTCCCCATGACCATGTCCAACTGAAAAAAACTATGTGTGCAACTAGAACTACTATAGATGCCAACCAAAAATGAATCCCGTGTGTGCAACTTTCCAATGACCGTGTCCAACTGAAAACAACTATTTGTGCAACTAGAACTACTATAGATGCCAATCAAAAATGAACCCCGTGTGTGCAACTTTTCAATGATCGTGTCCAACTGAAAACAACTATGTGTGCGACTAGAACTACTATAGATGCCAATAAAAAATGATCACCATGTGTGTAACTTCCGAATGACCGAATCTAACTGAGAACAATTATGTGCGTAATATCTAGAAGTAATATAGATGCCAATAAAAAATGATCGCTGTGTGTGCAACTTTTCAATAATCGTATCCAACTGAGAACAAATATGTGCGTAATTAAAACTACTATAGATGCCAACAAAAATGATCACCGTGTGTGTAACTTCCCAATAATCGTGTCCAACCAAAAACAATTATGTGTGCAACTAAAACTACTATAGATGCCAACAAAAACAACTAAAATTGGACACCTAAAGCAAAACGACTAGCCACGCATTCAATCCCCTGACGACTAGCACTTCGCCGGAGTCCCGTGCAAACAGAGAAATGAAGCATTGCCCACCCCCTGTGACCCACTCCTGCCGCAACCCTGAGCAACTGTTGTCGCCGGCGCCATGCACGGTTCCTCACAGTCGTCGCCACGCGAAGCATCAACTCTGCATCCTCCCACCACCCCCTCTGCATCCTACCGCAGTGCGCACAACAACTCTGCATCCTCATGCCGCGCCAACTGAGCATATGTTTGGGCAACTAGTCCTGCCAACTAAACATCAATGTGTGTGCAACTAGACTACATTGCTGGCCAACTAAACATATGTGTGTGCAACCAGTCCTGCCAACTAAACATCAATGTGTGTGTAACTAGACTACATTGCATGCCAACTGAGGATGTGTGTGTGCAATTAGTCCTGTCAACTTAAACATCAATGTGTGTGTGTGTGCAACTAGATTACATTGCAGGCCAACTGAGCATACATGTGTGCAACTATTCCTGCCAACTAAACATTAATGTGTGTGCAAGTAGACTATATTACAGGCCAACTGAGCATATGTGTGTGTGCAAGAACACCCCAGAGTGCATGAACATGCTTTTATGCAAATGTAGTCAACTTCCCTGCTGTTCTTGTGCAACTATATAATCTAACTAGCCAACTATATAATGCTCTCCGTGCAGCTACCTAGATCTGTCGAGTAAATACATAGGGGAGGGGGTGTCGGAAACCGCAGATGCGGACGCGAAACGCCAGATTTGGGTCCTAGGTCGTCCTCCATGTAGGAGCTCGGAGGCATGACGCCAAAAGCCCATGTTATCTAAAGAAGCTGAAAATGAGACAACCGCAAGTACATCGAAAGAGCCTGAACCCTTGAGGAGTCGTTGGTAATCCAGAACACTGAACCTAGATCATATGGTAAACCTGCACTAATACTTATAACAAACAGGAGACATCTGTAGTCCTCTCGCGGGTAATTGCTATGAGCATATCTACTCACCTACGGTCATCCCAAAACCAAACTTCTAGTTCTTTTTTGAAGTCAATCTGTGTCACAAACTACAAGTTCAGAAGATGGTAATCCAAAAATATCAGGACATTCATTGCTGGGAGGAAACATTCTTATCAGAACAGTCATATACTACAACTCATATTTAATCGGAGCTGCTCATACCTCTGCTCCCCCAAGTACGCAGCAACGGCACCTAGACAACACTGTAATCGGCCGTCGGCGTAGGGGACCAAGGGAAACAGGCCCTCCCGGGTGCGGCGTGCGTCGCTAGGAGGAGGCAGCAGGAGGGGGACGGCCGGGCCCGTGCTAGGCGCGGCGCGCGTCGCCGGGAGTAGGCAACTGGAGGAGGCGGCCGGGGGTGTACTTGGCGCAGCGCGTGGCGCAGGAAGGCGGCTGGAGGAGCGCGACGGCCGAGCGCATAGCCAGGAGGAGGAGCGCGGTGGCCCTTCCCCATCGGGGCGGCGGCGGCTGGGCGACCCCTGCTCCAGCTCATAGAAAGAGGAGGGAGGAGGCGGTGGCGCTGCTGGTCTAGCTCCCCGACTTGATCTGCTCTCCAGGCTTGTCCGGTCCGCCGCTCACCTCGACCTCCCGGGCTCCTGCTTCACGGGATTTGGTGGACGAGGAAAAGAGGATAAGTGAAGGCTTTTTTTCTCCGAGAGAAAGTAGCGAGGCGAGGATAGTGCGTGGGCTCCGACAAGATAACACCTGCCCTGCGGGCCGAAGGATTCGACGCATCGAGCGGTCTCGGTGCGGCCGCTCGGCTCGACCAAATAGTGGCCGGCCACTTTTTAGATTTCAGGTTCTAAAAAAGGCTCTTTACTGGCCTGATCGAAGAACAAGGAAATGTTCAGACAAGCAAGTATAGTGGATTATACCCGTGAGCAAATGAGTTTAATGCTTCAGGCTTTACTGGACAAGTATAATGAGGATCACAATCTTGTTGGGATCTCTCTCTCTCTCTCGCTCTCGCATCGTTATGTCATGTTTCCTTTGTTAGATGTGTATAGTTCATTGTGTACATCCCCATTGTATAAGGGGCCTTTTTGCATTTTACCGCATCTGTATATGTACTGGCCATTGGCCTTCAGTAAAGCTTAGTTGCTGTTTATCCAACATGGTATCAGATGTTAGGTTCCCCTCTCTCCCGCATGCAGCAACTCCGTGCTAGCTCCTCTCCTGATCCGTCCACTGCCAGATTTGGCTCTCCTCGCTGCGGATCCGTCCGTCCCGGCTCTCCTTGCCGCGGATCCGGACGCACCGGTTCTCCTCGTTGCGGTTCTGGCCACCCCGGCCTGCTCCACTGAGCTGTCGGGCCGCCCTTGCCCGGTCCTCTCTTGGCCCGATCTGCTGCTGCTCCCGCTGCGGGAAGCGACGCGTAGGGCGCGAGCGAGCGCTCGGCCGCTGCCTGCTCGAGCCGCTGGTCCCGCTTCCCTCGTCTGCACGCGGACGGGCACTGCAGCTCGGACCCGCCGGCTGCTTCGGCTCTGCTTCGCCCGGGTGCCACTCCTGCCACTCTACCCCGGCCGCCGCTCGGATCTCCCGACCGCCGCCGCTGCCCGCTCGGCTGTGCCGGCTGCTGCGGTTCTGGTCCTCCCCAGCGCCATTGCTGTGCTTCAGCCTTGGCCTGGTTGGCTCGCGACCCCCGCTCGTTGACTTCTGCTTCGTGAGCGGGGCTCTGATCTATTCGGGCCTCCTCTGTTCAAAAAAAATCCAGAGGAAGGCAGAAAAGGCAAATCAGCATGTCTTCGTCTGGCTATGTGGTTGTTCCTCGGTGCTCGGTGATCTTTGATGGCACCAATTATGCTGAGTTCGTGGGTTTCATGCGTATCCACATGCGCGGACTTCTGCTGTGGGGTGTTCTCTCTGACGAGGTCTCCTGTCCGCCATGCCCTGTTGCTCTAGTGGCTCCTGTTCTGCCGGTACCGCCGGTGCTTACTGCTGATGCCTCTCAGGCTGATCGGGATGCAGCCAAGGCTCTTGATGATGCTGTAGTCAATGCTTATGATCAGCAGGTCTCCGCCTATTCTGATGCCCTTTCTGCCTACCGGGATGATAGGTCTGCTTACACTCAGTGGTGCAATGATGATGCTCGGGCTGTTGCTGTTCTCACTACGGGTGTTCTCAGTTTGCTTCGGAGTTCATGGGTCTCGACACTGTTGCAGCGATGTGGTCCTATCTTTGTCAGCGCTATCAGCCCTCTGGTGACGCTCTATACCTCTCTGTAGTGCGCCAGGAGCATGCTCTTCAGCAGGGTGACTCGTTTGTTGATGAGTTCTACTCTCAGTGCTCTGCCATCTGGCGTCAGCTTGACTCACTGCGGACAGTTGTTTGTGGCACTTGCCGTTGTTGCTAGACTACGAGGTCTGACTTGGAGTTTTAGAGGGTCCATGAGTTCTTATCTCGTCTCCGCTCTGAGTTTGAGCCTCGCCGTGCTCACTTGCTTGCTCGTGGCCGTGTTCCTATCTTGGAGATACTTGCTGAGCTTCGTGCCGAGGAGACCCGCCTTCGCTCTGCTGGGTTGCTTCTGGTTCCGTCAGTCTTGGCTGCCCGGACTCCTGTGTCATCTGCTCGCCTCACTGCTCCGCCGATCCTGCCTACTCCTCCAGGGGGGGGGTGAGCCGTCCTCCTTATGCTGAGAAGGACACGTTGCGCCGTGACACCGTCTGTGGTTACTGCTCCCGGCCAGGTCATCCAGAGTTTGACTGTCGCTAGAAGAAGCGAGACCAGAGGCGCTCCTCCTCCAGCGGGTCTCCTGTGTCTTCCTCGACTCAGTCACTCACTGACCAGGACATTGTTCGCCTCAAGCGTCTTCTTGCTTCCTCAGGCTCCTCGTCCACTGGTTCTGCTGCTGCTGTGACTGCATCCTCCTCCTCACCATCACAGACATCTACACAGTCAGGTACATCTTTGTGGGTTCTGGATTCTGGAGCCTCCTTTCATATGTCTTCTGATTCTTCCGTGTTGTGTTCTCTCTGACCACTTGATTCGCCTGTTAATGTTCTTACTGCCGATGGCACATCTCTTCCTGTTGCTAGTCGTGGTATTCTTTCCACTCCATCTTTTTCACGTGTGCCCTCTGAGTTATGTGCAGGATCAGACTTTCGCTCTTCACTATGTGCCCTCTGAGTTACAGTTGGCTGACTTTTTCACGAAGGCACAGACTCGAGCGCAGCATGGGTTTTTCCTCTCCAAACTCAGTGTTGTTGATCCACCATGATTTTGATGGGGGTGTTAGATGTGTATAGTTCATTGTGTACATCCCCATTGTATAAGGGGTTTTTCTGCACTTTACCACATCTGTATATGTACTGGCCACTGGCCCTTAGTAAGCTTAGTTGCTGTTTATCCAACATCCTTAAATGTAATGATTGCTAATCCACCCCATTCTTTTATGATCTTGCGTATGAATTCAAGGATCTTTTGCACTATCAATCAATTTGTGAAGACTATAAGTGGTACAAGCATTTCAATTTCACTACAAATACTAAAGATGGAATTGAGGATCTTTTCTTTGCTGGAGTGACAGAGGGAATAGACGATGAATTAGTGGCCAACTGTTTCTGCAAGATTGAATCCAATGAAAATGGTAAGTATCGACAGAGGCCAGAAAGACCGGGCTATTCACTAGAAAGTTGCATATGGATCTTGTCTTTCTATCTGTTCAACAACAGGCAAAATTGTGCATCCTGTCCTTTTCCACTCTTGTTTGAATTCAGAAAGCAAATTCATTGTTGTCTTAACTTGCATCTTGAGAAGTTTTACCCTCACCTAATGATACGATGGAGGTATGACAAATTGACAGTTATCTTCTTTGATCTTTTTTAATGAAGGCCATTGCTATGGTTGCATAAATCATGGATTTATTGATATGAAGCACCCCGACAAGGCTGATGCATGCTCTGGTGGTCACTTGAACGTATATTTGCCATTTGGTGGGTGTAGAAGCCGTCCTAACACGTGGACAGGCTCTTAGGAAGATGTACATACCGAAACCTTGATCATAATGAAACTGGTGGTTACTTGGATGTCGTCTTATTATCTTTCTATTTATTACAGGTGGCAGCTGAGGAAGCTAGGCTGAGATACATCTACGGTATACAATGATTAGAAGTTATTCATCATATTTTTATCGTGCTAGTTGTTGGAGTTATGGTGGAAATAAGCAAACATTTTTATTGTATGTGGTTTGTATTATCGTGTTAGTTGTTGGAGTCGTGTTATGTTTACTTGGCACAGCTCAGTGCTCCTTGTTGCTACCCTCCCTCTTGTAGAAGTTATTTATCAAGTATGAATTATGGCATCTGGTTATTATCCTTTTGTTGTTCCGTGTTGCAGTTGTTACCTCGTTCTATGAGACATACTAGAGTGACCATCATCAAGATAATATTTTGCTTTCTGTTCCTTGTATGAAATCTCCATTGTTTGCTATCCCTTCTAACAAGTGTCACCACGGGCGTCACGGCAAAGAACGAGCGCTAAAATTAAGGGGTCAAAAATAACTTCTTTTTGGCAAAAAATATTAATTTCATTTTAATCAAAGTGGTTCATTACAATCCTCTTGGCAAAGAGTGCCAATTTCATCTGGGCCATGGCAGAGCCAGACGGCCGTGCGAGTAGATGATCTATCCATTTGTGCTAAAGCATGAGCTACATTGTATTGGCTTCTCCTAACATGTGCTATAGAGTAATCACGCTCAGACTTAAGTAGTAGCTTCCCTTCCTCAACTAAAGCAGCCACTGAAGATCTATTTGGCGTGTCATCCATAAGCATTTGAGCAGCCACAGAACAGTCTGTTTCGACGATAAAATGCTCTGTGCTCCACTCCAAGGCGAGGGCAATGTCTTCTGCACATGCTGAAACTTCCGCTTCAAGGGCGCTAGAACATGTACGAACAAAACGACATGATGCAAAGACGACATGTCCTTCACGGTTTCGCAGTATCATACCAGCTCCTTCCGTCCCGTCCTCCTCCCTGAATGCTCCGTCTGTATTTAGCTTATTCCAGCCCGCCGACAGCCAGTTCCATCTTTTACGTGTACTTGCATATTTTACTTGCACTGGTTGGCATGCATGGCTACGTCAAACAGGCAAAATCGGATTAGTGGCGGTATAATAACTGCCCACCGCTCCAAAATCCTCCTAGTGGATTCTGATAAAGGACTATTTAAGAATTACACATTTATTTTGTTGAAACTAGACACATCCATTCCATTACTCAAACGGGCTCAGCAAGATCGCTGGCCACCAAGACGGATACACCCGCTGGTGCACTCTCCGACCACAAAGGTCGGGACTCATGACACATTGTTGTTGTCGGATCAAAGATAGTTCTGATTCTGATGATTGTTGCCATCAGATGGACAACACCCACTCATATGCAAAGGGATACTTCTGTTTCGATACACCTCCTAAACACATCGACGACTGAGATTACTTCATATCCCTTCATAATAAAGGGTTGATGATTTTCTTAAAGTACGTCGTCAGATCTCTGATACGCGGCCTGCGTACGATATGA
Source organism: Triticum aestivum (assembly GCF_018294505.1). NCBI lineage: Eukaryota > Viridiplantae > Streptophyta > Magnoliopsida > Poales > Poaceae > Triticum > Triticum aestivum. Next base: position 233,831,851 of record NC_057813.1, read on the forward strand.
GGGGCTCGTAGCAGCAAGAAGTTGGCGTTTTTCACAAGGGCGGCTCACCTGGACCGGCCCAATTGCGGGTGGGCCGCGTTCGTGAGGTGAAAAAGAGAAATGTTTGATACGACCGATCGGTCGAAGCTTCACACGACCGAGCGCGCGTTGTCGGGTGCATGCAAATCCTGCATGTTGGAGATACAACAAGCAAATCAACACGATGAAGAACGAAAACAAGCAAGAGACACGTTATTTAACGTGGAAACCCCCTCCAACATGAAGAGGAAAAAAACCACGGGCGCCAGCCAGCCAAACTTCACTATATCGGGGAAGGTTACAAACGCCGGAGATTTACAACTGATTATCCCGTGCGGCGGGTTACAAGAGGTATATAGAACACATGTGACCTAGGTCAATACTGATCCGTACCGGCGACAGGCCTCGCTCCGCTCGCTCGTCAGAAGTTAGCCTTTCTCTTTATATTTGAATTTGGAGCATAACATAACAATGCGGTACCTGCATGTGCTAGCGATTGTACAGGGGGAGTACATGGCTGGTGATCTGTAACATAAGAGATCAGACCTGCCTTTCGCACATTCCCTAGCTTTTTTTCATGGTAATACGTGTCTCATTCATATTATAAAGATCAAAGTATAAGTCACGCAAGGACCGATATGACAAAACTGAAAAGATAGCAGGACATCTCTGAGCTTGACATCAACGCTCGTCACTTGTCTCCAGCACCATCACAACAACCACCGAAGGAAAGAATGACATATCACCTCCTCACCTGAGCTCGACGCGACTCCATCATTAATATATAGTTTTGTGGACCTCCAAGGTGGCTCATCAAAAGCGAAGCCCTTGCCGTTGAACGAATCACACCGGGGCAACACCCCTGACACGCCATCGAACTCCAGATGTGGCACCCCAACATGACTAAGACGCTGAAGGAGGAAACCATATCTGCCATCTACTAACCACAAACCCTGCACACGTTTCGTCTTCCAGATGTCGTCGATGCATACCACAATCTGCATCCGCTCCTGGACTACCTCCCAAACTCCACGTCGAAGCTGGAGCAAACGCCGTCGCAACGGTGAAGCCCAAGGACACAGGCCCACCACGAGGATGTGGCCGCGGCCACACCGTCCTTACTTGAACAGACTGATTTCAAATCAATCCCCAACCATAGGACTGATGGTCTCATCGGGAAAGGATCCAAAAAATCTTTATTCAGTGCCATCATCGTCGCCGCCGAAGCCGAGACGATAAACAACCTAAAATATAGACTACGAGGGAGTAAACATGATCCACACGCGTGGATCCGGCGATCCCCCCTCACCATCCACGACCGAGGTTGCCGGTAGAGGAGAGCCGCCGGAGGACGGCGCTGAAAGATTGGCCTCTACTGGCGGCGGCTAGGATTCTAGCCGCCAGGGACGAGAGAAAAACGCTGGGTTAGCCAGCCCATCCAATGTGGTTCTTGGTATGAACCACATTACCTAGCCGAATACAAATCGGATCACTACAAATAGGTTTACACGGATCCGTCTCCGTGTGGCACTGTTGGACTGGGTGCATCCGCTGTTACTCCATACGATCGCATTAAACACAACCTGGAATGCGTCGCTGTCCCATTGGTACACGTACCGTGAGTGGCGATGGCATGGACGAGCTCGTCTGCTCTCGGTACATGTACCAATGGGACATCGACGCATTCCAGGTTGTGTTTAATGCGATCGTATGGAGTAACAGCGGATGCACCCAGTCCAACAGTGCCACACAGAGACGGATCCGTGTAAACTGGCGGTGGCTTAGCGTTCTACCGTGATCGGTACAGGTATCTTATCGCGGTACATAATGACTGCCACCAGGTGTGGCCGGACGCGCAAACAGAGTGTTCTTAAGGGCAGTTCCAACGTTAGACCCTAAACAGACATTTGTTTTGACCGTATTTTATCCGTTTGAGACAGAACTTTTCTCCTTGGCCCGTGCATGCATCCAACGGAGCGACCCATCCCAAACAGTCCGTGCTCGCCACGTCAGCCGCGGCCACCCCTCCCCGCCCCGCCCGCGCCTTCCCCGCCCCGTCGCCGTGCTCTCCCTCTCCCGCGCGCTTGCCGCCCGCTCGCCATGCCGCTCTGCACAGGAGCCACCCCCGCGCCTTCCCCGCCCGGCCGCCGCGCTCTCCCTCTCCCGCGTGCTTGCCACCCGCTCGCCACGCCGCCCCACAGCGCTTGCGCTGCTGCCCGCTCACAGGAGCAGCCTCTCGATGACGCAGTCACCGAGCCTGCAAGGGAGCATGCCCACGAGCTCCTGCCATCGCCATATCAAGTTTGGTCCGGATATGGAGCAGAACGGACACGGAATGGACAGAAAATGGGTATGCTCCCGCGTGTTGGGCCGTTTGTTTTGTCCGTTTACCCCCAAACAGACGTACGCAGACGATTTGGGGTCGTGCATTGGACTTGCCAACGACCACAAAGGGACATCCGTTGTGTTTGGTTTCTGTCCGTTTGCATCGGCAAAACGGACGCTCATGTCCGTTTACGGTCATTCATCCGATGGTGTGCCCAAACCGGCCACCAAATTTCAAATATTTGTTCGGATTATAGACTAAAATTTAAACAAAAATAGACATTGCAAAATAATTAAAATGACATATATTACATTAACTTAAAAAAATCCACAAAAATCACGGCCGCACATTAAAATTAAACTAGGAAAAAGCTTAAACCCTAGATCGGGTAGTCGCCGTCCTTGTCCTCGTCGTCCATGGTGAGGTCAATGTACATTGGTGACTGCCAAATGTGGCTGGTAGCCCCCTCCGCTAGCTGCCAAAGTGGTGCGGACAGCGCCTGTGGCTGCCAATGCGGGGTCGGCGGGGGTGGTGACCACACCTGTTGTGGTTGTGAAGGGGGTGGTGACCACGACTCGACACCCACCCACGAGGCCTGGTGGTGCGACGACGGTGAGGGCGGGCTGCATGGCACCATGGATGCCCACGTCCACGACTGCCACACCAAGATCGGGCTCCATATCGGAGTGGGAGGCTCCCCGACCACCTCCTCCTTCACCTCGAGCTCGGGTATGGCGAGGTCACTGGTGGCCGACAATGCCATCATGAAGTCCATGGCGTCCCACTGCTCGCGCTGCACACGCTCGCACCCCCTCTCGGAGAAGGCGGGGCGAGGTTGAGGTGGCGACGACTCTTTTCGATGAGGTGGAGGACTCAACTTCGCGGTCATGCTTCCCCTTCTTGACGGGGATCCACTTCCACTTCCCCATGTTGATGGCCCGCGGGAGCGAGGAGGGAGGAGAGGAGGCGACGCTAGTGTTGGGTTTGTCGGGTGATGAGGGGGCAGTGGAAGAGTGTGGGCGCGGTGAAAATTTATGTCCCCATCGCAACGCACGGAAATTTTTATTGTACTTGATGAAGTACCATGCGAATGAAGCAAAAGACAACATTCTTGACCTTTTACATGAGTATCTCAAATGCATCAAGTAGATCTTAGTTTGTAACAAATAATAATCATTGCTCTCGTTGCATATATCGTCGAATTACATTGCAAGTGGAGTGGATTTCAATTTTTATATACATGTGAAATTTGAGTAGCGAGTTATATATTTATTATTTGAAGGGATGCTACAGCGGGCTTCCAAGTTCCAACTACATGAGATATCCTCTATAGCACTATGCTCCCTAATTTTTAAGACCTCGCAATCAATTGAGGTCTTCAATTTAGACTTATGATCATCCAATTTTGACTAGGTCAACAATTCCTTAAGGAGATATCTCATTCAATTATTTGAATTCACTATTGAAAGATCGTGGATGTCGCCTAGGGGGTGAATAAGTGCTTTAAAATAATTACGGGTTAGTATTGAACAAATGCGAATAAAACTATCGTTTAATTTGTCAAGCACAAAACCTAAAGTAACTAGACTCACTTATGTGCATCAACAACTTATGCTAAGCAAGATAAACAACTAAGTGATAGCAAGATATATAACATGAAACACTATGACTATCACAGAGTAAGTGTATAAGTAAAGGGCTCGGGTAAGAGATAACCGAGACGCGTGGAGACGAGGATATATCCTGAAGTTCACACCCTGGCGGATGCTAATATCCGTTTGGAGCGGTAAGGAGGCACAATACTCCCCGAAATGCCACTAGGGCCGTCGTAATATCCTCACGCCCTCGCACAATGTAAGATGACGTCATTCCACTAAGGGACCCTTAAGGATGGTCACCGAACCCGTACAAATGGCTACCCTTGGGGACGGTCACCGAATCCATACAATTGGCAACCCCTGGGGGCGGTCACCGGAACCCGTACGCATTGCTCGGGGGTTTGCTTGATCTACGTAGTACGTGGATTTCACTGTTTGCATGCTTTTGTATGGATCTAAAGTTTGTAGTATGAGGTATTCGGATGCAAACGAGTAAATTTGGGGCGTGGGCGCGTCCTCGGGCATTTGAGAGATCAAATTTGCTGTCCACTAATGTAGATGATGTAAGTGTTGAGTATAATGTTTATTTAGGAAACATAGGATAGCGTAGGATTTGTTCCTGCCTTGACTTGTACTCCAAGATAACCATGTACTCCTATATATATGCCTATGAGGCTCAAGCAAAATACAACAACTATTCCACCAAATCCCTCTCTCCCTTCTAACATGGTATCAGTTTTCGGGATCTAAACCCTAGCCGCTGCCGCTTCCGCACCCGTGTGCCGCCCCTGGGGCGGTTGGCCTCCATGACCGCCGCCGGGGGCCGCGCCGCCCGTACCTAGGGTTCGTCCGCCAGTCGTGTTGACCGGCTGCCATAGAGAGTCTTTTCCCCGAGCCCTTGCTCCGGGGTTTTTTCTCTCCCGCCGGTCATCTTGATCGGCGGTTTCTTTTTGGTTTTCCGATCTAATCTTGATCGGTTTGCGTCGCCCACCACCGCCGTCGAACCCGTGCGCCTCTACTCCAACCCCGACGCGATCGGCCGGCTTCTTGACCGACCCGGCGGCCTCGCGCGTTGTCCGCGCGTCTGCCCGCCAGTCGCCCTGACACGGCAGCCTCACGCATCGTCCGTGCGTCTGCCCGCCGGCTGCTCCAACCCGGCGGCTTCGCGTCATGCGGCGGCCCTTTGCCGCCGCCTTTCGCGTGCCGGCTCGCCCGTCGATCTACGCCGGCCATCACCGCCCTACTTCGATCGGGACTCCTGCATCACCCAACCCGGCGGCCTTGCGCCATGCGGCGGCCAATCATAGCCGCCCTGCGGCCCGCCGTCGCCGGCTTCATCTCGGACCCCGCCGCCACCCCGTCTCCACCGAGCGGCGTCCCCGACCTCGCCCGCGATCGGATTGATCACCCGTCCGCCACCGCGATCCGCCTCATCTACGCCGTGCGACCGACTTGGCCCATCGGTTGCGCGCGCCTCCACAATTCCCATGAAGATCGTCCCCGAGTTCAGCGCGTCCCTCCACCGATCGAGCAACGGGCTGCCGCTGCGTTGCCCCATTGGGCCGCAGCGCCGCTGTCCCGTGGTTCGTCTCCCAGCTGCACTGACCCGCGTCATCGCTGCGTCGCCCCTTCGGGCCGTAGTGCCGCGGCTCGCGGTCCACCGCCGTCCCGAGGCCATCCGCTCCTGGTCGTCCCCGTGGCCGCACCGACCCTCGCACAGCCGCTGCATCACCCCGTCAGGCTGTAGCAAGCGTGGCATGCGGTCCATGAAGCCGTCCCCGCGGTTGCACCGACCCGCACTCCTCCGCCGCGCCGCCTATTCGGGCTGTCGTGCCGCGGCCCGCGGTCTCCGCCGCCGCCCCGAGGTCTTCCCGCCATCGCCTCGACCCGCCCGCCGCCGCTACGTCGCCTCTTCAGGCTGTAGCGCCGCGGCCCGCGGTCCACTCCGCCGTCACCGCGCGTCGACATCCCGTGGTATGCCCGCGCCGTCTCCATTGGCGCGGGAATGCCACCGTCCGTGCCGGTTTTTGATACGTCTCCGTCGTATCTATAATTTTTGATTGTTCCATGCCAATATTCTACGACTTTTATATACTTTTGGCAACTTTTTATACTATTTTTTGGGACTAACATATTGATCCAGTGCCCAGTGCCAGTTCCTGTCTGTTGCATGTTTTTTGTTTCGCAGAAACCCAATATCAAACAGAGTCCAAACGGGATAAAAACGGATAGAGATTTTTTTTGGAATATTTATGATTTTTGGAAAGTGAAATCAACGCAAAACGGTATCCGGGGTGGCCACGAGACAGGGGGGCGCGCCCTCCCCCTGGGCGCGGCCTGGGCTCTCGTGGGCCACCCGTAAGGCGGTTGACACTCTTCTTTTGGTGCAAGAAAGCTAATTTTATAAGAAAGATCTGGGCAAAATATCCACCCCAATCGGAGCTACGGATCTCCGGATATTTAAGAAACGGTGAAGGGGTAGAATCTGAGAACGCAGAAACAGAGAGATAGATCCAATCTCGGAGGGGCTCTCGCCCCTCCCACGCCATGGGAGCCAAGGACCAGAGGGGAAACCCTTCTCCCATCTAGGGAGAAGGTCAAGGAAGAAGAAGAAGAAGAAGGGGGGCTCTCTCGCCCTTGCTTCCGGTGGCGCCGGAACGCCGCCGGGGGCCATCATCATCACCGCGATGTTCACCAACACCTCCATCATCTTCACCAACGTCTCCATCACCTTCCCCCTTCTATATTCAGCGGTCCACTCTCCCGCAACCCGCTGTACCCTCTACTTGAACATGGTGCTTTATGCTTCATATTATTTTCCAATGATGTGTTGCCATCCTATGATGTCTGAGTAGATTTTTGTTGTCCTATCGGTGATTGATGAATTGCTATGATTGGTTTGAGTTGCATGTTTTATTATTGGTGCTGTCTTATTGTGCCCTCCGTGTCGCGCAAGCGTGAGGGATTCCCGCTGTAGGGTTTGCAATATGTTTATGATTTGCTTATGGTGGGTTGTGTGAGTGACTGAAACACAAACCCGAGTAAGTAGGTTGTTTGTGTATGGGATAAAAGGGGACTTGATGCTTTAATGCTATGGTTGGGTTTTACCTTAATGAATCTTTAGTAGTTGCGGATGCTTGCTAGAGTTCCAATCATAAGTGCATAGAATTCCATGTAATGGATGATATGTTAGCTTATGCCTCTCCCTCAAATAGAATTGTAATAGTGATTACCGGTCTAGTAACATAGTCAATTGCTTATGGACAATTTCACAACTCCTACCACCACTTTTCCACACTCGGTATATTTACTTTATTGCATCTTTATCTAAACAGCCCCTACTTTTTGTTTAATTGCTCTTTATATTCTTGCAAACCTTTCCTATCACACCTACAAAGCACTTCTAGTTTCATACTTGTTCTAGGTAAAGCGAACGTCAAGAGTGCGTAGAGTCGTATCAGTGGCCGATAGGACTTGAGAGAGTATTTGTTCTACCTTTAGCTCCTCGTTGGGTTCGACACTCTTACTTATCGAAAGAGGCTACAACTACCCCGTATACTTGCGGGTCATCAAGACCTTTTTCTGGCGCCGTTGCCAGGGAGTCATAGCGTGGGGTGAATATTCTCGTGTGTGCTTGTTTGCCTTATCACTAAGTAATTTTTATTTGTTGTTCTTAGTTGTTTTCTATCTTTAGCTATGGGTAGGAAACGCAAAATACCAAAAAAAATAGTTGTACCTACTAAACCAATGGTTGAAGAACCACTCAAAATCTATCACACTCCTGAAGCTTTTTACTTGGATCATCTTCGATCCCATTGTGCTCGTGCTGAAACCCCCACTAGTTTAGTTGAGGGCAAATCTTTAGATGAGCATGCTTGTTTTGTGCGACACTGTATATCTGAAAAAGGGAAACTATTATGGGATCAAATTCAATGTTTGCAATGCTATGCTTGGAATTTATGTGAAATATATGAGTTTACTTGTTGTTCTGAAGACCCTAAGAAACACCTACCCTATCAATGCTTGTTTAGTGACAATGGAATCATATCTTCGTATGCTAAGGGTGTTTACAATTACTATGATGTTCAACAAATTGAAGAATTTGTTGCTTTTAAAGGTGCTTATGAGATTGCCTCTTTGATTGAAAAGTATGATGCTACTCTTTACAAATCTGAAAATTTTGCCACATTTCAATATTGTTATGATAATTGTGCTTCTAATGCCTATGTTAAACCATATATTGAGGACTTCTCCGCTGTCCAAGAAGAGACTAATATTTTGCAGGAAGCTATGGAAGAAGAAACTGATAAAACAGTGAGCTCATTGGATGAAAAAGATGATGAGGAGAGCGAAGAACAAAAGGAGGAAGAGCGGATTAGCTACCCGTGCCCACCTTCTAATGAGAGTAACCCTCCAACTCATACATTATTTAATTCCCCTTCATGCTTACTGAAGGATGATTGCTATGATGATTGCTATGATCCCTTGAATTTGTTTGAAATATCCCTTTTTGATGATGCTTGCTATGCTTGTGGCCAAGATGCCAATATGAATGCTGCTTATGGAGATGAACTTGCTATAGTTCCTTATGTTAAACATGAAATTGTTGCTATTGCACCCACGCATGATAGTCCTATTATCTTTTTGAATTCTCCCAACTACACTATTTCGGAGAAGTTTGTGCTTATTAAGGATTATATTGATGGGTTGCCTTTTACCGTTGCACATGATGATTTTGATAGATATAATATGCATGTGCTTGCTGCTCCTACTTGCAATTATTATGAGAGAGGAACTACATCTCTGCCTCTTTATGTTTCCAATATGATAGAATTGCAAGAAACTGCTTATACTATGCATTGGCCTTTACTATGTGCGCATGCATTGTTCTTTTATGACATGCCAATGCATAGGAAGAGAGTTAGACTTCGTTGTTGCATGATTTATGTTACTTTGTGCTCACTTCAAAATTACAAATCATTGTTAATTAAAATTGGCTTTGATATACCTTGGGATCCGGGTGGATTCATTACTTGAGCACTAAATGCCTAGCTTAATGGCTTTAAAGAAAGTGCTGCCAGGAAGACAACCCAGAAGTTTTAGAGAGTCATTTATTTCTGTTGAGTGCTTTTATATAGTTTAAAAACACAAAAATAAAGAGAGTAACCTAAAAACTTTTCAAAAAGGAAAGTGAAAGTGAGAAAGACAAGCATTATTGAAGTGGGAGCTAGCCTTGAACTTTGTTCATGCTCACGGAAACTTTGTGAATCTTGATTACAGAAACTTTTAAACAAAAATAGTTATCCCCTTGTATAATTCCATTTTATTATAAAAATAATGTGCCAAGGTTTGCCTTTAGGATGTTTACAATGCTTGTTGGTCCGTACGGTGTAGGACAGAAACTTTGGCTGTAGTGCGCAATTTTACATTTTTAACTGGAATGTCAATTGGTTCTGATTTTTTGCACTGTCTTGCTATACAACTTGTTTATTTTTCCTAATTTTGGTAGAAGTTTTGGGGTACCAGAAGTATGGTGGATGTTCAGATTTCTACAGACTGTTCTGTTTTTGACAGATTCTGTTTCTGATGCATAGTTTGCTTGTTTTGATGAATCTATCAATTTATATCAGTGGATTAAGCCATGAAAAGGTTATATTACAGTAGACACAATAAAAAATGGTTTGCAATAGTACTTAAAGTGGTGATTTGCTTTATTATACTAACGAATCTTACCGAGTTTTCTGTTGAAGTTTTGTGTGGATATAGTGTCTAATCGAGGATGTCTCGATATGAGGAAAAGGAAGAGAGGCAAGAGATCAAGCTTGGGGATGACCGAGGCACCCCAAGTAAATATTCAAGGAGACTCAAGCGTCTAAGCTTGGGGATGCCCCGGAAGGCATCCCCTCTTTCTTCAACAAGTATTGGTATGTTTTTGAATTCGTTTCGTTCATGCATTATGTACAAGTCTCGGAGCGTCTTTTGCATTTAGTTTTCATTTTTTCTTTTATGCACCATGCTGGTATGAGATAGTCCTTGGTTGATTTAGAGAATGCTCATTGCACTTCACTTAAATCTTTTGAGTATGGCTTTATAGAATGCTTCATGCGCTTCACTTATATCATTTGAAGTTTGGATTGCCTGTTTCTCTTCACATAGAAAACCGCCATTTGTAGAATGCTCTTTTGCTTCACTTATATTCGTTAGAGCGTGGGCATTTGCTTTGTAGAAATAATTAAACTCTCTTGCTTCACTTATATCTATTTAGAGAGATGACAGGAATTGGTCATTTACATGGTTAGTCATAAAATCCTATATAAAGTTGTGGATCACTGAATATGATATGTTTGATTCCTTGCAATAGTTTTGCGATATAAAGATGGTGATATTAGAGTTATGCTAGTGGATGGTTGTGGATTAGTATAAATACTTGTGTTGAGGTTTGTGATTCCCGTAGCATGCACGTATGGTGAACCGCTTTGTGATGAAGTTGGAGCACAATTTTATTTATTGATTGTCTTCCTTATGAGTGGCGGTCGGGGACGAGCGATGGTCTTTTCCTACCAATCTATCCCCCTAGGAGCATGCGCGTAGTACTTTGTTTTCAATGGCTTGTAGATTTTTGCAATAAGTATATGAGTTCTTTATGACTAATGTTGAGTCCATGGATTATACGCACTCTCACCCTTCCACCATTGCTAGCCTCTCTTGTGCCGCGCTACTTTCACCAGTACCGTACACCCACCATATACCTTCCTCAAAACAGCCACCATACCTACCTATCATGGCATTTTCATAGCCATTCCGAGATATATTGCCATGCAACTTTCATCATCATCATATACATGACTTGAGCATTCATTGTCATATTGCTTTGCATGATCATAAGATAGCTAGCATGATGTTTTCATGGCTTGTCCGTTTTTTGATGTCATTGCTATGCTAGATCATTGCACATCCCGGTACACCGCCGGAAGCATTCATATAGAGTCATATCTTTATTCTAGATATTGAGTTGTAAGTAAATAAAAGTGTGATGATCATCATTATTAGAGCATTGCCCCAGTGAGGAAGGATGATGGAGACTATGATTCCCCCACAAGTCAGGATGAGACTCCGGACTTTATGAAAAATAAAAGAGGCTAAAGAAGCCCAAATAAAAAAAGAGGCCAAAGAAGCCCACCAAAAAGAAAAATAAATAAAAAAAGAAAATAAAAAAAAATGAGAGAAAAAGAGAGAAGGGGCAATGTTACTATCCTTTTACCACACTTGTGCTTCAAAGTAGCACCATGTTCTTCATAGAGAGAGCCTCCTATGCTTTCACTTTCATATACTAGTGGGAATTTTCATTATAGAACTTGGCTTGTATATTCCGATGATGGGCTTCCTCAAATGCCCGAGGTCTTCATGAGCAAGCAAGTTGGATGCACACCCACTTAGTTTTCAGTTTGAGCTTTCATACACTTATAGCTCTAGTGCATCTGTTGCATGGCAATCCCTACTCACTCACATTGATATCTATTGATGGGCATCTCCATAGTCCGTTGATACGCCTAGTCGATGTGAGACTTTCTCCTTTTTTGTCTTCTCCACATAACCCCCACCATCATATTCTATTCCACCTATAGTGCTATGTCCATGGTTCACGCTCATGTATTGTGTGAAAGTTGAAAAAGTTTGAGATTATTAAAGTATGAAACAATTGCTTGGCTTGTCATCGGGGTTGTGCATGATTAAATACTTTGTGTGATGAAGATAGAGCAACAGCCAGACTATATGATTTTGTAGGGATAACTTTTTTTGGCCATGTTGTTTTGAAAAGACATGATTGCTTTATTGGTACGCTCAAAGTATTATTGTTTTTATGTCAAATGATAGACTATTGCTTTGAACAACTCGTGTCTTAATATTCATGCCATGATTAGACATATGATCAAGATTATGCTAGGTAGCATTCACATCAATTTTTTAATCATTTACCTACTCGAGGACGAGCAGAAATTAAGCTTGGGGATGCTGATACGTCTCCGTCGTATCTATAATTTTTGATTGTTCCATGCCAATATTCTACAACTTTTATATACTTTCCGCAACTTTTTATACTATTTTTTGGGACTACCATATTGATCCAGTGCCTAGTGCCAGTTCCTGTCTGTTGCATGTTTTTTGTTTCGCAGAAACCCAATATCAGACGGAGTCCAAACGGGATAAAAATGGACGGAGATTTTTTTTTGGAATATTTATGATTTTTGGGAAGTGAAATCAACGCGAAACGGTGTCCGGGGTGGCCACGAGACAGGGGGCGCGCCCTCCCCCTGGGTGCGGCCTGGGCTCTCGTGGGCCACTCATAAGGCGGTTTACGCTCTTCTTTTGACGCAAGAAAGCTAATTTTATGAGAAAGATCTGGGCGAAAGATTCACCCCAATCGGGGTTATGGATCTTCGGATATTTAAGAAATGGTGAAGGGGTAGAATATGAGAACACAGAAACAGAGAGATAGATCCAATCTCGGAGGGGCTCTCGCCCCTCCCACGCCATGGGAGCCAAGGACCAGAGGGGAAACCCTTCTCCCATCTAGGTAGAAGGTCAAGGAAGAAGAAGAAGAAGGAGGGCTATCTCCCCCTTGCTTCCGGTGGCGCCGGAACGCCGCCGGGGGTCATCATCATCACCGCGATGTTCACCAACACCTCCATCATCTTCACCAACGTCTCCATCACCTTCCCCCTTCTATATTCAGCGGCCCACTCTCCCGCAACCCGCTGTACCCTCTACTTGAACATGGTGCTTTATGCTTCATATTATTTTCCAATGATGTGTTGTCATCCTATGATGTGTGAGTAGATTTTCGTTGTCCTATTGGTGATTGATGAATTGCTATGATTGGTTTGAGTTGCATGTTTTATTATTGGTGCTGTCTTATTGTGTCCTCCGTGTCGCGCAAGCGTGAGGGATTCCCACTATAGGGTTTGCAATATGTTTATGATTTGCTTATGGTGGGTTGCGTGAGTGACTGAAACACAAACCCGAGTAAGTAGGTTGTTTGCGTATGGGATAAAAAGGGACTTGATGCTTTAATGCTATGGTTGAGTTTTACCTTAATGAATCTTTAGTAGTTGCGGATGCTTGCTAGAGTTCCAATCGTAAGTGCATAGAATTCCAAGTAAGGGATGATATGTTAGCTTATGCCTCTCCCTCAAATAGAATTATAATAGTGATTACCGGTCTAGTAACATAGTCAATTGCTTATGGACAATTTCACAACTCCTACCACCACTTTTCCACACTCGCTATATTTACTTTATTGCATCTTTATCTAAACAGCCCCTACTTTTTATTTACTTGCTATTTATATTCTTGCAAACCTTTCCTATCACACCTACAAAGTACTTCTAGTTTCATACTTGTTCTAGGTAAAGCGAACGTCAAGCGTGCGTAGAGTCGTATTAGTGGCCGATAGGACTTGAGAGAGTATTTGTTCTACCTTTAGCTCCTCGTTGGGTTCGACACTCTTACTTATCGAGAGAGGCTACAACTATCCCGTATACTTGCGGGTCATCAGTCTTCGTCACGTTGTCAGGGTTTTCCGCCTACTTCGAGCACCGCCGCCGCGCTCGTAATCAAGCCGCCGCCGCCACCGTCAGGCCACCGCCGCCGCTTTTCTTTGGCCGCCGCCGCCGCTACCCCGTAGCCGCCGCAGCCGCCCGTCCACCTCCTTCGTCTTTATCCAGCACCAGTCCATTGTCAGTGTCGCCGTCATCTACCCCGACCACTTTGTCTACTCCGACCACCGTTGGTGACATTGGCCCCGCACCGATGGACGCCGCAACCGTCGTCGAGTTCTTCTTTGCTGGCCCTCCGACTTCTTCGACATGGCGTACAACTCATGCAGGTCCCTCGTCTATGCATGTCCGGTGCTGGCAACACCGATGAGTGCCTTCATCCACGACGTGTCCCCGGGCTTGGTAAGCCTGGTGCGACGCTTCGTCAACTTCATCTTCGTCCGTCTACGCATGCCCGGTGCTGGCAACACCGGTGCGTGCCTTCGTCTATGATGTGTTCCCGGGTTTGGCAAACCCACCGCGACACGTCGTCAACAACATCATCTTCCCGGCGCACCCCTACTTCGACATCACTGCGCCCATGCTAACTCGGTGCCGCCTTGCACCCGCGGCTCCACGGCAACTTCCTCGACACCGGCCGCCCTAACTCGATATCGACCACAGCATTCTTCGCACGGCTACCTCGACCACGGCTCGACCACCCACGCTCTCGGCTACATCGAGAAACGGCACAAAGGGCTACCGCCTTGCTTGGGCAACCTCGTCGGTTTTCTCTTCAGCCACGACTTTTGCGATGCATCGACCATTACGACTTTGGGGGTGTCCGTCGGCTTGCCTTCGGATTCTTCTCCAGTCTCATCGTCTGTGTCGCTACCGTTGTGACTGCGGGAGGATTGTAGGACCTTGAAGTATGTCTAGAGGGGGGTGATTAGACTACTTGACCAATAAAAACTTAAACTTTTCCCAATTTTAGAGTTTGGCAGATTTTAGCTATTTTAGGACAAGTCAAGCAATCATCACACAATTCAAGCAAGCATGCAAAGAGTGTATAGGCAGCGGAAATTAAAGCATGCAACTTGCAAGAAAGTAAAGGGAAAGTTTTGGAGGACTCAAATGCAATTGGAGACACAAATGTTTTTGGCGTGGTTCCGATAGGTGGTGCTATCGTACATCCACGCTGATGGAGACTTCAACCCACGAAGGGTAACGGCTGCGCGAGTCCACGGAGGGCTCCACCCACGAAGGGTCCACGAAGAAGCAACCTTGTCTATCCCACCATGGCCGTCGCCCACGAAGGACTTGCCTCACTAGCGGTACATCTTCACGAAGTAGGCGATCTCCTTGCCCTTACAAACTCCTTGGTTCAACTCCACAATCTTGTCGGAGGCTCCCAAGTGACACCTAGCCAATCTAGGAGACACCACTATCCAAGAAGTAACAAATGGTGCGTTGATGATGAACTCATTGCTCTTGTGCTTCAAATGATAGTCTCCCCAACACTCAACTCTCTCTCATAGGATTTGGATCTGGTGGAAAGATGATTTGAGTGGAAAGCAACTTGGGGAAGGCTAGAGATCAAAATTCATATGGTAGGAATGGAATATCTTGGCCTCAACACATGAGTAGGTGGTTCTCTCTCAGAAATGGTAAGTTGGAAGTGTAGGTTCGTTCTGATGGCTCTCTCCACGAATGAAGAGGAGGTGGAGGGGTATATATAGCCTCCACACAAAATCTAACCGTTACACACAATTTACCAAACTCGGTGGGACCGAATTGTTAAACTCGGTCGGACCGATTTAATAAACCTAGTGACCGTTAGTGATTTTCGGTGGGACTGACATGCATCTCGGTGAGGCCGATTCGGTTAGGGTTAGGGCATAACGCAATCTCGGTGAGACCGATTTGGTAATAAGCTTTCCAGAGAGTTGGTCAGGTAAACTCGGTGGGACCGATTTGCTCTTTTCGGTGAGACCGAAATGTTACAAAAAGGAAACAGAGAGTTTACATTGCAATCTCGGTGGGACCGATCGCTCACTTCGGTTAGACCGAAACGTTACAAAGGGAAACAGAGAGATTGCAACCCCATCTCGGTGAGACCGAGATCCCTATCGGTAAGACCGATTTGCTTAGGGTTTGTGGCAGTGGCTATGACTTTTGGAATCGGTGGCGCCGGATAGAAAGAATCGGTGTGACCGAATTTGGCTTTAGGTTTAGGTCATTTGTGGATGTGGAAAAGTAGTTGAGGGTTTTGGAGCATATCACTAAGCACACGAAGCAAGAGGCTCATTAAGCAACACCTCATCCCTTCTTGATAGTATTGGCTTTTCCTATAGACTCAATGTGATCATGGATCACTAAAATGTAAAACGAAGAGTCTTGAGCTTTTGAGCTTGAGCCAATCCTTTGTCCTTAGTATTTTGAGGGATCCACTTTTATCATACATGCCATGCCATTCATTGAGCTTTCTTGAAATAATAGTCTTGAAATAGCATTAGCTCAATGAGCTATATGTTGTTATGAATTACCAAAATCACCTAGGGATAGTTGCACTTTCAAGGATGTTGAGTATAATATTTATTTAGGAAACATAGGATAGCGTAGGATTTGTTCCTTCCTTGACTTGTACTCCAAGATGATTATGTACTCCTATATATATGCTCATGAGGCCCAAGCAAAATACAACAACTATTCCACCAAATCCATCTCTCCCTTCTAACAGTAAGAAGACTAAGTCAAAATCGAAGGATGCAAATCTAAAATCACCGGCCTCAATTGATTCCTAAACCATTTACCCTAAGAAGCTTAGGAGTAGTAGATTTATATGCGCAATTAGGAAAGAAAAATGCCAACGGGCGTTCTACTAGTGTGGTGGAGGTGTCAACTTGACAACGAGCTGTATTGACTATCAGCGAGACTACGTGTGATTTACCTGGCATCAAGTTTAGCTGTGTTCATGATCTTCTGAATTCTCCTATTTTATTTTTAGGTTCGTTTTTAGTCTAGTTATTTGCCTGAACAAGAATTTCATTTGCTTTTGTTTGTTTCTTACTGAAATAAATTGCTTGGCACTGTTCAGCTGAACCACTCCAACGTCCTCTCTGGCCGTCACGTATACGCATTAAATATGCCAGCGTCTGCGTACTATAATACCGTCTACGTCTTATATCTCGAAACGAGCGGACGTGTCACGATACCGTGAGCGGGCGAGCTCGTCCACGCCATGGAATTTTCATATTGTGTAAGTCTTTTATTAGTAGAGATACAATCGTAGGTGTCTTATAAGGAAGTCCTACGTAGTAAGTTGTTCTATCTAGTAAGTACTCTACTAGTAGTGATCAAGGGGGCCGGATATTTAATGAGGCAATTTTCGATTAGTTTAGATACGAGAGAGAGTGTGTGTGCATATCTACTTGGGTTTGTTTGTGAGTCGATTTAGGAACGGTTCATGTCGGCTATAAAAGGGTTTACCAAAAAAGGGTTTCTCCTGCTTTGTATACAAAGCAACCAATTGAACATCCAACAATAGGTGCTGGGGCGGAAGTAGCACAGACACACCCAAAAGGAAAAAAAGAGAAAATACAAAAGAAACTAGTGCCAACAACGGCGGATCGATAAAAAAACGAAGAAGCCTCGAGGCCGCTGCACCCACCGGAGATCGCCCACCAAGCTCCAAGCTTCCGAAGCGCCGGTACCAGTCAGCACCTCCAAGAAGGAACGCGACGATGACGACGCTGCTGCCAAGGGTTTTCCCCGGTACGCTGTGAGGAGAAAGGAAGGGTAGCCCCGACGCCCTTCAGGAAGGTCTGGCGGTACCCACAAGCGCCACCGCGTCAGTGTCGGCCAAGCCAACAGAGATTTCTCCCGACCCCAACCACCACCTCAGGCACTCCAGAGCTCGCCACCAAACAGACCCTCACCCTGCGCCAACCCGGTCACGAAGCTTCTCACGCCATCTCACCACGGCACCGTGAAGCATGGTCCGCACAAAGAAGGAGAGGAGCCGGGACTAGGGCAGCAGCACCGTCGGCACGCGGGAGGGCCCCACCTCCACCGTCTCGATGGTAGCTGACCGGGCGCAATAGCAGGAACATACCAGGCCCGTGGCCGCACAGGCCCGGCCGGGATCTCCGAGGCCCATAAAGTTCCCGCCTTCGCGCTGCAGCCGGCACGCCGCCGCCGCCGCCGCCGCCCCGGTCCAAGCCGCTCCCTGCCTCCCCGCACAGAGAGCCGCCAAGTGGAAGCACCACCACCACGCGCGCCGCTGGCCACCACCACCAGGTCACCGGACCGCCACTGGCCGAGCCGCACCACCACCGCACGCCCACGACGGAGGGGAACCAACGCAGCCGCCAGGGGCCCGAAGCCGGACCCCAGCCGCCGCCCACGCCGCCCGCAGCTCGCGCCGCCTGCCGGACGGAACGGCCGCCACGACAAGGTGCATACCACTGCGCAGCCGGCCATGCCGCGCCACGCCCGCCAGGAGGCGCGCGCTGCCATGCCGCGGTGCCCTGCGTCTGCACCGCGCCCGCACCCGAAGGAGCGGCCCGCGCCGCCCCGTCGTGCCGGGGGAAGACCAGGCCCTGCCGCCGCCGCCACCGGTCAGACTTCTCCCGGCCGCGCCCCCCGGTGGCGGCGAGGGAGGAGGGAGGAGGAGGGGAGGCGCGCGGCGCGCGGATTTGGGGGCCCTCGCCGGCGGCCTCGCGGGTGGCGGCGCGGGGAGGGAAACCTAGCGGGGGCCGGGGTAGCTAAATAAGGATTCCCTTTCCTCTCACCTCCTCTATAAAAGGGTTTCGCTAAGGCCATTGTTTGTTACTAGCATATATGCCCGTGCGTTGCAACGGGAGAAACAAACTCCAGCCCTTCCATGTACCGACTTCTAATTTCTTATGCGTTGCAACAACCGTCACATTCACTTCACGTGGTTCAACATAAATCATGTCTTTGCATATCATGTGGTGCATTTCCTTATTTATCACACACAATAATAATTCTTAATTCAAATTATGTTAAGGTATGAGGCTCTTGACTGAACATAAGCTACACACACTTCACTATCGCCATTGAGCTTGGGCATTTTGCAGGCAGTAAACTATGTCGTCATGTTCTTCGACCATGGCCATCGAATCATAGTACAAAAAAACCCGACGAGAGTAAAATTATTGTTGTAATCATCAAGTATAAAAGAGAGCAAAAAATAATATTCATGAAGTTCATTCCCATTGGTTGGAAATCAATCAATTGTTAACTTTACCTTCACACTTCAGGAAAACAACCTGACTTCCACACTGCTCTAAATAATTCATAATTCATATAAAATTATAAACATGGAGATTGAAAACTGATTTATATATACCACGGGAAGTTGAAAACAACATTATCAAGAAGTGGAGTACAACATTAGCGTGTGCCCATTTATTAATGGGCATCTCTCCCATTAGATAGAACACGAAATTTATTTCTTCTCCTAATTCCTTTCTTTCTGCCGAATTTATTGTTGGGGAACGTAGTAATTTCAAAAAATTTCCTACGCACATGCAAGATCATGGTGATGCATAGCAACGAGAGGGGAGAGTGTGTCCACGTACCCTCGTAGACCGAAAGTGGACGCGTTAGCACAGCGCGGTTGATGTAGTTGTACGTCTTCACGGCCCGACCGATCAAGCACCGAAACTACGACACCTCTGAGTTCTTGCACACGTTCAGCTCGATGACGTTCCCCGGACTCCGATCCAGCAGAATGTCGGGGAAGAGTTCCGTCAGCACGACGGCGTGGTGGCGATCTTGATGTTCTACCATTGTAGGGCTTCGCCTAAGCACCACTACAATATTATCGAGGAGAACTATGGTGGAGGGGGGCACCGCACACGGCTAAGAGATCAAGAGATCAATTGTTGTGTCCATGGGGTGCCCCCTCCCCGTATATAAAGGAGTGGAGGAGGGGGCCGGCCAAGGGGGTGGCGCGCCCTAGGGGGGAGTCCAACTCCCACCAGGAGTAGGACTCCCCCCTTTCATATTGGGAGAAGGAGAGGGAAGGAAGAGGAAAGAGGGAGGAAGGAAAGGGGGCCCGACCTCCTCCCAATTTGGATTGGGCTTGGGGGGGGGGAGGGGGGCGCCCCCTCCCTTGCTCCTTTCCCCTCCTTTCCACTAAGGCCCAATAAGGCCCATATACCTCCCAGGGGGTTCCGATAACCTCCCGTAGCTTCGGTATTGTCCCAATCTCACCTGGAACCTTTCTGGTGTCCAAATATAGTCGTTCAACATATCAATCTTTATGTCTCGACCATTTCGAGACTCCTCGTCAAGTCTGTGATCACATCCGGGACCCCGAACAACCTTCGGTACATCAAAACTCATAAACTCATAAGAAAACTATCAATGAAACCTTAAGCGTGCGGACCCTACGGGTTCGAGAACTATGTAGACATGACCGAGACTCGTTTCCGGTCAATAACCAATAGCGGAACCTGGATGCTCATATTGGCTCCTACATATTCTACGAAGATCTTTATCGGTCAAACCGCATAACAACATACGTTGTTCCCTTTGTCATCGGTATGTTACTTGCCCGAGATTCGATCGTCGGTATCCAATACCTAGTTCAATCTCATTACCGGCAAGTCTCTTTACTCGTTACGTAATACATCATCTCGTAACTAACTCTTTAGCTACATTGCTTGCAAGGCTTATAGTGATGTGCATTACTGAGAGGGCCCAGAGATATCTCTCCGACAATCGGAGTGACAAATTCTAATCTCGAAATACGTCAACTCAACAAGTACCTTCGGAGACACATGTAGAGCACCTTTATAATCACCCAGTTATGTTGTGACGTTTGGTAGCACACAAAGTGTTCCTCCGGTAAGCGGGAGTTACATAATCTCATAGTCATAGGAACATGTATAAGTCATGAAGAAAGCAATAGCAACATACAAAACGATCAAGTGCTAAGCTAACAGAATGGGTCAAGTCAATCACATCATTCTCCTAATGATGTGATCCCGTTAATCAAATGACAACTCATGTCTATGGTTAGGAAACTTAACCATCTTTGATTTACGAGCTAGTCAAGTAGAGGCATACTAGTGACACTATGTTTGTCTATGTATTCACACATGTATTATGTTTCCGGGTAATACAATTCTAGCATGAATAATAAACATTTATCATGATATGAGGAAATAAATAATAAATTTATTATTGCCTCTAGGGCATATTTCCTTCAGTCTCCCACTTGCACTAGAGTCAATAATCTAGATTACACAGTAATGATTCTAACACCCACGGAGCCTTGGTGTTGATCATGTTTTGCTCGTGGAAGAGGCTTAGTCAACGAGTCTGCGACATTCAGATCCGTATGTATCTTGCAAATCTCTATGTCTCCCATCTGGACTTGGTCCCGAATGGAATTGAAGCGTCTCTTGATGTGCTTGGTTCTCTTGTGAAATCTGGATTCCTTTGCCAAGGCAATTGCACCAGTATTGTCACAAAAGATTTTCATTGGACCCGATGCACTAGGTACGACACCTAGATCGGATATGAATTTCATCCAGACTCCTTCATTTTCTGCTTCCGAAGCAGCTATGTACTCTGCTTCACATGTAGATCCCGCTACGACGCTTTGTTTAGAACTGCACCAACTGACAGCTCCACCGTTTAATATAAATACGTATCCGGTTTGCGATTTAGAATCGTCCGGATCAGTGTCAAATCTTGCATCGACGTAACCATTTACGACTAGCTCTTTGTCACCTCCATAAACGAGAAACATATCCTTAGTCCTTTTCAGGTATTTCAGGATGTTCTTGACCGCTGTCTAGTGATCCACTCCTGGATTACTTTGGAACCTCCCTGCTAAACTAATAGCAAGGCACACATCAGGTCTGGTACACAGCATTGCATACATGATAGAGCCTATGGCTGAAGCATAGGGAACTTCTTTCATTTTCTCTCTATCTTCTGCAGTGGTCGGGCATTGAGTCTGACTCAATTTCATACCTTGTATTACATGCAAGAAGCCTTTCTTTGCTTGATCCATTTTGAACCTTTTCAAAACTTTATCAAGGTATGTGCTTTGTGAAAGTCCAATTAAGCGTCTCGATCTATCTTTATAGATCTTGATGCCTAATATGTAAGCAGCTTCACCAAGGTCTTTCATTGAAAAACTTTTATTCAAGTATCCTTTTATGCTATCCAGAAATTCTATATCATTTCTAATCAATAATACATCGTCCACATATAATATTAGAAATGCTACAGAGCTCCCACTCACTTTCTTGTAAATACAGGCTTCTCCAAAAGTCTGTATAAAACCATATGCTTTGATCACACTATCAAAGCGTTTATTCCAACTCCGAGAGGCTTGCACCAGTCCATAAATGGATCGCTGAAGCTTGCACACTTTGTTAGCATCCTTTGGATTGACAAGACCTTCTGGTTGCATCATATACAAATCTTCTTCCAGAAATCCATTCAGGAATGCAGTTTTGACATCCATTTGCCAAATTTCATAATCATAAAATGTGGCAATTGCTAACATGATTCAGACAGACTTAAGCATCGCTAGGGTGAGAAAGTCTCATCGTAGTCAACCCCTTGAACTTGTCGAAAACCTTCCGCAACAAGTCGAGCTTTGTAGACAGTAACATTACCATCATCATTAGTCTTCTTCTTGAAAATCCATTTATTCTCGATGGCTTGCCGATCATCGGGCAAGTCAACCAAAGTCCACACTTTGTTCTCATACATGGATCCCATCTCAGATTTCATGGCTTCAAGCCATTTTGCGGAATCTGGTCTCATCATCGCTTCCTCATAGTTCGTAGGTTCGCCAAGGTCAAGTAACATGACCTCCAAAATAGGATTACCATACCACTCTGGCGCGGATCTTACTCTGGTTGACCTAAGAGGTTCTGTAGTAACTTGATCTGTAGTTTCATGATCATCATCATTAGCTTCCTCACTTATTGGTGTAGTCATCACAGGAACCAGTTTGTGTGATGAACTATTTTCCAATAAAGGGAGCAGGTACAGTTACCTCATCAAGTTCTACTTTCCTCCCACTCACTTCTTTCGAGAGAAACTCCTTCTCTACAAAGGATCCATTCTTCGCAACAAATGTCTTGCCTTCGGATCTGTGATAGAAGGTGTACCCAACTGTTTCCTTTGGGTATCCTATGAAGACACATTTCTTTGATTTGGGTTCGAGCTTATCAGGTTGAAGCTTTTTCACATAAGCATCATAGCCCCAAACTTTAAGAAATGACAACTTTGGTTTCCTGCCAAACCACAGTTCATAAGGCGTCGTCTCAACGGATTTTGATGGTGCCCTATTTAACATGAATGCGACTGTCTCTAAAGCATAACCCCAAAACGATAGCGGTAAATCAGTAAGAGACATCATAGATCGCACCATATCTAGTAAAGTACGATTACGACGTTCGGACACACCATTACGCTGTGGTGTTCCGGGTAGCGTGAGTTGTGAAACTATTCCACATTATTTCAAATGTAAACCAAACTCGTAACTCAAATATTCTCCTCCACGATCAGATCGTAGAAACTTTATTTTCTTGTTACGATGATTTTCAACTTCACTCTGAAATTCTTTGAACTTTTCAAATGTTTCAGACTTATGTTTCATTAAGTAGATATACCCATATCTGCTCAAATCATCTATGAAGGTGAGAAAATAACGATATCCGCCACGAGCCTCAACATTCATTGGACCACAGGCATCAGTATGTTTGATTTCCAACAAATCAGTTGCTCGCTCCATAGTTCCGGAGAACGACGTTTTAGTCATCTTGCCCATGAGGCATGGTTCGCAAGTACCAAGTGATTCATAATCAAGTGATTCCAAAAGTCCATCAGTATGGAGTTTCTTCATGCGCTTTACACCAATATGACCTAAACGGCAGTGCCACAAATAAGTTGCACTATCATTATCAACTCTGCATCTTTTGTGTCGGTGTACTAGAATAGGGGTACCCTAGTATCCCGAACTTGTGCACGGGCAGTTGCAGCGCCCCGCGGCAAGGCTTGTCGGGCGACCGCCAAGGTCCTCCACGGTTCCCTTGGAGCCATTCAAGAACAAAGTATTCAAGCCAAGGAGACAAGGCCCCGGCAAGAGGAGCTTGCCGGGAAGGCCAACCAAGGCATTCCAAGGAACTTGCCGTGACGCGCCACGTGTCCTGGCAAGGTGACAAGGCCCCGGCAAGAGGAGCTTGCCGGGAAGACCAACCAAGGCATCTCAAGGCCTGGTGAGCGACAAGCTTCTGGGCGCGACAAGGCAACAACCGCGGCAAGGCGCTTGCCGCGGCAAGTAAACCACCCTGCACCTACGCTCCAGCAAATCCACCAACGTGTCGCTTTGAGGCCTTCCCAGGCGCGCGTGGCGAGAGGCTGTGCAGCCAGCGGTGTGTGGTGGCATGTGACGCTGACAAGATCGCCATCGTGGCGAATGGTGGTGTCCCTAACGGTCCTTTTCTGCACTGTTCGGGCGACACAGACGGGCATTTAATGCCCTTGTCCCCTGCCGTCAGGGTTAGGTAGGATACACTATATGTAGCAGTTGTACCAACCGCAACTCCTTTTACGTTTGTACCCTTGTCTACGTTGCCACCTGTCGGTGACCCTTTTAGCGTATAAAAGGAGGCCCATGCGCAACGTAGAGGGGGTTCGGCTCATTCGGAAGCCAGAGAAACACTTAGCTCTCTCTCTCTCTCTCGAGCAAAAACACAATACAATCAGACAAGCAGCAGTAGGAGTATTATCTCTCCGGAGAGCTCCGAAGCTGGGTAAACTGCTCGTGTGCTTCGCCTCGATCCGCTCTTCGTGCGACCTCCGCCCCCCGCCGAACCGAAAGGGGCTCGGTCCGCCGGTCCCATAGGTGTTCGTGGATCAGTTTCCCCGACATCTTTGGCGCACCAGGTAGGGGGCGTCGAGGTTGTGTGAACCTGATGCGGCGTTCACACGAGCTAGATCTTCATTTTCTTCATCAACATGCCACCGAAGAAGAAGGCTTCGGAGGCAGCTGTTCCGTCCGCGTCGGGCCCACCACCACCGGAGCGAGCGGGTGGTGGGGTGGACGCCGACGGAAGAATGGACATCGACGAGGAAGTTCATGGTGCTACCAAGTCCAAGGACAAGGCCGCGCATACTTCAGCGTCCGTACATGCACCGCGCCCATCTCAGGAGGCTCAGGACCGACAGCGTCATGGTATTCGCAGTACCATACGCTTGTTGGACCAAGATCAAGCTGGTGGATCTCGTGGTGCTCAGGACCAGCATGCACGCCTGCGTGCTGGCACGAGCGAGACACGGTCGCCTGGACGGGATACTGCTCCTTCTAACATAGTTAGAAGTCCGAGCATATCCCGCTCCTCGCACCGTTCGCCACTGCCACCCACAACTCCAGTAGAAGCTTTGGCGCGAGCTCAACTGCTCCTGGATTACCCTCCAACGAAAGACAAGATCGACCAGTGGAGGGCCACTATCTAGAGTCTCATCAGCTTCGCCAACGGCGACACTCCGCGGCAGCCGAGTACATCGCTGCCGCGACAAGCTCTGATGCCTACTCCAGCAAGCGCACCTCTTCGGAGTGCTGTGCTACCGTCGAGGACGCACCATCGAGCTCCACTGGCAAGAATAAGAAGACAATGGTGGCTCCACCAGAGACCAAGAGGGTGTCCGCCAAGGAGGACGGCACTGGTGGTACCTTCACCATCAGTGCCACTCTCGACCCTAAATAGGAAAGCGCGCTCGTTGCTTTCCTGCGGGCGAATGTCGACGTGTTTGCATGGCAACCGTCTGACATCCCCGGTGTTCCTAGGAAAGTAATTGAGCACCACCTTGCTGTCTGTCCTCATGCGCGGCCCGTCAAGCAGAAAGTTAGGAAACAGGCAGTGGAGCACCAAGAATTCATCGCAGAAGAAATCAAGAAACTAGAAGCAGCAGGCCTTGTCAGAGGAGTGCTCCATCCTACGTGGTTGGCCAATCCTGTAGTCGTGCGCAAGGCAAACGGGAAATGGAGGCTTTGTATTGACTTTACCGATGTTAATAAAGCTTGTCCCAAAGACCCATTTCCCTTGCCACGCATTGACCAGATTGTTGACTCCAAGGCCGGATGTGACTTGCTTTCGTTTCTTGATGCATACTCAGGATACCATCAGATCTTCATGGCAGAAGAGGATGAGGAGAAGACCGCATTCATCACCCCATATGGCACATACTGTTTCGTACGGATGCCTTTTGGTTTGAAGAATGCTGGTTCAACATTTGCAAGAGTAGTCCATGATGCTTTTGAGCCGCAAATGCACAGAAATGTGGAAGCTTACATGGATGACATAGTGGTCAAGAGCAAGGACAAGGCAACTCTGATTCAAGATTTAGACAAAACATTTACAAATCTGCGCAAGATCAACCTCAAGCTTAACCCCGAGAAGTGCGTGTTTGGAGTCCCTTCCGGCAAGCTTCTCGGGTTCTTCATGTCTCAGCGGGGAATTGAAGCCAATCCCGACAAGATCAAGGCCATCGAGCAGATTGAAGCACCAAAGCGCGTCAAGGATGTACGAAGACTTACCGGTTGCGTGGCTGCTCTCAGCAGGTTTATCTCTAGGTCTGCTGAGCGCGCCCTGCCATTTTTCAAAATATTGAAAAAGGCAGGACCAATGCAATGGACTCTGGAAGCGGAGGCTGCGCTGCAGGACTTGAAGAGATACCTGTCCTCCACTCCAATACTTGTCGCACCTAAGCCACAAGAGAAGTTGCTGCTGTATATAGCGGCAACCAATCAAGTGGTTAGTGCTGCGTTAGTAGCGGAGAGGGAGGCGGATGATGAGCCAGCAACCACGGCAAGTACATCCAGCGACAAGCAAGGGACTTCGCCGGCAAGCTCTGGTCCCGACAAGGGTGGATCTGCGCAGGAGCATGAGAAGATGCAGAAGAGAATGGTGCAGCGACCAGTTTACTTTGTCAGTTCCCTTCTGCAGGGGGCTAGGTCAAGGTACTCTGGCGTGCAGACATTGCTTTTTGGCCTTCTCATGGCCTCGAGAAAGCTGCGCCATTACTTCCAAGCACATAAGATCACAGTTGTCACTCGCTTTCCGCTGAAGAGGATACTGCAAAATCCAGAAGCAACAGGCAGGATTGTCGAGTGGGCACTGGAACTGTCAAGCTTTGGCCTCAAGTTTGAGAGCACTTCAACTATCCAAAGCAGAGCATTGGCAGAGTTCATAGCAGAGTGGACGCCAACACACCAGATGAAGAAATCCCAGAAGCGGGCATCCCCGTCAAGGAAGCAAGCAAAGAGTGGCTGATGTACTTTGATGGTGCCTTCTCGCTGCAAGGCGCCGGTGCTGGCATGCTACTTGTCGCACCCACCGGAGAGCACCTCAAGTACGTAGTCCAGATGCACTTTCCCAAGGAGCAAGCAACGAACAATACTGCAGAGTATGAAGGATTGCTTGCCGGTCTCAGGATCGCAGCAAACCTTGGGATCAAGAAGCTCATTGTCAGGGGTGACTCACAGCTTGTCGTCCGCCAAGTGAACAAGAATTACCAGAGTCCATTGATGGAAGCTTATGTCGACGAAGTGAGAAAGCTAGAAGAGCACTTTGACGGCCTGCAGATGGAACATGTTCCGAGAGCTCAGAATGACATTGCTGATGGCCTGTCGAAGTGCGCCACACTTAAGTTACCTGTGGAACCAGGGATCTTTGTGCTCAAGCTGACTCAACCGTCTGTAACGCCATCAACTGGACAGAGCAAGAAGAGGAAGTTGATTTCAGGTGACTACTTTCCGGCAGAACTCCCCGAAGCCGCCGCCAAGAAGGTCCCCAAGATCAACACCAAAGATGCTGAGGAGCAGTCTGCTCCGACAAGCCCTAGGGTTTGTTCCGTTGAAGCAGACGCTCCCGACAAGTTTTGCTCCGGCAAGCTTGCCGGGGAACATCAAGCTTCGGCTGAGCTGCAGGTTCTCGCCGTTGAAGCGGGTGTTCCTGCAGCAGCAGATGTGCCTTTAGTCCTTGTTGTCGAGCCACAAGCTCCAACATGGGCACAACAGATTGTCCGTTTCCTTCAGACAGGAGAACTTCCCGAAGAGCAAGAAGAAGCGGAAAGAGTAGCCCAGCAGTCAAGTATGTACCAGTTTGTTGACAACATACTGTACAGAAGAAGACTCAACGGTGTGAAATTGAAGTGTATTCAACGGGAAGAAGGACAAAAGCTGTTGGCAGAGATACATGGAGGCATATGTGGTCACCACATTGGCTCAAGAGCACTTGCCGGCAAAGCGTTCCGGCAAGGTTTCTTTTGGCCGACAGCCCTCCAAGATGCAACTGCACAAGTAACCAAGTGTGAAGCGTGCCAGTTCCATTCAAAGCAGATACACCAGCCAGCTCAAGCTCTCCAGACGATCCCTTTATCCTAGCCATTTTCGGTCTGGGGGCTCGACATCCTCGGCCCTTTTACCCGAGCTGTCGGGGGCTTTGAGTACTTGTACGTAGCAATCGACAAGTTCACAAAGTGGCCGGAAGTGGAACCAGTGAGGAAGGTGATAGCACAGCCAGCAGTCAAGTTCTTCAGGTCGATTGTTTGCCGTTTCGGAATCCCTAACAGGATCATCACCGACAACGACACGCAATTCACGAGCCGCACCTTCATGCAGTACGTCCAAGATCTTGGCGCCAAGGTCTGCTTCGCTTCCGTTGCTCATCCGAGAAGCAACAGTCAAGCGGAGAGGGCAAATGCTGAAGTGCTGCGCGGGCTCAAGACCAGGACTTTCGATAGGCTGCACAAGTGCGGAAGAAACTGGATCGAGGAGCTGCCGGTGGTTCTTTGGTCGATCAGGACGACGCCAAATCGAGCCACTGGCCAAACACCTTTCGCTCTAGTCTATGGAGCAGAGGCAGTTCTCCCCACGGAACTCGTATACGGGTCACCTCGAGTGCTCGCTTATGATGAGCTTGAGCAAGAGCAGCTGCGACAAGATGACGCGCTGCTCCTTGAGGAAGATCGTCTTCAGGCTGCTGTACGAGCTACTCGATACCAGCAAGCTTTGCGCCGCTACCATAGCCGCAAAGTTAATGCCAGAAGTTTCGAGGAAGGCGACCTTGTTCTTCGGCGCGTTCAGTCCGCCAAGAATTCCAACAAGTTGACGCCGAAGTGGGAAGGCCCTTACCGGGTGAAACAAGTCACTAGGCCTGGCGCTGTCCGCCTTGAGACCGAAGATGGCATTCCGGTGAGCAACTCCTGGAACATTGAGCATCTTCGTAAGTTTTACCCATAGGGCGCGGTTGCCGGAACCCGTTCCGGCAACCACCTTTTGTACAAGTCTTGCTGATGTTGCATGTAATCCTTTGTACAAAGCCGGGCGCAGACCCCGTGCATAAGTAAAGCTCATGTGCTCCGCACATCTTGTCAATTTCATGCTTTTTACTTTATATTTGCATGCATTATCTGACACTTTGTGCAGCACCTACCCCCGGTAAGCAATAACGTGCCATAAGGCTCCATATCTTTATTTTCTCTTCTTTCTTTTTTCTCAAAAAGGAAAGTTCCCTCGCACACAAGTTTGCCGGGGGGAAATGAGAAGATAATGGTATGGACCAAGCGTCACTCGAGGAAGTTTTGCCTTGCCGGGAAGCAGACGACAGAAAAGCTAAGTTGCCAAAGTTTGAGCAATCAGTTTTTAAATTTTTAAGTTATCTTCCTCGAACGATCGTGCTTTGTATGGGAAACCTGTGCGCGGAGGAACCAACTCGTGGCTAGTTGCGCCCTTACTTTGTTTCGAGTCCGCTCAACAACTTAAGTGTGCTGCAATTAGTCGCGACGAGGTTTCTTGTCAGAAGCGGCACCGCCAGCAGGCTGCTGACGTCCCGCACTCAGCGCTCGCAGCTCAGGTGCCTGCACCGACAAGTTCCCTAAAAGCGTACGGTAAAAACATACAAAGGAAGGAATCTAGTAAAGGAAATAACGTAGCAATCGATACCAGAAATAGAGTCATATTACAAGATATCTTGTCGCAGCTCTAACAGATCGTTCTCATGACATGGCTAGCGGCGACAAGAAAAAGAAAAGAAGGGCGGCCTAATCTACGCGATCGCCCTCAACCCTCTTGATTCCGCTCACCTTGTCCACGATGGGTGCGACAAGGGCCTTGAGCGCTTCCACGTCTGCATCCGGTGGCAAGGACTTGAGGACGTTGGTGAAGTTGAGGCCTGGGTTGCGGAAGGCCACCTTCATCAGCACCTTCTGGAGAGCCCCCGCGCAAATCCTGCGCGACTCGTCGGCCAGCTGCTTTGGGATCCTCTCCCGGAGTCGCTGGAGGGCCGTCGCCACACCTATGAAGAACAGGCTGAGCTTGGCGCTGGGTTGGAGATGCTCGTCGGAGGGATACCCGAAGTCCTCCATCCCCAGCTGCGCCAGCTCCCCGTCGATGACTGCGGCGATATTCACCAGACCCTCGGTCCAGTGCTCCACAGTCTCCCTAAATGAGTTCTGGGTAACGGCGATACTCGCCAGCAGCGCCTCGTCGGCCTTGATCTTCTCCGACAAGGTCACCTCTCTCTCCCTGGCGACGTCCAGCGTCTGAGTCAACGTGGCCAGCTTCAACTCCAGGTCTGCATTGGAATCCTTGGCGGCGCTGAGCTCCTTGCTCCTCTCAGCGAGAAGACCCTGCAGCTCACCGTGGGCGGCAGCGTCCTTCTCGCGCTCGTGCTTGAGCACGGGAAGCTCCTCACCGCTCGCCTTAAGATCTGCCTCCAGCTACGCCACCCTCGTCTCCAGTTCCTTCTTGGCGGCCTCAGCAGCCGCGACGGCGTCCTTTGCTTCATGGAGGGCCCCGCCTATTGCGTGCTCGCGCGCAGCAAGCTCCTCCTCGTGGCTGTCTAGATTGACCTTGCGCTGCGCCAACTCTCCCTCCTGCGCAGATAGCTTCTCGGCCGCAAGCCGTTGCTTCTCTTTGACCTCAGCCTTCTCGAGGAGGAAGGCTTTCCGCTCCTCGAGAAGTTGCTCCCGCTCCTCCGCCAAGGACCGGAGAGCTTCCTGCCTGAGACCCTGAAGCTCCTCTGCGCGCTTCTCAATATCCACCCCCGCCTTCGCGACAAGCGCCTCTCGAGATGACAGTTTGGCTTGGCGGGCGCGGTAAAGAGATAGCAGCTTCCGCAGCAGCCGCTCCTCCTCAGGCTCGTCACTGCTGCTGCTTGGCGCATCAACCAGCGCGAGCCTAGCGGAGGCGAGCACCTCTTCGTCAAAAGCTTCTCCTTCGACTGGCGCCCTGGAGCTTGACGCCCAGGGAAGCTTGATGAAGATGCCATCGCCGGCCTTCAAGTAAGCGCCGGGCTGGGGTTCTTCGGAGCCTGGCTCCGCAGCAGCGGCGGTGGGATCGGCGGTCGGCGCAGCGCCCGGCGCTCCTGCGGCCTCAGGGCCGTCAGTACGATTGCCGGACCCGTCGCCAGCTTCTGCGGCGGCAGCCTTGGCGGCCTCTTCGCCGGCGGGATCATCATCGCCGGCCTCTCCTTCGGTGGCGGCGGTATCGTCGGCACTGCCACGCGCGCTCTCCTTGCCGACGTCCTCGGTTTCCATTGGCTCCGCAGCAGATGGATCTGAGGAACAAAAAAGGGAGAAGAGTCAAGCAAATGCTCAAGAAGAAATTCAGAAGAAGAAGAACCCAAGGGAGGATTTCAGGCAAGAAGATTACCGGTGCTAGGGCCTGCGGTCGCAGTCTCAACCGCCGGAGGATCACTGGTGCCGTCCCTTGCCGGGGACTCCTCCCTTGGCGGCGTAGTCGAAGCAGAAGGCACTTCGGGAGCAGCTTCCGGGCACTCCTGGTGAGGCTGTTCTGCTCCTACACAAATCAACAGTCAAGATGTCAATAGAGAAAAGAGCACCCATGCGCGCCCGACAGCAGGAAGTGAACTATAAACTTACGCTGGGGGCTGCGCTGGGGGCTGCTTTGGGGAGTAGTTGCCGGGTCTGTCAAGGTGGTCTCAGACACACCCCCTGCTGACACGGTGGGATCATCTTAGATGACAATCACCGGGGCCTTGGCTCTCTTCGCCGCTCTCTGGGCCAGCGTCCTGAAAAGGAAACTGATCCACGAACACCTATGGGACCGGCGGACCGAGCCCCTTTCGGATAAAGAAACCACCCACGATCTCTCCCACGATGCCGCATTCAACGTGTGCCGTTGGGAGAAGGCGCGGTGGATACGGAGTAAGATTCGACGTTACCCAGGCCGCGCGTGCCCGTGCCCTATTTTGGGCCTGGCCCAACAGCGCTCGGCACCGTGTGTGGCCCAGGCCCGGGGGCTCCTGTCGGTGTACTAGAATAGGGGTACCCTAGTATCCCGAACTTGTGCACGGGCAGTTGCAGCGCCCCGCGGCAAGGCTTGCCGGGCGACCGCCAAGGTCCTCCACGATTCCCTTGGAGCCATTCAAGAACAAAGTATTCAAGCCAAGGAGATAAGGCCCCGGCAAGAGGAGCTTGCCGGGAAGGCCAACCAAGGCATTCCAAGGAACTTGCCACGACGCGCCATGCGTCCCGGCAAGGCGACAAGGCCCCGGCAAGAGGAGCTTGCCGAGAAGACCAACCAAGGCATCTCAAGGCCTGGTGAGCGACAAGCTTCTGGGCGCGACAAGGCAACAACCGCGGCAAGGCGCTTGCCGCGGCAAGTAAACCACCCTGCACCTACGCTCCAGCACATCCACCAACGTGTCACTCTGAGGCCTTCCCAGGCACGCATGGCGAGAGGCTGTGCAGTCGGCGGTGTGCGGTGGCATGCGACGCTGACAAGATCGCCATCGTGGCGAACGGTGGTGTACCTAACGGTCCTTTTCTGCACTGTTCGGGCGACACAGACGGGCATTTAATGCCCTTGTCCCCTGCCGTCAGGGTTAGGTAGGATACACTATACGTAGCAGTTGTACCAACCGCAACTCCTTTTATGTTTGTACCCTTGTCTACGTTGCCACCTGTCGGTGACCCCTTTAGCATATAAAAGGAGGCCCATGCGCAACGTAGAGGGGGTTCGGCTCATTCGGAAGCCAGAGAAACACTTAGCTCTCTCTCTCTCGAGCAAAAACACAATACAATCAGACAAGCAGCAGTAGGAGTATTATCTCTCCGGAGAGCTCCGAAGCTGGGTAAACTGCTTGTGCGCTTCGCCTCGATCCGCTCTTCGTGCGACCTCCGCCCCCCGCCGAACCGAAAGGGGCTCGGTCCGCCGGTCCCATAGGTGTTCGTGGATCAGTTTCCCCGACATTTTGGCTTCAACATTATGAATATGTGTATCACTACTATCGAGATTCATCAAAAATAGACCACTCTTTAAAGGTGCATGACCATAAAAGATATTACTCATATAAATAGAACAACCATTATTCTCTGATTTAAATGAATAACCGTCTCGCATCAAACAAGATCCAGATATAATGTTCATGCTCAACGTTGGCACCAAATAACAATTATTTAGGTCTAAAACTAATCCCAAAGGTAGATGTAGAGGTAGCGTGCTGACGGCGATCACGTCGACTTTGGAACCATTTCCCACGCGCATCGTCACCTCGTCCTTAGCCAGTGTCCGCTTAATCCTTAGTCCCTGTTTCGAGTTGCAAATATTAGCAACAAAACTAGTATCAAATACCCAGGTGCTACTGCGAGCTTTGGTAAGGTACACATCAATAACATCTATATCACATATACCTTTGTTCACCTTGCCATCCTTCTTATCCGCCAAATACTTGGGGCAGTTCCGCTTCCAGTGACCAGTCTGCTTGCAGTAGAAGCACTCAGTCTCAGGCTTAGGTCCAGACTTGGGTTTCTTCTCTTGAGCAGAGACTTGTTTGCTGTTCTTCTTGAAGTTCCCCTTCTTTTTTCCTTTTCACTTTTTCTTGAAACTGGTGGTCTTATTGACCATCAACACTTGATGCTCCTTCTTGATTTCTGCCTCCACAGCCTTTAGCATTGCGAAGAGCTCGGGAATTGTCTTTTCCATCCCTTGCATATTATAGTTCATCACGAAGCTCTTGTAGCTTGGTGGAAGTGATTGAAGAATTCTGTCAATGACGCTATCATCCGGAAGATTAACTCCCAGTTGAATCAAGTGATTGTTATACCCAGACATTCTTAGTATATGCTCACTGACAAAACTGTTCTCCTCCATCTTGCAGCTATAGAACTTATTGGAGACTTCATATCTCTCAATCCGGGCATTTGCTTGAAATATTAACTTCAACTCCTGGAACATCTCATATGCTCCATGATGTTCAAAACGTCGTTGAAGTCCCAGTTCTAAGTCGTAAAGCATGGCACACTGAACTATTAAGTAGTCATCAGCTTTGCTCTGCCAGATGTTCACAACATCTGGTGTTGCTCCTGCAGCAGGTTTGGCACCTAGCGGTGCTTCCAGGACGTAATTCTTCTGTGCAGCAATGAGGATAATCCTCAAGTTATGGACCCAGTCCGTGTAATTGCTACCATCATCTTTCAACTTTGCTTTCTCAAGGAACACATTAAAATTCAACGGAACAACAGCACGATACTATGAGGTACTAAGTTCATGATAAATTTAAGTTCAATTAATCATATTACTTAAGAACTCCCACTTGGATAGACATCTCTCTAATCATCTAAGTGATCACGTGATCCAAATCAACTAAACCATAACCGATCATCACGTGAAATGGAGTAGCTTTCAATGGTGAACATCACTATGTTGATCATATCTACTATATGATTCACGCTTGACCTTTCGGTCTCAGTATTTCGAGGCCATATCTGCATATGCTAGGCTCGTCAAGTTTAACATGAGTATTCTGCGTGTGCAAAACTGGCTTGCGCCCGTTGTAGATGGACGTAGAGCTTATCACACCCGATCATCATGTGGTGTGTGGGCACGACGAACTTTGGCAATGGTGCATACTCAGGGAGAGCACTTTTATCTTGAAATTTAGTGAGAGATTATCTTATAATGCTACCGTCAATAAAAGCAAGATTAGATGCATAAAAGGTAAACATCACATGCAATCAATATAAGTGATATGATATGGCCATCATCATCTTGTGCTTGTGATCTCCATCTCCAAAGCACCGTCATGATCGCCATCGTCACCGGCGCGACACCATGATCTCCATCGTAGCATCGTTGTTGTCTCGCCAATTATTGCTTCTACGACTATCGCTGCCATTTAGTGATAAAGTAAAGCAATTACAGGGCGATTGCATTTCATACAATAAAGCGACAACCATATGGCTCCTACCAGTTGCCGATAACTTCGGTTACAAAACATGACCATCTCATACAATAAAATATAGCATCACATCTTGACCATATCACATCACAACATGCCCTACAAAAACAAGTTAGACGTCCTCTACTTTGTTGTTGCAAGTTTTACATGGCTGCTACGGGCTTAGCAAGAACCGTTCTTACCTAGACATCAAAACCACAACGATAGTTCATCAAGTTAGTGATGTTTTAACCTTCGCAAGGACCAGGCGTAGCCACACTCGGTTCAACTAAAGTTGGAGAAACAGACACCCGCTAGTCACCTGTGTGCAAAGCACGACGGTAAAACCAGTCTCGCGTAAGCGTACGCGTAATGTCGGTCCGGGCTGCTTCATCCAACAATACCGCTGAACCAAAGTATGACATGCTGGTAAGCAGTATGACTTGTATCGCCCACAACTCACTTGTGTTCTACTCGTGCATATAACATCAACGCATAAAACCTGGCTCGGATACCACTGTTGGGGAACGTAGTAATTTCAAAAAATTTCCTACGCACACGCAAGATCATGGTGATGCATAGCAACGAGAGGGGAGAGTGTGTCCACGTACCCTCGTAGACCGAAAATGGAAGAGTTAGCACAACACGGTTGATGTAGTCGTACGTCTTCACGGCCCGACCGATCAAGCACTGAAACTACGGCACCTCCGAGTTCTTGCACACGTTCAGCTCGATGACATTCGCCGGACTCTGATCCAGTAGAATGTCGGGGAAGAGTTCCGTCAGCACAACGGCGTGGTGACGATCTTGATTTTCTACCGCCGCAGGGCTTCACGTAAGCACCGCTACAATATTATCGAGGAGAACTATGGTGGAGGGGGGCACCGCACATGGCTAAGAGATCAAGAGATCAATTATTGTGTCCATGGGGTGCCCCCTCCCCCGTATATAAAGGAGTGGAGGAGGGGTCCGGCCAAGGGGGTGGCGCGCCCTAGGAGGGGAGTCCAACTCCCACCGGGAGTAGGACTCCCCCCTTTCATATTGGGAGAAGGAGAGGGTAGGAAGAGGAAGGAGGGAGGAAGGAAAGGGGGGGGGGGCGGTCCCCCTCCCAATTTGGATTGGGATTAGGGGTGGGGGGGCGCCCCTCCCTTTCTCCTTTCCCCTCCTTTCCACTAAGGCCCAATAAGGCCCATATACCTCCCGAGGGGTTCCGATAACCTCCCGGAGCTTCGGTATTGTCCCAATCTCACCCGGAACCTTTTTAGTGTCCAAATATAGTCGTCCAATATATCGATCTTTATGTCTCGACCATTTCGAGACTCCTCATGAAGTCCGTGATCACATCCGGGACTCCGAACAACCTTAGGTACATCAAAACTCATAAACTCATAATAAAACTATCAACGAAACCTTAAGCGTGCGAACCCTACGGGTTCGAGAACTATGTAGACATGACCGAGACTCGTTTCCGGTCAATAACCAATAGCGGAACCTGGATGCTTATATTGGCTCCTACATATTCTACGAAGATCTTTATCGGTCAAACCGCATAACAACATACGTTGTTCCCTTTGTCATTGGTATGTTATTTGCCCGAGATTTGATCGTCGGTATCCAATACCTAGTTCAATATCGTTACCGGCAAGTCTCTTTACTCGTTAAATAATGCATAATCTCGTAACTAACTCTTTAGCTACATTGCTTGCAAGGCTTATAGTGATGTGCATTACCGAGAGGGCCAGAGATACCTCTCCGACAATCGGAGTGACAAATTCTAATCTCGAAATACGTGAACTCAACAAGTACCTTCGAAGACACCTGTAGAGCACCTTTATAATCACCCAGTTACGTTGTGACGTTTGGTAGCATGAAGAAAGCAATAGCAACATACTAAACGATCAAGGATGATATGAGGAAATAAATAGTAACTTTATTATTGCCTCTAGGGCATATTTCCTTCATTTATTTCCTCTTTTAGTTTCAAATTTGAGTTCCCAACTGCTCATAATAGCGGATTACTTCTTTTAATTCCGTGCCGAGTCGTCGCATGCAACACAGAGTTTTTGTTCCAGCCTTCCCAATTTAATGAGAATGAACCCACCATGTCACCAACCAATCAACAGTCATGCATGCATCCATAATGTATTTAGAGCCCACAATCAATGCGCGCATCCCTTACATGTATGTTCCTCCTCTTTTTTCTTCCTCCATCCAAAATTTAAGCCACAATCAAGGCCATATGTTGCATTCCCGTCCTCCCTTTCCTTTCCTCGATTTTTTCCTTAATTCTCTTTGTTTTTTAAGTTCTCGAGGCTTGCTGCTAGGTAACTTGTAAACGTATATAAACTGGTGAAACTTAGAGAAAAGGACCGAGGTGGGACTATTAGATAGTGAAACCAGATTTTGTAGCAAAAGCGTACATACTCGGTTGGTTGTCAAGCGCGGCACCCGCTTCTGCCCTATGCAGCTCATTGCTGCTGCGCCCACCATTGCACGCCACTCCCTGGGCCCACCACGGCGCCCCGGCTTGCGCTGCAGCCTCCTAGCGTCCGCTGCTGCCGCTCCCTGCTAGCGCTCCTAGCTGCTTGGCGCGCATGGCCTTACCCCTGCTGGTGCGTGCTGTGCTAGCTGCTATTGCTTCTTCTTGTTGTGCTTCTACCGCTGCTGCTTAGTACTTCTGCCGCTAGGTGCTGCTGCCGCTAGCTATGATTATCTCCTGCTGCTGGCTCCAGCTGCTTTGCTAGCTGCTGCCGGCATCGTACCTCTGCCTGCTGCCGCGCCTAGCCGCCGGGTCAAACGCTGAGCCACCGCCGCCTAGCACCGCCGCGCCTGCCTCTGCCTGCCGGGTGCCGAGCCGCTTCCGCCGAGGCCGCTGCTTGCTCTACCATCCCCTGCGCTGGGAGCTGAGGCCGCCGACGCCTCCTGTGCTGTGAGTGCCGGCCAGTGGGAAGCCCAGTCGTGGCCACTACAAAATGTGGCTGGTGGCCCATTAGAGAAATCTTAGTGACGTGAGCCAAGGCAGAGGTCCAGCTGAGCAACCTACGATCAACAATGTACGGAAAACGAACCAGGTCGGACGGACGGATGAACATGCTATTAGTATCACCTCGTTTATATTACGATTTTGTCTATACGAATCATAAAAGCGTATTACAATTGGAAGGAAGCGTATTGTGACGGTGAACCCACGGATTCAATCTGTGCTTTATTATTAGGGAGAGATTTCAGCCAGGTTAATGAAACACCCAGAAAACGTCCATGTTGGAGTGACCAAATACCAACCACAAAAAAAGAAAAGAAAAAGAGTGACCAAATACCATGTAGGAATTCAGATTTTCCCATCTAAGGTTTGTGTGTGTTGGTGCAAGCCAAGAGAGTATTCCTGGAATTTGTCCACGGGATCTATAGTGTTCATCCTTTCGATTACTTCGATCAATTTTGATTCAAGGCTGGAGAAGTTTTGGTGGCGCATCTTCTTCGACTTGGGTTGATCAGGGTACGGCCAAATTATCTATCCGCTTTTGGTTCAGCGAGGCGTACTTGAAAAATAATTAATTTCGTTAAAAAATTGCATCAGATATTATTGTAGCGTGAAAGATCGGACAACCCACGACTCATCACTTTCTCGCCAAATATATCTCGGAGATAAATCGGTTGAAGAAACGACCTGATGCATATCCGCCTAGTTCAGGACGGAACCCCATATGATATTACTAAATGTATGGTGGATAGCGGTCGATGTGTGGAGTAATAGTAGTAGATGCAGAATCGTTTTGGTCTATTTGTCTCGGACGTGATGCTTATATACATAATCATTGCCTTGGATATCATCACAATTATTTGCTTTTTTGTCAATTGCCCAACAGTAATTTGTCTATCCACAGTATGCTGTTTTTATGAGAGAAGCCTATAGTGAAAACTATGCCCCCCGGGTCTATTTGCTATCATATATTAAAACCAAAAATAGCTTGCTGCAATTTTCTTTTATTTTTATTTTGTAATTTTGTCAGATCTATCAGTCAAAACATGTACAATTTAATCTTACTTGTAACCATTGCAGGATTGACAACCCCTCTACGCGTTGGGCTGCAAATATTCATTGTTTGTGTGCATGTGCTGTTTGCATAGTGTTGCTTGGTTCTCCTACTTGGA
Source organism: Triticum aestivum (assembly GCF_018294505.1). Lineage (NCBI taxonomy): Eukaryota > Viridiplantae > Streptophyta > Magnoliopsida > Poales > Poaceae > Triticum > Triticum aestivum. The sequence continues at coordinate 233,870,729 of NC_057813.1, forward strand.
TTGATAAACTTGGTTTCACTAGTCATTGTGTATGTGCAATGCATGTTAATTTGGAAGTATATTAAGTGCATGCGGATATTAAGTAGGATATTATTTGCGTGTTATTATGTGATTAACACTATATTTGGTATGAAATTAACTGCACACTAAACATGTTGAGCGCTGGACATTGAAGCAGTCTAGGTCATTGGATTGACATGATTTGATGGCCGAGATTAATTGGATCTGCCCCTTTGGGTCTTTTTATGTTGGTATAGATAATCGATGGAAATATTTATCTCTATTGTATTGCATCATCCTCTCCTCTTCGGGGAAATCCCAACGCAGCTTTCAAGTAGCAGACCACATGCGGCACTGGTAGTAGGCGGTCGCCCCTGCCATGGCATTCGCTGGTGGGGGTGATGGCGCAGCTGTGGTGTGACGTTCCCCTCCTTGGCTCGGGTGGAGGCGGCGCGTCATGGTAGTGGTGCACCCTTGGTGGACGATGGTGGCGACGCTCGAGTTCGGCACCGGCTCTCATGGCTCTCCTATTCCGGGTGCGGGTCATGCTTGACCTAGGCCGCGGGCGACCTCCCTTACCTCAGTGCTCGGCTGGTGGGGGTGGCGGCGCATCAGTGGAGGATCTGGTGGGCGTGCTAGCCGGGTTCTAGCTGGATCTTGCGGCGGGGATGGGCTCCCCGGTGAGCAGTCTTGGCAGTGGGCGCAGTCTTTGGGGCCCCTTGTCGGTCGACAGATGTTCGTTGGTGGGCTTATGTGATCTACATCGGCCGCCGCAGTGCGGCGACACAGGGGGTGCTCGGTTGGGATGTTGGCTTGAGGGATGGGTGGCACCGATGCTAGGGCTATCTGTAGCCGGCACAGGGTTGTGTTGGTCGTGGATGTGTCCACTCCACCTCCCCCCCATTTTCCTATCCGTTTGCACGCGGATATAGTTCCGGTGGTGTTCAAGGCGGGACGTGGGTTGCGGTTTCGTCGGTCAAGGCATCCCTTTGGACTAAAGCCAGTCACTTTGGCTGGTCTTGAATTCATCTGAATGTAGGGCGGCGTCCCTTACCACGGGAGACACGACGTTCGTGGGTGGAGCGTGCGTCTCAGGTGCGGGCGGGCATCCATGGCCATGCCGGCGGCTTGGTTGTGGGTGGTTGACGGAGCTAGGGTGTGATGGAGGGTTGTGAACGTTGGGCTACATCACTTGCCACGTCCTTTTATTGGACAATGATGGCGGCATTCGTTGACATCGTGTCCTTCCTAAAGGCTCTGTCGCGATGTTCCCACTTCTTTTGTCTTGCTCCGAGTGAAAACTTGATCTACAAGATCAGGCAGTGGTGGCTATCCGTGGTCACACTACAAAAAAAAGACACATCCGTGACATTTTGGGCCGAACGATTTTTTTTTCTGTCATACATATGACACTTCTATGATGATAATTGTGACAAAACCCGGTATCATCATAGATGTGGTGGGCTCCTACTTATATGACAAAAAATCATGACAGAAAATGGGCTTTTCGTTCTGGGCGGGCAGGAGACGCAGCTGCATGACATTCTTTGGGCCGTCCATGATGGAAAAAACCGTGGTAGAAGCGAGGGGGAGGAAAATTTCGGGGAGTTGCCGGTTACGGTGGGAGGTCGGGGGCCGAGCGATGCGTGTTTCTCTCGTACGTACGCGCGTGTGTGCGAGGCGTCGGCTCTAATTGAACCTGAGCGAGGCATTGGGCTCTAACTGAACCCGAGCGATTGCACTCCAGGCTATACGCGTTACTGAACCCGAACGATCAATTGATGGCTGTTAACTGAACCCGATGGAGCGATTCCTTCGCTAGTGCTGCTAACTGAAGCCGATCGATGCTGCCTCTGGGATGAGCAGTGAGCGTTGCGGGGGGGGGGGGGGGGGGGGGGGTTGGATGAAAAGTGAGCGATGGCGTTGCCTCTGGATGAACAGGAACCCGTGGTGTGGAGGGCTGGATGAACAGTAGACAGTGGAGGGGTGGCCGTGGAGGGGTGGTTGAACAGGACCCCCTGGTGTGGAGGGCTGGATCAACAGTAGAAGGTGGAGGGGTGCCCGTGGAGGGGTGGTTGAACAGTAGCCGGTGGAGTAGCGCGCGATGGAGGCTGGATGAACAGGAGCCCGTGGAGGCTGGAGGAGGTCGAGGGTAGCCCGTGGAGGCTGGAGGAGGTTGACGGTGGAGATGAACAGTATCCCGCGGAGTTCCGTTTTGCGGTACGCCACACCACTTCCCCCATTTCGAACGTAGCGCTTCCGTTTCGTCCGTTTTGCGGTACGCCACACCCCTCCCGATCAACAGGACCCCCGTTTCGACCGTAGGAGGCCCGTTTCCTCCATTTTGCGGTACGCCAGGCCCCTCCCGATCAATAGGACCCCGTTTCGAACGTGGCCGGTCGAACACAAGGCCGTTTCCTCCATTGTGCGGTACGCCAGGCCTCGTTTCCATCGCCTGTTCCGTCCAAGCCCTCCCGATGAATACGACCACGCATTCTGTTCCGACCCAGCCGGTTGGCTCCCACGCGTCCCGTTGCCTCCCGATGAACACGACGCATTCCGTTGCCTCCCCATGAACACGACGATGACGCTGTTTCTCTGTTCCGACACAACCATGTACCTATGCGCGAGTAGGCGTTCGAGACCCTGCCCGTATGTACGTACGTGACCATATTTTCTTTCTTGCACCCTCGCCGCTGTACGTATGTGTATGTGCGCGCCTCTACTATGACCAGTATGTACGTACACGTTCGCGACCAGAATGACAATGCTACGTACGCTTCGACCAGGGGGGTCCCGACTGTCAGGCACTTCCTTGCCTGCGAAGATGTAGCTGGTGGGTCCCAGCAGTCAGGGGGGCAAATCATTTTGTTTTTTGACCGGACGCACTTCCTTGCGTGCGAAGATGTAGCTGGTGGGTCCCAGCAGTCAGGGGGGCGAATCGTTTTTCTTTTTGCCCGGACGCACTTCCTTGAGTGCGAAGATGTAGCTGGTGGGTCCCAGCAGTCAGGGGGAAATGTTTTTTTCGTGAAATACGGTGACCCGTCCAGTGGGTCCCCACTGTCAGGTGGAGGAATAATTATTTTGCGCGTAATAAGGAGGCACTTCCTTGCGGCCGCCATGGACCCAGCTGTCAGCCTCTCCATGCACAGTACTCTTCCGATGGAAGTCGGTTGTTGACCACATTGACCATGCCGTGCCGAGAGCACCATGGCGGTGGACGATGGCGAGGCCTAGGAAGGGGACGACGTGGAGCCGGGGAAGACGTAACAGTGGATGCCCACACGAAGAGGAGTACGAGGGTGAGGCTGCCGTCGCCGTAGAATAACAGGGGGTGTGGGTGAGTAGAGGAATGACCTGGCCAGCGGTGGGAGTAGTAGGGGCGGTGAGGCCTCCGCGGCATCACAGCCGGCCACGGGAGGCAGGAGCACGCGACACGACCGGCGCTGCTTTGGGCGGCTGGAGCACGAAGACCAGAGGTTCATGAAGCACTACGGCCGTTGGATGGACATCGTACGGTCACTGGAGCTAGAGTCGTTCATATTGACTAAGTTGACAAAGCCCTCCGTCCCCGTAAACTTAGTAGGCCCACAAGTCAGCCTCCCACCAAGGTGAGTCCCAGCTAGCAGGGGGAGTATTCATTTTTTTGTGCGTAATAAGGAGGCATTTCCGGTGGGTCCGAGCTGACAGCGGGGGGAACGTTTTTTTCGCGAAATACAGAGACCCTTCTGGTGGGTCCCAGCTATCAGGTGGAGGAATCATTATTTTGCGCGTAATAAGGAGGCATTTTCCTGTGTGGGCCCCTACTGTCAGCCTCTTCCGATGGCTGTTGTTTGTTGACCATGTTGACCTCGCCGCGCCGAGAGCACAAACGCGGTGGACGAGGGCGGTGCCCAGGAAGAGAACCGCCCGGAGCCGGCGAAGCCACCGCAGCGGATGCCCACGCTGAGGGGAGAACGAGCGCTGACTGGTCGGCTGCGGGGTGAGGCTGACGTCACCGGAAAATAACAGGATGTGTGGGTGGTTAGAGGGATGGCCTGGCGGCAGCACAGCCAGCCACGGGAGGAGGGAGCAGGCAGTCCCGCCGGCGCTGGTTTGGGCGGCTGGAGCAGGAAGATCAGAGATTGAAGAAGCACAGCGGCCGTTGGATGGACATCCAACAGTCACTATTGTGTGATGACTAAGTTGACAAAGCCTTGCGTACGCGTCAAAAAATTTTTAGGACAGCGTCATCGTCAACCTAGTAGGCCCAGAAGTCAGCCTCCAAATCTGTGGAAAACAGCATACAACCCATTAGCCATTATTTTCAATAATTTACAGCCCATTTGCTAATTCTTAAGGATATTTGAAGCTCATATTCTTTTTATTAGCATTACAGACCATATATTCTGGGCACTGCTAAAAAATTCAATGAAATTTTGCATATTTCGGTGGGGTCCGAACTCTTTTAATCACGAAATTTCGAGTCACGTCAAAAATAGTTTTCAAAAAATTATATCAAAATAAAATTCAAAAAACAATTCTCCGCAAAAAAATGAATGAAATTTAGAATCTTAACTAGCAAGATGCCCGTTCGTTGCACGGAACATGAAGATGCATTTGTATGAGTAGTTTATCTTGTGGGTGAAAAGATGATATTTTAATGTAATTGCCAGTTGGCTTTGGTTTTTATAAGAGTAGAGAGTAGAGAAATCCTGAAAAAATGATATTTTAATGCAATTGCCGGTTGGCTTTGGTTTAAAAATTTACAGCCCATTTCTTACAACTTATAGCCCGTTTTCTGGGGAAGCCCATTTCTTATCCCTCCTCGTCTTGAAAGATTTGCAGCCCAGCAGGGCTGAGAAAAGCAAGTAGGCCTCGGTTTTGGTATTCTCCAAAAAAAAGAACTGGGCTAGCCAATTTCAGAAAGAAAAAAATATCAACTGGGCTCGTCATGTGCTTAATAAAAGCGTAAGCGTGGGCTAGACGGGCCACAGCCCCCGCACAGCGCGCAGTTGAGCTCCGTCTCTGAAACTGAAAAACAACTGGGCGAGCTGCTGGGTCCCTGGTGTTATCCGCTCGTTGTGTAATTTTCTCGTTTATTGACTACATTGACAATGGCGTGGAACCTAGTTGTCAAACAATTAGGAGGAAGTATTGTTTTGGCTTGTAATAACGAGGCACCTGCTTGCGAAATGCAATGACCCTGGTGGGTCCCTACTGTCAGCCTCTCCACGTACAGTCATCTCCTGATTCCTCTTGGTTGTTGACCATGTTGACAACACCAGACGGCGGCGAGCACAGCGAGCTAACCAAGGCGGAGAACGACGGCAAGGCCTCGGACGGGAACGAACAGCAGCCATGAAAGATGCGGCAGTGTAGTGGCAGGTCGAGGGGAGTACGAGGGCAACAACATGCAAGTCAAGCATACAAATGGTACAAAAAGCCCAAGGATTAATTGTTCATCAAATTTTTAGACAAAACCCAGATTGAACATGACAGTAACATCTAACCCAACCACTCTTTTTTGCAGTCACAAACAAATGGATCGGTCTGATCCATAAAATCAACATCCTGTGCAAAAAAATTATTTTAGGATGTCTACAACTTGTTGTAAATAGAAGCCGAGCACGTTTAGAAGCCCATTTGTCCACCTGAAACTTCTTTTTTTGCTGTTCAACATGTTCGTCCGTGAGAAATCTCTTGCTGTAAAAATTAAGCCTCATGGACAATAGTAACCTCGCATTCAACAGGAAGAATGTGACAAAGCTTCTGTTTGCCTGGTTGGATGCATATCGTCCCATCGTTATTGTCCTCAAACGAATGTCATGAGAACTGAGAAAATCCTTGTGCTTATTACGCCAACGATTGGTTATATGTTTTTGTCCATGTGGTTCTGCCTAAGTAGACATGAAGATTGAAAACAGTTAAGGTCTGAAAAAAGAGTATGTCGAAAGAACGACAGCTGAACAGTTAATTCTAGTACAATATATACGGGCTTTCAATGTGCATGAAATCATCACCTCTATGTATAAATTCTCCAGAGATCGAAAGCATCGCAGCAAGCCAATAATTATGTCCAGATCAAAACTATACATTCTGATATATATGATCTTGACAGAATCCAGCAGCATTGATAGGCTATCAATGGACGAACTCTTCATTGAGCATATAACATAATATTAGTACCCAAAGTGTACTCCAAGATGATATAAAACTTATGCGCATAAATGAAAAATGCAGCATATGATTACAAATGTGTAGATGATAATATACGGTACCTGAAAAGGTGAGGAGCCAAACACCAACTCCTTGTGATTATTAAACGGGTCACGAATTACACCCAAGGTCTCCAGTTTGGGCGCAGAGACGACAGTTATTTCTGAAGGTGTATAACAATTATGAAGGAGCAACCTTTCAAGTGAAGGGGCATCTTCGATGATGAGCTGCTGTCCTTCAAAACAAATTCCAATGCTTTTAAGGTGAGGCGACTTTATTTGGAGACAACTGATACCGATTTCTATTCCCAAAACAATCAGCAAGCGCTCCAGGGCAGGGCAACTAGAGTGGATGATGCTGTGCAGTGAGGCCTCCGACAGATAAACCACCACAAGCGAAAGTTTTTTTAGCAGTGGGAGTCGAAGCATTTGTACCAGATCGTCTGGTAGATGGCACCGGGCGAAGGTGGCGGTGTGGAGAGAGGAGGAAAACCGCGAGATGGACAACGGTGGTGTGGGCACGAATTCTTGGTATGTTCGTGGTATGAAACTTTCGTGGTAATGGTAGAACTCAAACTGCTGGAGTTTTCCGAATTCAGGGGATGTCAGCCAAGCGTCCACCTTGCCGGGTATGGACAGCAGGTAGCTTGTCGGGATGCAGAGGCATTGAACGGGGCCCTGCTGGTGAGAAGAGACGATGGCTCTGATGAGATCAAATTCAGGAAGGACAGATATCTGACGACAGTCGAGATTGAGGGGCGCGGTGCGCCATAGAGGGCGCCACCGAGTTGAGAGGACTTGTGTGCGGCAGCAATCCTTGGTGGGGAGAAGCGAGATGATCTCCTCAAGGATGACGTCCGGGAGATCGCTGATGCGGTCCACCGGAGATTCTACCGGTTCCTCAGATCCGGGTGGGGGGGGGGGCTCGCCGCTTCTCCCCGCGCTACCGGGTGCGGGATCTACAACCGGCGTCGCCGCTGGCGGGAGCCTCATCTTCTTGGCGCTGGGGCCAGCCGACTCCATTTTCCTTGTGGGCGTCGCGCCGAGCTCACGGGTTTGAGCAGAGTAGCCAGAGACGAGCCTAGTGGCAGTGCGAGTGGGGAAGAAGGAGGGCTGGGGATTTCTGTAGGAGTGGAAGAAGAGGAGCAGGCGTTTTCTGTACGAGTGAGGAAGAAGGTGAGCGGGGTTTTCTGGACGAGTGAGGAAGATTGGGGAGCGGGGGGAATTGGGTGGGGAGACGGAAGCGGGAGAGCGAGCTGTTCGTGTTTATAAGGCACGCTGCACTAACTACTCGCTTTTTCCCAAGAACCGCTCTCTTCTTTTGCGTTGCTGCATGACTGGCCATGCATGCAGGATGCATGTGCCCGCCGGCCACTGCATGCGCCTGGTTTGTTACTAGGCCTATTTAATAGGGTGGTTATGGAGTAAATTAAGGAGATTTATTTTCTCTGTGTGCATCCACCAAATTAGAGGATGCGGTACTGGATGCAGACACTCACATTAAACTAACATTCAGAAGAACAAAAGTTCAGCATGTCTATGCATCTCAATGATTCACCATACTATAACCAATATACAAAACTGTGAGAAGGTGTGGAAATAAAGAAAATCGGTCGATGCTTCTCTGAGCAAAGGGCCTCCCTGCGCACGCATTAATTTCCTGGGCATGCTTGTTTCTTCTCAATGTTGCGAGCACTTTGAGCATGTTGGCAACTCCACAGCTATCTAGCTGCCTCATCTTGCAATTGATGCTGACACATTTGCAGCAAACACATGAGGCAATAGAGATGACTCAACATGGGTCCATATTGTGCAGTTCCCCTGATATCCTATTCATTGTCCTGAATCTGAAAAGATAGGAAAACAGTAGCTATACTTAAACGGTGTTGCAAAACAGTAGCACATATCAATAGCTCGGCATGACAAAACACGATCATCTGGACGAAGGGGATACTGACCTGCCTGAGGAAGATTACATATAATTTCATAAGTCCTTGGTTGATTTCCACCTTCGGCTGCACTGCTTGTTTGCTCCTCCAGACATGACAGGATCGTTCCGCACTGCATTCAGCAAGTCAACGTACGAATAAGCTAATTTCATCTTGCGGTGGTCATTGTACCTAGTTACGAATGTAGGAATACCTGGAGCACCATGAGGTTAGCTGACAGCAGGTAGATGCAGCCATATAAATTTTGTGCGGTGCTACCAAAATTGAGGTTTGTATCCCTTCCCGTTATGAGAATTCTTCTTGAAGTTGGTAGAATGTGACGGCTTGTTCTTTGCATCAAACTTGCCTTTCCCCTGAGATTTGTTCTTGTTGTTTTGGGGCTGGTTGGGCTGGAAGTTCTTCTCGTGTACCATGTGGGCACTAGAAGCTCCCTCGGCGACCCGAGCACGTGTGTCTTTTGCTCTCGCCTTCTCCTCAAAATCAAGAGTGCTAATGAGATCCAAAACAGAAAACTCATGTCTCTTGTTTTTCAGAGAAGTAGCAAAATCGTTCCACGAAGGTGGAAGCTTGGCAATGATGGTCCCAGCAACAAATTTGTCCGGCAACACACACTTAAAGTACTCAAGTTCCTTAGAGAGTGACTGTATCTCATGAGTCTGCTGAACAACAGAGCGCTCATCAGTCATCTTGTAGTCACAGAATTGCTCCATGACGTACAACTCGTTGCCAGCGCCCGAGGGCCCAAACGTGGCCTCGAGCGCAGCCCACATGTCTTTGCCGCTGTCAAACAACATATACGAATCCACAATGGAATCGTCAAGAACACTCAGCAGGGCGGCTTTGAAGAGGGTATCCATGTTCTGAAAAGCTTCCTGCTGTGTAGGATTAAGATCGCCCTCAGGCTTACCCTTAGTGGCGTCATAGCAGCACATGATCTGAAACCAATATACTGCTCTTGTGCGCCACCTTTTATATTGCACCCCCTTAAAAGTAGGCGGCTTCAAAAGCGCAGCAAAACAACTCGGAGTAAATTGCCTGTGATCAGGTTTTTGGATTGGATTGTTGAATATATGAGCAATTTAGTATGAGATTTAATCCGAATCAGCAGTAAATAGATCATGACGACAATTGCAAACATCAAAGTAATGATGCGGACTAAACCAGGAGGACAGAATCACATACTGTACAGCGGGAGCAGAACCGATGTGGTTGATGTTGTCACTCATGTCGTTGATGAAGAGGTTACCGAGGTCGGGGAAGAAGGCTGTCGTTGAGGAAGTCGTCGCTGGCAGCAGTCACAGGAGTGTGCTCCCCAAAAACCTGATCGCCCCTCTCCCGTACAGGATCACGAAAGGCGGGGTTCGGAGGACTGCTGTCCCTTCTCGCGGTGCACGCCGGAAGGAGGGCTGGAGAAGAATTGCGTGGCGGCGCTAAGATCTGGAACGGTGCGAAACCATATGATACAGCGGCGGCTAGGGTAGAGCATGTCAGGTCGGAGTATAATAGTAGGCCTTTGGCCCCCAAACCCCACGTCCAAGTCAATAATAGCTCAAAAAAAGTCAATAATAGCCCCACCAAGGTTTGTCTCAAAAAAACGGAGTAATTAAGGCGTCCGTTAGTCCCTTTAGTATAAATACAATATCATTAATAATGGCCCCACCTTTTGTCTCACAAAGTAGAGTATGTTGGAGTACAACCGGCTACACGTTTACAATCCGCTTCTCTTCTCTCTCCTCTTCTCTCTCCTTCAACTAAGCACAAATACTATATTTAAATCCTTATAGCCTGCTTATGTCATCTAATTATAGTAGTACTTGCTCTAAAAGTTACTATCCACTGTGTAGTCTGAAATGCCGGGCGTGCAGCGGGCGGTGCCCTCGGTCGGCGCGCCGCTTCAACGGCGGAAGCAGTGAGAGGTCGCGTCGCCCTGACTTGCCATCAATGTGGAGCGGCGGGCTCAGCTGGCGCCGGGCGGGAAGCGCGCGCGGGAGGGGGGAGGGGTTTTTGTTGGGCCAAGAAGGTGAGAAGCCAACTTGGGATCGGTCCGGACGGGGAAATATCATGTGCTCCCATACTCTGCATATGACACTAGTGTATGTTACTACTCCCTCCTTTCCGGTTTATAGAGATGTTTAGAGTAACATAGTAATATGTTACAGTACAAGTTACTCCCCACTATGACCAGCCTTGGCCTCTCCCAGTGCTCCACCATGTATAGCTGCTAAGCCTGCCACGTAGGCATAAAATATGATGTGGCACCAATAAACTAAGCACCTATGCATTGAACACTTGAGTTACTAAGCCATTTAATGCACTTAGCACCTCATCTAAAGAGCATTAATAGTATAGCCAGCTGCTGGCTATAAGCCTACAGCCCATCTTATAGTCAACATGTACTACAAAGTGCCTAGGAGCACGTGCTAGAGCTGGCTCTTCACGAAGAGCCCGCTTACCTTCTCTCTCCTCTTCTCTTTCCTCCAACTAAGCAGAAATATACTACTGTTTATTCCTTATAGCCCGCTGACTCAGCTCTATTGTACTTGCTCTAAGCACATCTAAGCACTTGCTAGCACCCCCTTGACCGTGGACCTTGACGGTGTACGTCACCTTGTGTCTCATAATTTTCCTCGTCATCATCTGAGTCCTAGAAGATCTCACCCACATCATCATTAGCATGCAGCCGCCTTGATAGACAACGTGCGCAGAAGGAGTAGAGGCGACTGGGGACGCACCACCACCACGTCGTGGGCACTCCGTATGTGCTCGTGTGCGTGCAGCGTGCGTGTTTTTCCATCGGTGCTAGCTCTAAGGCCGAGGCTGCGGTCGTCTTCGTCTCCGACTAGTAGTTGAGCAACGACGGCAAAGAGGTGCTGCAAGAGATGCGTATGCGCCGTTGCGTGCGAGCTTCGCCGTAGCACGACGAACCGGACGTCGCCGCGGATGGCGCACGCCTCCATGCAGCCGAGTGTGTGCGCATGCATGTGTTATTCACGTGCATTCTGCGGCCGAGCGTGTGTGCATGCACGTCTTGTGTACGTGCGTTGTGTGCTCCATGCTGTGCGCGTATGTGCATGAGTTGGATCGGATGGAGTTAGTGCGTTCGCTTGTGTACATATTTTAGAGTGTAGATTCACTCATTTTGTTTCGTATGTAGTCCCTTATTGAAATATCTAAAAAGACTTATATTTGGGAACGGAGGGAGTATAAAACATCTTCAACTTAGCATCCTGATGTACCGTTTCTAGTGGTTAGCGAAAAGTTCATGTTCTTTTAGTTGTTTATAGGTGGGCAGGCGGCAAAAAACAGGGGAAAACGCGCAAGGTTCCTTGCAGACGCTCCACCGCGAGGTTCCTTGCTCCTCCTCGGTCGTCGGGAATCTATGCTCTTCAACTCTTTTCTTTTACGTGAGCTTTGTTCATCCTTTTCCCAACACGCGAGACATCTAGCATCAAGGTGCACGTGTCATGCAAGAAAATGGAGATAATCAGATAAGCAGTGCGTAAGTGAGTCGTGCGGGGGGGGGGGAAGCGGGGGGAAACCCTTTTCCGTAAGTGAGTCGTGCACTTCGATGGCACCTACGCAATATTTTTTCTCCTCGATGGCACGTGAATGGCACGTGAATAGTGCACGTACTCAACGACGGAGCACGGGATGGTAGCAATGACATGGTCAGCCCTTTTTTGGAGAGAGTACGTACTACTAGTAAATAACTTTGATGTGTCCCGTCAACTCGCAGAACGACGAGAAGCTTGATTACGCCTTCTCCCTCGCCAACGCGTGCGCGGTGGCTCGCAGCACGAGGAGAAACTTTTGCTTACAAGCGGTGGACGTGCAGCAGTTCATTTGGTGTCAGATTGCCAGAAGCACTACTGTAGAACCTCACCTACTAACCTTAGGCTAGGCGTAGTGGGAGTAACATAAGTAGAGGTACCTCCTTTTTTTATTCTAGAAACAACCACACGCGAATATCAAGGTGCTGGTTACGTAGAACAAATTTCCTGCAGTCCGTGCTCAGCACTCCTCTATCTCTCTTCTCAGCCAGCCAGCGGACGCGCGGAGCCCATCGTCTGTTTGCTCACATGCGGCCCCACATGTCAGTGAAAACGCAAGAGGACCCACTGAACCTGCACATCTTTCACCTCGACGTGCTGGTGATGAAAAACAAATCCAAGAAAGATCTTCGGTGGCCGCTTTTGGAGTTACTCAAGAGTAGTAAGATTCTATTTACAGTTTAACCCAAGATGCACATCTCGTGGCTTCAACTTATCAACTACCACTCTATTTTCTTTCATGACACGACCTGGATGCTGGATGTCCCACGTGTCGGCAAAAGGAGGAAGAACCCGACCAAATCTTCGGTTGTGCTCTCGGATTAGACTAGTTGTGCTAACTTAAAATTTTTATTGTGTACTCCCTCCGTTCCAAAATACTTGACTTCCATTTGTCCAAAAATGGATGTGCCTATATACTAAAACATGTCTAGATACATATATATTTTGACAAATACTACCTCCGTCCGGGTTTATTGGTCCCCATTATATTTCGTGCCAAATTTTGACCATAGATTAAACTAACAAAATGTTTACGCATGTCACCAAACATTATATTTTTGAAAACTATGTTCAAATACGAATCCAATGAGATAATTTTTCTTGACATGCATTAACATTTTGTTAGTTAAATCTTTAGTCAAAATTTGACACAAACTACAAAGGGGACCTATAAACCAGGACGGAGGTAGTAGAACGGAGGGAGTAGAATGGATGCAAGTTTTTGTATTGGGAAGAAGAGTACATCCATATATTGATAGAGCGTTGGAGTTGGCCTTACAAGTGGGACCGCAGTTGAGGAAACCGACTATCGGCAAACCCCCACCTCGCCCGCCGCGCGATGGCTGAGTTAGAGAAACGATGAGGTTGAAGAGATTGCTCTAGCACGGACTCCAAGAAATATGGTGTCATATGGAAGTCGTGCTGGTGGCGTGTGCCGTACTCCTGGACGTGAATGCTTGTTCTGGCCCATGCCACCCTACTACTCCTACTACTTACTATATAGTACTACTAGTATCGAGGATTCGAGGTGCTGGTTACGTAGTACAATATGGCTACAGTAAAAACACCCGCACGACGCGCGAAGCATGTGAAGCTAGTACAAATAGTGTACTACTATTGTTGATGATTGGCCTCATCCGATAACCTATTGCAATGCACGTACAATTATGTATTCGGAAAATATTTTTTGCCTCGTCGCACCACTCACTCACAGAAGCAACTCGAAAGCCATTCATAAATTTAGTAAGTTTATCACAGGCATATCATTTTATTACATACAACAGGTCATCAACCCACATCGACAACGAGGATACATTATAAATACTAAAGTTTTCACCACACAACAAATAACAAGCAATGAAATGAACTTCAACTTAACCATTCCTCGGCGTTGGAAACGCTTGCTTTGAACCACAAGTGATTCTCTGGGATGGGGCATCTATTGTCGATCTCGATACCAACGCAGGACTGATCATCCAGGCTGAAGCGGCCTACTATATCAGTACCAGGGTAGGGAACCACGCTAATGTCCGAGGTATAGACACAGTTGCTTCTCATAAATGGTGCTAGTAACGTTGTGTCAACAGCAGTTGGATCGCCTTTCACCATCATCGGATAGTTTTGTCCAAGGAAGAGCGAGTTTTCTCCAAGACTATCAATTCTGTACCAGGGAGAAGGTGTTGGCGCTAGCACACTAGTATCCATCCCGAATACCATGCAACGGGTGTTGGAATAGGTCCGGAGAGTGCGACCATGGGAGACTACACCTGCTTCCTTAGCAGTAACATCATCAGTGGGCTGTATACACACGAGAAGAGGTGATCCATCGGAATTAGTTGCCAGGCGCCAACGAGTATATGGGCGCTGCTCGTCCTCATGCTCGTGATCATCACCATCGTCATCTCCCCCTTGGTTATAAAATTTTCAAGTATAGGTGGTGGAATTTTCACAGGACCTTGGAAACACAAGAAGAAGGTTAATTAGTAAAGGGAAACTTGCTAACCCGCATGCATGTGGATGAAACAATTATAATTACGGTGGAAGACAAACGTACCGAAATCATAACGATTCCATGCAAAAACAGTGCCACGAGTGGTGGCAGCAAACACAAGGCCCTCGTATTCAATTGCATCACAGTACTCATCCGTGTACAGAAACTGATTTTTGAGCAATGTCCATCGAGTCAAACCAGCAACGACGGCAACAAGCTTGTCGAAGATAGCAACAACTTCATAGTTGTTGTAATTCCAAGAGCGGGTGGGAACTCGAGAAATTGCTATCTTCCGTAGAAGACAGTCACCATGATTGTATTTGAACGTGCGTACAATACCGGTGTGCTCAACCTCTGGGCAGTCTGCTGAGATTTTTGGAAGTGGAACCCGGTCACGAGTGTACACATTCACAAGTTCCCACTCGCAGTTGGACCCAATGTAAACAACCCAATCTCCATTTGCGCCTGCCCAGGCCTTGCCCTCAAGCGATGGCATCTTAACATCATACGTATCATTATCAAGCGGCATCAACTTGCACAGGGCGAGGCCTCCGTCGTGACGGCGCCGGTCATCAGGGTCACGGCGAAGAAGATAGGGGAGATCAAACCGTTCCTTGACTCTTGGGTTCCTTGTAATGATGTTATTAGTTGAGTCAAGAATGGGCTTGAACGAACCTGCCATGCTAGCCGAGGTGATGACGTCGCACCGATCAATGAGTTCCTCCACCACGTCATCTTTCAGATCGGGGCAAGAATAACGGGGTCGTTTCCGTCCTGTTCCCTCCATGGAGAAGACGATCGAACAATGGCAGAAGAAAGCGTGAAGGGCTGAAGGAAAATGGAGGAGGGAGAGGAAGAGCGTGCGACAGCAGTTCCAAATCGAGAGGGAAAGGCGAAGCGTCGGTGGACGGTTGCCAGTTTGCCACGGTTCACGAAGGGGCGCCCCGGCCTACACGTCGGTTCGGAAATACTCCTACTACTCGCCGTCGTCTCACTGATATGTTGGAACGGGACCACATGTCAACGAAACATGGTGTGTAATTTCTCGTGCAAAATGCGATCTGGCCGCGTTGGCCCGAAGTGCCGCATTAGTTTTTTTTTGAAAGTTTGCCGCATTAGTTATCGACCTTTATTTTTTTAACATGCAATCTGAATGGATAGCTCCTGTGGTCATCACACGTGAGCGGATATAGTGATGGTTGATTCGCCCGAGCAACTTTACTGTGGGAATATGGGAGTACCAGCGGATTCAAGGAACAGAGAAATGATGGTTGCTTCGTCCGAGCAACTTACTGTGGCGAAGGTGGGGCTCTGTGATTTGACTGCTCACTAGTCATTACTACTGCGGCGCAACGACCGGGGTGAATCTTTCCCTGAAGTTGTGTTGTGCACTCAATATTGCTGCATGGCAGGTGGAGCCGGATGAAGGATGTCCAACATGTCGGCGAAACGAAGTTGAATTGTTTCTGGCATTGCTATCAATCCTTCAGGATTTGTTTATATGTACGCATAATTTTGATGAAATTGTACTGTGATGCTATGAAGGTTTCAACTCTGGTTCCCGCAGGAAAAAAAGGTTTCAACTTAGGATTCATGTGTCTTGCCTCGAGATTATCTCGTTACAACATTCCATCAAATACAAATGAAACTACCATGGCTAATGCATCTCAATGGTTCGCAGATCAGCGCCAATATTCACATCACAACTGAAGACAAAGTTGTGAGAAGGTGTACAAATAAAGAAAAAAATATAATTGATCGATGTTGTTCGTAGGCATGGCTCCATTTCCTTGGCACAGTGTTCATTGCTTGGCAGCTAGTTTCACCCAGCTCTGTAGCCAAAAAAGAGGTGTATGAAGGACACCACAATCCGATCATTTTGTGCAGCTCCACTAAAATCGGGCGGACCATCCCTGTTTGCAAAGATATCCAGTCAGTGTGATTACAATAATAGTGGAACTAGATGATGAAACATAACACACATAAATAGAAGCCGATCACCTCTACGATCTCTCTTTAGGACTAACTTCTTGTCGGAGAAGATTAGGCACGGAGTTGGATGAGGAGGATAGCAAAACCAATCTCCCTTTCCGCAGTCCCACAGAAATGTAAAAACGTTGCCCGTGTGACATTTTGGCGGAACTGCACAAAACACTCTTCAGAAAAGTGATTTGTGCAGTTCACCAAAAGGTCGCAATAGCAACGAGGTGAAAATGGATAGCCCTGTTTGCAAAAGGAGGTCGAAAGGAAACAATTACTGCCCAATAACACGAGTTGAAGACACATACGCCGACAAAAAAGAAGCATGTTCCATGTAAAAAGGGAAAGATAGCACATGGTGGTTTATCAAAAATGGTTTGAGGACGAGATTGCAAGATGGAAAGTACGCCGGCCGAGATACGATTTAAGCAAACAACTAAAGAAGATCCACATGCAGCAACGTGGGAAGATGGGCAGTGGAGCAAGGCCGGAGGAAGCTGTACCTGAGGGTCGTCGGGATGTTACTAGGAGGGCGCCGGCGGCCGGGATCTGCCCATACTGCGGCAGCGAGCAAGTGGCGAAGGCCCTACCGCGCCGGAGCTTGGTCAGAGAGAACGGCGGGTACCGCAGATCGGGACGAGCTGCCTCAACGCCGTCGAACGGAGAGACGATGCACATCCTCCCTTTCCGCCGGCGGACGGGATGCGGCCGGATCACTGACCAACGCTGAGAGAGAGAGGCCACGGCGGCCTTGTGTGAGATTGTGTGACGAGACTCACGAGAGACAAACCCATTTTTCCATTTTCCCCACGGCAATCGTTTTATATTCTAGGCGTGGTACCCGACCCTCCTTCGAGTAAACAACCGCTACACGCGTCAAATTATCACGTGGGCTGCCTTTTCGTACAGAAACGAACTCCACCGTGTACCCGCGCGGGTGTGGCCGGGAACGAGACGTGAGTACGTGCGTCCTGCGTGCACTTCTTCTTTAGGTGCAGGTACGTACGTGGGTGGGTGTGAGAGAGATGGTTTGTGCGAAACAGAGGCAATGTGTTGATGATATCTCAATCAGAAAAACGTAACATATGCAATGTGTGTGAAACGGAGTCATGGACGTGAGATATCGATAGAATTGAAAACAGGGATGAAGTGTGTGGCTGCGCGATCGATAAAGAGTGCCATCGAATTTGTGTTTGCCCACGTCAAAGATACAGGGCGGCTGGCCTACTGGAATTTGAGAGGGCAGAGGTGCAGTTCTTCTCCGTGGCATGGATACCTACCTACAACGTTCGACTATCGGTGTGTGTGGGGGGGGGGGTAGAGACCGGTCGACTAGTATATGTCTGGGGAAGGAGAGAGACCTAGCTATGTATTGAGGGAGATCGATCGACATCCATGGATATGTGTAGCAGAGGAATAAGGTTGGGAAAAAGACAAAGGTAGAGCGTCGGAGGGTTGGTGGTGGAGTGGCGTCTCACAAATGGTGGGAGAGGCCTGCTAGACAAACGGAGGGTATGAGTGCAATATCAATAAGAGAGGGCGGGGGATGTCTGTCTGTCTATGCACGTGCGTGTGAGAGACGGGTCGGGAGGTATTCAAGGATGATGAGGGGAGAAGATATGGTTGTGGTAAGCATGCGTAACTACATAGGAAGATCAACCGTCGTGTGTCCGAGAAAAGGAGAGACATAACTAGCGAGGTAAGTGTATCGGTGCTTGGTGAAAACGAATTATAGTCGACCTGGCTATATGTAGGGAGATCAGTTCATATACACGCCTGCATGTGTTAGAAGCAAATAAGGTCCGGAGAGGCAGACAGGGGGAGAGAGTGTGGCTAGGAGGTGGTGCGAGAGGCCTACCATGTCGAGGGGGGAGGAGTGTGCGAGCATGTGACTAATGAAAAGAGGGGCGGGAGTGTGCACCTGCGTGGAATCGTATTGGACATATGGGGGCATGGACGGTGAGAAGAGAAGAGGGGAAGTATATATGTGTTTGTTGTAGGCACACTTGGCTAGAGAGGTATATCGACCGGTGTGTGCCAGAAAGAAGGAGCCGGGGGCCTACACACACCGCTGGTGGACGACCTAAAGAGAAATAATGAACGTGCGCGATGGAGGGGACGCTAAGGGTGTGTGAGGGGGGCGGGCGTGTGCATGCACGATAGAAAGTTAGCGCTAGCTAGCTACAAATAGAAGAGGATCGTGAAGGTGTAAAAGACGAACAAAGATCATAATTCATTATAAAAAGGTGGATACGGATACTTGAAGAAGATATCATAATGTACAACATTGATTATAATTTGGGCTAATGTGTGGCTTTTGCAACTCAGGTCTAAATACTTGTCATAATGTAGGGGGCGGGGCACTATACTTTGTGTGATAAACACGGTGTACGTATGGAACATGGTTTAGATTATGAATATATAGTTAGTACATCAAATGTACTATTATTTGGAATCAACATCAAGTGTATTCAAAAAATAGAATTCGAGTTCATGTAGTACACATAGTTCATATCTATCTCTATAGTAATCATGTGGTGTGTTATTAAGGTAATACACGAATGATGGTTGAAGTTGGCAACAATCATGATTGTAGATTCTTATTGAAATAGAGAAACGAATTCAAATTTAGTTCGAATTGCAGCGGTAGTATAGACATTTGGAATGCACTAAAATGTTGGTATGAGTAGGTTACATGCATTATACAGCAAAGCGAAAAAAATTAATCGGACATAACATGGATTCATACTCCCTCCTTCCATCTATATAGGGCGTAATGAGATTTTTAAGACCGCCTTTGACTATTGACAAGATTAATAGTACATGACATGCACAATGTGAAAATTATATCATTGAAAGAACCTTTCACAGACGAAGTTAACGGTGTGCTTTGTGTAAGTTGCATGTCATATATCATTGCTCTAATATTTGGTCAAAGTTAGCATCGAAAAACGCATTAGGCCCTATATAGATGGAAGGAGGGAGTAGCTTTGAATAGCATTTGTATAGTAAAACGGGGCAAGACTCTCTCTTTGTGTGGTGTGAATAGTTTTATTTTTTTCGTTTTCTTTTTGGTTGAGGGAAGTGCGAATTGATTTGGTACGTACAAGTACAATATTACTACACGTTAGGCTTGTCCCTAAAATTCAACCCGCGTCTTGTTATATCCCGAAAATTCAGATATCGTGCTCCCAAAACTGGCGCCTTCACAACCCGCGCCTTGCTATCCCGAAATTACAACGCGCGCGAAAACTCCCTCCAGCTGCCAAATCCCGACACGCGAAATCCCCCTTCTAACCCTGAGCCGAAAGGGCCGCTAGTTCAAATCGGTGGGGGGTACTTTTGTAACACACCCTACATTTTGGACAAGCGCGTCCCTAAGTCATGCTTCACCCCCTCCCATCGCCCCCTTTTCGCCATTCGAAATCCCAGGCCGCCATAACCTCTCCGCTCCAGCCGCGAAACCCCACCCTCCTCCGTCCGCCACGTCACCGCTGCCCAGCCGGAGCCTCTTCCCCGACGACGTCGTCCACCGCAACAGCTCGACGTCCCTCGTCCACCTCCCCGGATGAGGATCCGTCGTCCATCTCGCCGTCCCGCCGGTTCAGCCGCCCCGTCCTCCACCTCCAAGGAGCTGCTCCGACGATCGCCTCGTCTATCGCGGCTGCTCCATCCCCACAGCGCCGCCTTAACCTGCTCCACCGGAACCGCAGCATCCTCACCGACTCCTCGGACGAAGCCGAGGCCTACTCGGCGCCACCAAAGAGGTTGTACACTCATCGCATCGCACCTTCTCCTTAACTCGACCTCCCGGCGCCGACGGTGCTCCATCCCGCACCCCCATGGAGCGGCTACCTTGAAGCGGCGCCGCGGGCGACATCTCCACGGCGGCTCTCCCCCAGTGCGAGGCCCCTTCGGCGGCGGCGTCCATACCAGCCGGATCTGCTGCTGCTGCTCCGGCTCTCGCTCGCTCGCTCGCTGCTGCTGCTGCTCGGCTCTCGCTCGATCGCTCGCTCGCCCAGCTGCTGTTGCTGCTCTCCCCCTCTCTCGTGCTGCTGCTCTGCTCCGATTAAGCCACACTTCAGTCGACTGAATCGACTTTTGGGTCAGTCGATTTTCAGGGGTTGGGGGGCTCGCCGGAGTTAAGGAAGAACCACCCGCAGCGGGGACGGGGGCTCGCCGGAGAGGTACCCCACTATCTATCTTAGGGTTCAGGGTGGGGGGGGGGGCCTAGAGGGCTGGCCGGGGCGGCGGTGGCGAGTTGTTTCGGGGCGGCGAGGCGGCGCTGGGGCCGGCGGTTCGGCCGGTGGTGGCAGGCGGCTCAAGGGTGTGCAGGTTGAAGATGAACTACATGCCCTCCCTAAACTACATGTCAAGTGCCTCTCTGCTACCATTGCGTTTAGTTTCGATAGTAGCATTCAGATTCCATAGTTAATTTCAGTTTCGACAGTTAAGTTCAGAGTCAACAGTTTTTACCTCATCTGTTGTAGTCAGGTGGTTTTTGGTGATGTTAATTTTACATCCATTTTTCATCATCTATTGGAGATGCTATTAGAATCCCACTTGAGATTGACGATGTCTGTCTTGTGCTGCTTCAGCCTTGACGTCTTACGGCTCACCGGAGCTGCTCCAACGACAGAACGATCCATCACAACAGAGCAGTGCCCTGGATGCCGTCTACAGATTCCTCGGATCTTCCTCCACACCTCCGATAGCCACCTCTGCCTCAACTGCTTCAGCGACCAACCCAATGATGCTGAGGTCGACACGTCTACGGCAAAGAGGTTGTACACTTGTTGCGTCACTTATTACTATACATTCATGTCGGTCCATTAGGGCTATTTTGGTTCAACGAAAAAACATAGCAATAGGGAATTTTCCAATGGCACTCTACTATTCAATTATTCATGCATTTTGTTGAAAGGAATGAAGCAAAACATCCACCTGGACCTACTTTTCAAAATCCTTTGCACGAAAACAAGACCAAGTGCATTAGTGCCAGAATAACATTAAGTGTACACGCTTTCATATGGTTTCTCTTTATTTTGGCCATGTTTCTTTGCATTCCTCTGCTCTTCCAATTCCTGTAAACCAAACACCCAAGTTGATAGAAATCCTGTGTTTACAAATGCTCTATTTACCATGTGCATTTTCCTATCCTATTCCGGTGTTTTTCCTATCCCTGCGTTTTAAGAATCATGCAAGCCAAATGAGCCCTTACAGAATTATTTCAGTTACAGGTACGTGTCGAAGGGAACTTTGTGTGGTTTGTCCTGCTCCTGCCGCGACGTCGTCCACCTCACCTGAGCTGCTCCATCAACATAAGCATCCACCAAACCAGACATCATGACTCCTGACCGTCTTTTGCCGCCTCAGATCTCCTTCCTTGCCGCCGACACGCACCCCAACGACATCACCATCATCGACTCAGCAGATGAACCTGAGGAGTACACGGGTCCACAAGAGAGGTCGCACTCTTTTGTTTCTGCTTATGTTATGCATTGCTTAAACTTACCTGCTACTTTATCGTCCTGTTTAGCTCTTGGACTCCCAACTCAGGTCCAAATTCATGTTCAAACTTGAGTTCTAAATTAGTTGTGGGGCACATATCGAGGCAGTAATGAATAGTCTGTCTGTCTAATATCTGGTTCACCTAGGGTATGCCTATGTTGTTCATCTTGGGTGGGAAACAAATAGTAAAGCAATCATCATCTGTCTTTTTATTAATTTAAAGCAATCATCAGCCTGCTATCATTATTTTTGGATCCATCCACTGGTTGTTACCATCACTCTAAATTTCTGCATGCCCTCCTTACATAATCTCACCATATTTTTTCGTATGCATGTCAGATATTGTACACAGTCATGCTGAACATGTAGAGAAAAAGAGAAGAGTTTTGCGCGGCAATACAATGTCATGCAGACATCGCTCCATGGTGGGTTCAATGGAAAACCCTCTCCATCCCTCTCCAGATTGTAATCCAGAGGAAGATATCTGTTCTGAGGCGGATTCAGACGCCGCTGACCACTCCTATTTACCCCCAAGGTGTTTACTCTACCTTGGCATGATGATGTTAGTCATATCATGCATATGTTGCCTTGCAGTGCCTACTTTTGACATCATATATGTCATCTGCTTAGTTTAGACATGTTCTATAATGCCACCTGTTTAGTTTCTATATCATATATGGGAATTATGCAGTCTCATGTCTTTTAACCAGCCATAATATATGTGAAATATGCAATGCCATCCTGTTTAACCAGGCATCATATATTTGAATGATATCTTGCCCATCCTTTTCTTCATTACATTTCCATTTGTCGACAATGTTTGTACATTAAACTACTCTTCCTGTGAATCAGCCATTTGGGTGGGAGATGGAAAATCTGGAGTGAAAACAAGGCCTTCAGAGAAGACAGTGCTACCTGTCGAAGCAGATCTCTTGTTGGGTCCCGATAACTCCTCAGAGATGGATTCAGAGACAGATGACCAGTCCTATTCCCTTACTGAGGTGTATGCTCTAACTTGGCATGGTTATACTACTCATATCATGCATACGGTGTCTTGCATTGCATAGTTTAGACATCATATACACAATATTCAACACCATGTTCTTAGTTCAGACATCATATCGAATGCCCTCTGTTTAGCATATAAATCACATATGTGAATTAAATGATGCGATCCTGATTACTTAGATAACATGTAGGTGAATTATGTCATGCGATCCTATTTTGTTATTCATCATATCTTTGAATTATGTTATGCTATGCTATCCAGTTTAGATAGACATCATATATGTGAAATTATGTCATGCTATCCGTTTTAGTTAAACAATATACATGTCAACTATTTCATGCCCTCTTTTTTCCACACTATCTATTGCATTTGTCTCTCATACAATGTCTATACATTCAACTATGTTTCCTATTTATCAGCCATTTGAATTGGAGCGGGTGATGCCAGTATCTAGCGGAATAAAAACACGGTCTTCAAATAAAACAGTGCTACCTATTGGTGGAGATAGCACCCCGGTTGTACATGCACAAGAACCAGACCTACCACACATAACCCAAACTCTCGCAGATTGTACCCCTACTGCGATGGACAGAGAACCAGCTTCACCCAATCTAACCCCAACCCCAGCCGATAGTAACCCAGTTCCTGTTGACACAACACCATCTCCACCACAGAGCTCCCAAACAAGAGTAGTTAGTAAGGCAGCTCCAGTGCCCAAAGGGCCAGTACTATCACGGCGAACCCCAGCTCCACCAGTTAGTACGCCTATTCCCGTGGAGGAAGCTCAACCATCCAGTCGTAGTTTAGCATCTATCGCATTTGATGTTGTTAAATCGTATGTGCGTATCTTCCCATCTTGGAAATATTATACAGAAGATGAAGGAAAATGCCAGTTGCAGGTGTTTGTCCAGGAGTTATGTGTAAGTAATGTTATTCATGGCAATTACTTTGCTTCGTCCCATACATCCTACCTCCATGATGGTTATAATACAACAAATTTTCCCATTTTTCTCTATAGAGAAGGAACGATTTGGAAACTCAGGATGAGGTAACCTGTGCTAATACCTCTGCTATCTTCAAGAATGCTTGGTGGCAGTATCGGAATTACCTGAAGAAAACGTACTTCACCGGCAAAGAAACTCATCAAATTCCCTTACGTTCTCCTGAGACACATTTACTGGACGATGACTGGGAATGCCTTGTTCTGTACTAGTCCCGAACCAAGAATGTGGTAAGGTCTATGAGCTCATTTTATATTTTTAAGTATTATATTCTTGCGTCGTACTGTACTCTGTTCATGTAGAACAAGTGCCTAAACCTGAAGAACAATTGTTCTAATTTAAGACTCCATTGCTATCATAGTTCAAAAAAGCGCTAGGCGTTAATTGTGCGTTTTGCCACCGCCTTGCACTTTACTGACCAAAGCGCATGCTTATGCGCAGTTATGCACAGATTAAGTGTAGTTATGCGTAATGCGTTTTGCCAACGCCTAGCTCGCTTAGGCGCGCCTTTTTTAACTATGATTGCTTTGCTCTTGTATCATTGTATTTACTCATACAAACTTATTTTTAAATTTAAGGATCCAATCGAAACTCAAATGGCACGACAGGTATGTTCACACATGTTTCTTTAACAGGTTTGCTCTTATCAATAGCTCTTTTGATTTCAATTTCAATTATGTATACAGTTGACTTTCATATCATGCACATTACTAGCATCACAACAGAGCTAATAGTGTTGTTGTACATGTAGACCCGTGGTACCCATCTGAAATCTTGTTGTGCCGTGTAGTTTCCCACGCTTTGTATTCTTTCACTGCTGCTTTGTCTTGAACAGATATGATTTGAACCGTGTCTCTATTTTGATTTGGCAAGACAATGCAGTGACCATAGGACATAGATATATGTTTGTTTGATGCTTTTATTATGTACTAGTACTTGGCAATAGAAGACTTGGTAGTTTAATCCTGTCCACCTTACTAATGAACGGGTTCACCGAAATGAGTTTCATATACTAGTACATGCTAAACTTGTTATGTGCCTGCTTGTTTCTTCTTTTAGAATGCTGAAAGAATATTGGGGAAGAGTGCCTTATTAAGCAATGGTAAAGGAAGTAATGCAGATAAGGTTCAGGATAGTGACACATCCTTGTTGGTCTTCAACAAAGCTGATAAAACAGCTAAGGAAGACTATCTTGAAGACAGTGATACAACCCCAAAGTCCTGTCTTGGTTTAGTGTTCGAGTTACTGGCCACTACCGCTTGCACAAGCTATTCAAACTCACTGTCTGAATCAGTTCGGTTTCTTGAGTCTCAACTACAAGCTGAAAGACATCGATCAGCTGTGCTGCGACAAGAAGCAGAAGGACTGCGGAAGTCCCTGGAGCATTCAGATGCATACTTTCTGCTGCAACAGCAAGCGTTGGAGGATTTTAGCGCCAAACAGGACAAAGCTAATCAGCTTGCTAAGCTTATTGCCAGCATGGTGGATACCCAGGATAACGTTTCTTGAGCTCCTCTGAAGTTGTTTCAGTTATGCTCTTGTTTTGCTGCCGCGTTTATTTGCACTGGTGTCCAATTTTGACGGCCAGTGTATGTAATATGTTGCTTTGTTCCCTATATTTGCACTGGTGGCGAACTTTAATGCCCAGTGGATGTAATATGTGTAATAGCAGTAATAGGCTAGCCTTAATTGCTTGCTTATTTATTTCCTTATTGTCTTGTTTAGTTGTTTGCTTGTAGTCACTGCAGTTCTTTTTCTGTGTTTTTCTAGTGGCCACAATAGCCTATTTTTGGTAACTAGGCCAAAATAATCATGGCAACACACAGACTGTTGTAACCATGGGCCTCCTGCAGGCTGTATGATCCATGGGCCTTCGTTCGGCCGTAGGAGCATTGGCCTTCTATACGGGCCGTAGGATCCATCGGCCTTCTATACGGGCCTTAGGGATCAATGGGCCTTCTATGGCCCGTACTATCCATGGGCCTCATACGGGCCGTAGGATCCATGGGCCTTCTATGGGGCGTATCATCATTTCGCCAATCATGGGGCGTACTATTCGTGGACCATAACGGGCCGTTAATAGGCCATATTTGATAACTCTATGAAAACAGCCCAACGGGTTTTTTTTGACATGAAAACGGCCCAACGTATTAACGATCCGCAAACGGGCCGACTGTAACGACGGGCTGAATTTGGCCCACAAGCAGAAAATGACAGTAACGGGTCGTATGTAATCGAATGCTGCAAATGAGCCCAAGAATCAATGGGCCCTGAGAAGGCCGAAAGATAACTTGGGCTGGAAACGGCCCAATGGAATAACGGGCCGTTAATGGGTATAAAGTGATACACTGTTCATTACGGGCCAGTTTCACCACGGACCGTTAATGGGCGAAGAGTTACAAAGGTCCTCATATGGGCCGAAAGAAGTCATGGGCCACACATGGCCTGGAATTTAAAATGGGCTGAATAATATTGGACGGCCCGCTACTGGGCCTAATTCGGATAGGGCGTAACGGGCCCTGGGTTAGCGGGCTGTAAATGGGCTATATGCGAACATACCGTTAACAGGCTTTTCGTGGGCCGGCCCGCCACCTTTTGACCAAGTCCAACGGGCCGGCCTTTTCACAGGAATGGGCCTCTGTTGGGCCGTGCCACATGTCACCGTATCACAGGCGCCTTCGGTCCAATGAGCGGATGACATCTGTCCCAATGGTGAGCCGACACGTGTTTCCTCCAGCCAATGATGATTTTACACGTGGAAAATCCCCATTGGTCGGGACTGTTAACGGGTTATCGGATCCAAAACCCGACCCGAGAGCTTAACGGCGTTCTGTTACGGTGGATGCCACGTGTCTGTCACCCTTGACGAAAGCACTTCTGTGACATGCAATTTATCGTCATGGAAGTGGACACTTCCGTGATGATAATTTTGGTAATGTCATGGAACACTTCTACGACAGCACAGGTATGACTATCTTGATTTTGTCATAAATTTGTGATGGATGTACATACATGACAAAAAACGCGACCTAGTGTGACAAACACGTATCATCACTGAAGTGTATTTTTTTTGTAGTGTCGTACCCTACTGGGAGGCACCATTTTGAAATCCTGGCTTCGTTGTTATCTGTCTCACCTCTCCATTGTGGATTCTCCTGGTGGAGGTCTCAGTCAGCTCCAAGTGGTCTTCTTCATACATCTGTAGTTTGCTTGGTAGTCGGTGCCCGACATCTTTGTATTTTGTTGTGTGTGTGTGTGTGTGTGTGTGTGTGTGTGTTGTGTGCGGTGGTGGCGTATGTTTGTATTGGTTTGCTCGGATATAATGCGGTGATGGTTGCTTTATAATATAAAGCGGGGACATTATTTTTCATCATTTTGCTTGGCCTAGTGCGCTAAACCAGTAGGAGCAGTAAAAAAAGTAATAAATAAATAAATACAGAGGAACACGTGTGGAGAGCCGTCAGCTAGAATGGAAAACACCCATAAGCAAGCCTCGCTTAGCCAGTTCAGTTATCTTATATATTTAGTGGGTACTGAGTTCATTGCGATTAGAAGAAGAGTTATAGGGTATTACAAATTCAGCAGTGGACAAGTGCATGCAGGACTCGGACGTGCGAAGGCAAAAGGGGAACTAGACCAGCCACGACGAACAAGGTTGTCGCCAGTGAGACAACGACCTTGCGCAGCCAGCTGAATGAAGAGTTGACACTTGGTTTGTGATCAATGGTGGGGCTTAAATATCCCTAGCAAAGCTTTCCAAACGGTAACTCAGGTATTTTTCATGTGGGTATTCGAAGTGAAATTAGTTGGCTTGATTTGATTCTTTTGGAAAACTAATTAGTCACACTTTTCACTCAAATGGGCCACAACATGGGTGTTGTAGTCCATCAACTCTACCATGGCTTCCATAAACGAGGTTTGCTAATAGGCCAATTACATGCTATTGTAATTGGGGTACACAAGATGACGAGAAGGGTCACTAACGACACAAGTGCATGGGTGACCGGCAGCCTTACTCATGGGCGTCAGTGGCAAATCTATCACATCTTGCGAGTATATTGCATGTGCAGTCCTGACAAACACACATGTTGCTTTCGAACAATTGAATTTTTAGATGCTTTCAACTAATGATGATGATGTAACATCTACACTTCTCTAATTTGACTTCACTTTCACTGAATTATTTCAAACTGTGCACTGACATTTTTTATGAATCTCACAAACTGTGCACTAACATTGAAACTTGAATATGACACATGTGATGAGGAGAGGAAAAGATTGAAGGAAATATGCCCTAGAGGAAATAATAATGTTGTTATTTTATATTTCCTTATTCATGATAAAGGTTTATTATTCATGCTAGAATTGTATTGATCGGAAACCTTAATACATGTGTGAATACATAAACAAACACCATGTCCCTAGTGAGCCTCTACTAGACTATCTCGTTGATCAAAGATGGTTAACGTTTCCTAACCATGGACATGAGTTGTCATTTGATAACGGGATCACATCATTAGGAGAATGATGTGATGGACAAGGCCCATCCGTTGGCTTAGCATAATGATCGTTCAGTTTTATTGCTATTGCTTTCTTCATGTCAAATACATATTCCTTCGGCTATGAGATTATGCAACTCCCGGATACCGGAGGAATGCCTTGTGTGCTATCAAACGTCACAATGTAACTGGGTGATTATAAAGATGCTCTACATGTATCTCCGAAGGTGTCTGTTAAGTTGGCATAGATTGAGATTAGGATTTGTCACTCTGAGTTTCGGAGAGGTATCTCCGGGCCCTCTCGATAATACACATCATAAGCTTGCAAGAAAATGACTAAGGAGTTGGTCACGAGATGATGTATTACGGAACAAGTAAAGAGACTTGGCGGTAACGAGATTGAACTAGGTATGAAGATACCGACGACCGAATCTCAGGCAAGTAACATACCGATAGACAAAGGGAATTACATATGTTATCATAATGGTTCGACCGATAAAGATCTTTGTAGAATATGTAGGAACCAATATGGGCATCCAGGTTCCGCTACTGGTTATTGACCGGAGAGGTGTCTCAGTCATGTCTACATAATTCCCGAACCCGTAGGGTCGCATGCTTAACGTTCGTTGACGCTAGAGTAATATTGGGACATTTGATGAGTGGTAACCAAATATTGTTCGAAGTCCCGGATGAGATCCCGGACGTCACGAGGAGTCTCAGAATGGCCGAGAGGTAAAGATTTGTTGGGGAACGTAGTAATTTCAAAAAAATTCCTACTCACACGCAAGATCATGGAGATGCATAGCAACGAGAGGGGAGAGTGTTGTCCATGTACCCTCGTAGACCGAAAGCGGAAGCGTTAGAACAACATGGTTGATGTAGTCGTACGTCTTCACGGCCCGACCGATCAAGCACCGAAACTATGTCACCTCCGAGTTCTAGCACACGTTCAGCTCGATGACGATCCCCGGACTCCGATCCAGCAGGGTGTCGGGGAAGAGTTCCGTCAGCATGACGGCGTGGTGACGGTCTTGATGTTCTACCGTCGCAGGGCTTCGCCTAAGCACCGCTACAATATTATCGAGGACTATGGTGGAGGGGGGCACCGCACACGGCTAAGAGACCAAGAGATCAATTGTTGTGTCTTAGAGGTGCCCCCCTACCCCCATATATAAAGGAGCCAAGGGGGAGGGGGCAGCCGGCCAAGGAGGGCGCGCCAAGGGGGAGTCCTACTCCCACCGGGAGTAGGACTCCCTTCTTTCCTAGTTGGAGAAGGAGAAGGGGGGAAGGAGGAAGGAGAGGGGAAGGAAAGGGGGGGGGGCGCCGCCCCCCTCTCCTTGTCCTATTCGGACTAGGGGGGAGGGGGCGTGGCCAGCCCTTGCCTCCTCTCTTCCTCTCCACTAGGGCCCATGTAGGCCCATTAAGCCCCCCGAGGGGTTCCGGTAACCTCCCGGTACTCCGGTAAAATCCCGATTTCACCCGGAACAATTCCAATATCCAAATATAGGCTTCCAATATATCAATCTTCATGTCTCGACCATTTCGAGACTCCTCGTCATGTCCGTAATCTCATTCGGGACTTCGAACAAACTTCGGTACATCAAAACTCATAAACTCATAATATCACTGTCATCGAAACCTTAAGTGTGCGGACCCTACGGGTTCGAGAACTATGTAGACATGACCAAGAACTATTTCCGGTCAATAACCAATAGCGGAACCTGGATGCTCATATTGGCACATACATATTCTACGAAGATCTTTATCGGCCAAACAGCATAACAACATAAGTTGTTCCCTTTGTCATCGGTATGTTACTTGCCCGAGATTCGATCATCGGTATCCAATACCTAGTTCAATCTCGTTACCGGCAAGTCTCTTTACTTGTTACGTAATGCATCATTCTGTAACTAACTGATTAGCTACATTGTTTGCAAGGCTTATAGTGATGTGCATTACCGAGAGGGCCCAGAGATACCTCTCCGAGGATCAGAGTGACAAAACCTAATCTCGAAATACGCCACCTTTGGAGACACCTGTAGAGCTCCTTTATAATCACCCAGTTACGTTGTGACGTTTGGTAGCACACAAAGTGTTCCTCCGGTAAACGGGAGTTGCATAATCTCATAGTTATAGGAACTTGTATAAGTCATGAAGAAAGCATAGCAACATACTAAACGATCAAGTGCTAAGCTAAGGAATGGGTCAAGTCAATCACATCATTCTTCTAATGATGTGATCCCGTTAATCAAATGACAACACATGTCTATGGTTAGGAAACATAAACATCTTTGATTAATGAGCTAGTCAAGTAGAGGCATACTAGTGATATTAAGTTTGTCTATGTATTCACACATGTATCATGTTTCCGGTTAATACACTTATAGCATGAATAATAAACATTTATCATGATATGAGGAAATAGATAATAACTTTATTATTGCCTCTAGGGCATATTTCCTTTAGTCTCCCACGTGCACTAGAGTCAATAATCTAGATTACACAGTAATGATTCTAACACCCATGGAGTCATGGTGCTGATCATGTTTTGCTCGTGGAAGAGGCTTAGTCAATGGGTCTGCAACATTCAGATCCGTATGTATCTTGCAAATCTCTATGTCTCCCACCTGGACTTGGCCCCGGATGGAATTGAAGCATCTCTTGATGTGCTTGGTCCTCTTGTGAAATCTGGATTCCTTTGCCAAGGCAATTGCACCAGTATTGTCACAGAAGATCATTGGCCCCGATGCACTAGGTATGACACCTAGATCGGAAATGAACTCCTTCATCCAGACTCCTTCATTTGCTGCTTCCGAAGTAGCTATGTACTCCACTTCGCATGTAGATCCCGCCACGACGCTTTGTTTAGAACTGCACCAACTGACAGCTCCACCGTCTAATATAAACACGTATTTGGTTTGCGGTTTAGAATCGTCCGGATCAGTGTCAAAGCTTGCATCGATGTAACCATTTATGACTAGCTCTTTGTCACCTCCATAAACGAGAAAAATATCGTTAGTCCTTTTCAGGTATTTCAGGATATTCTTGACCGCTGTCCAGTGATCCACTACAGGATTACTTTGGTACCTCCCTGCTAAACTTATTGCTAAGCATACATCAGGTCTGGTACACAGCATTGCATACATGATAGAGCCTATGGATGAAGCATAGGGAACATCTTTCATTTTCTCTCTATCTTCTGCTGTGGTCGGGCATTGAGTCTAACTCAACTTCACACCTTATAATACAGGCAAGAACCCTTTCTTTGCTTGATCCATTTTGAACTTTTTCAAAACTTTATCAAGGTATGTGCTTTGTGAAAGTCCAATTAAGCATCTTGATCTATCTCTATAGATTTTGATGCCCAATATGTAAGCAGCTTCACCGAGGTCTTTCATCGATTTTTTTATTCAAGTATCCCTTTATGCTATCCAGAAATTCTATATCATTTCCAATTAATAATATGTCATCTACATATAATATCAGAAATGCTACAGAGTTCCCACCCACTTTCTTGTAAATATAGGCTTCTCCAAAAGTCTGTATAAAACCATATGCTTTGATCACACTATCAAAGCATTTATTCCAACTCCGAGATGCTTGCACCAGTCCATAAATGGATCGCTCGAGCTTGCACACTTTGTTAGCACCTTTTGGATCGACAAAACCTTCCGGTTGCATCATATACAAATCTTCTTCCAGAAATCCATTCAGGAATGCAATTTTGACATCCATTTGCCAAATTTCATAATCATAAAACGCGGCAATTACTAACATGATTCGGACAGACTTAAGCATCGCTACGGGTGAGAAAGTCTCATCGTAGTCAACCTCCTTGAACTTGTCGAAAACCTTTTGCAGCAAGTCGAGCTTTGTAGACAGTTACATTACCATCAGCGTCAATCTTCTTCTTGAAGATCCATTTATTCTCGATGGCTTGCCGATCATCGGGCAAGTCAACCAAAGTCCATACTTTGTTCTCATACATGGATCCCATCTTAGATTTCATGGCTTCAAGCCATTTTGCGGAACCTGGGCTCATCATCGCTTCCTCATAGTTCGTAGGTTCATCATGGTCTAGTAACATGACTTCTAGAATAGGATTACCGTACCACTCTGGTGCAGATCTTACTCTAGTTGACCTATGAGGTTCAGTAGTAACTTGATCTGAAGTTTCATGATCAATATCACTAGCTTCCTCACTGATTGGTGTAGTTGTCATAGGAACCGGTTCTTGTGATGAACTACTTTCCAATACGGGAGCAGGTACAGTTACCTCATTAAGTTCTACTTTCCTCCCACTCACTTCTTTCGAGAGAAACTCCTTCTCTAGAAAGGTTCCGAATTTAGCAACAAAAATCTTGCCCTCAGATTTGTGATAGAAGGTGTACCCAATAGTTTCTTTTGGGTATCCTATGAAGACACATTTCTCCGATTTGGGTTCGAGCTTATCTGGTTGAAGTTTTTTCACATAAGCATTGCAGCCCCAAACTTTAAGAAACGACAACTTTGGTTTCTTGCCAAACCATAGTTCATAAGGCATCATCTCAACGGATTTTGATGGTGCCCTATTTAACGTGAATGCAGCCGTCTTTAAAGCATAACCCCAAAACGATAGCGGTAAGTCAGTAAGAGATATCATAGATCGCACCATATCTAGTGAAGTACGATTACGACGTTCGGACACACCATTTCGTTGTGGTGTTCCGGGTGGCGTGAGTTGTGAAACTATTCCTCATTGTTTCAAATGTAAACCAAACTCATAACTCAAATATTCTCCTCCATGATCAGATCGTGGAAATTTATTTTCTTGTTGCGATGATTTTCCACTTCACTTTGAAATTCTTTGAACTTTTCAAATGTTTCAGACTTGTGTTTCGTCAAGTAGATATACCCATATCTGCTCAAATCATCTATGAAGGTGAGAAAATAATGATACCCGCTGCGAGCCTCATTATTCATTGGACCACATACATCAGTATGTATGATTTCCAACAAATTAGTTGCTCGCTCCATAGTTCCGGAGAACGGCGTTTTAGTCATCTTGCCCATAAGGCACGGTTCGCAAGTACCAAGTGATTCATAATCAAGTGATTCCAGAAGTCCATCAGTATGGAGTTTCTTCATGCGCTTTACACCGATATAACCCGAACGGCAGTGCCACAAATAAGTTGCACTATCATTATCAACTCTGCATCTTTTGGCTTCAACATTATGAATATGTGTATGACTACTATCGATATTTAATAAAAATAGACCACTCTTCAAGGGTGCATGACCATAAAAGATATTACTCATATAAATAGAACAACCATTATTCTCTGATTTAAATGAATAACCGTCTCGCATCAAACAAGATCCAGATATAATGTTCATGCTTAACGCTGGCACCAAATAAGAATTATTTAGGTCTAAAACTAATCCCGATGGTAGATGTAGAGGTAGCGTGCCGACCACGATCACATCGACTTTGGAACCATTTCCCACGCGCATCGTCACCTCGTCCTTAGCCAATCTTCGCTTAATCCGTAGTCCATGTTTCGAGTTGCAAATATTAGCAACAGAACCAGTATCAAATACCCAGGTGCTACTGCGAGCATTAGTAAGGTACACATCAATAACATGTATATCACATATACCTTTGTTCACTTTGCCATCCTTCTTATCCACCAAATACTTGGGGCAGTTCCACTTGCAGTGTCCAGTCTGCTTGCAGTAGAAGCACTCAGTCTCAGGCTTAGGTCCAGACTTGGGTTTCTTCTCTTGAGCAGCAACTTGTTTGCTGTTCTTCTTGAAGTTCCCCTTCTTCTTCCCTTTACCCTTTTTCTTGAAACTGGTGGTCTTATTGACCATCAACACTTGATGCTCCTTCTTGATTTCTACCTCCCCAGCTTTTAGCATTACGGAGAGCTCGGAATAGTCTTGTCCATCCCTTGCATATTATAGTTCATCATGAAGCTCTTGTAGCTTGGTGGCAGTGATTGGAATTCTGTCAATGACACTATCATCAGGAAGATTAAATCCCAGTTGAATCAAGTGATTATTATACCCAGACATTTTGAGTATATGTTCACTGACAGAACTATTGTCCTCCATCTTACAGCTATAGAACTTATTGGAGACTTCATATCTCTCAATCCAGGCATTTGCTTGAAATATTAACTTCAACTCCTGGAACATCTCATATGTTCCATGACGTTCAAAACGTCGTTGAAGACCCGGTTCCAAGCCGTAAAGCATGGCACACTGAACTATCGAGTAGTCATCAGCTTTGCTCTGCTAGACGTTCTTAACATCGTTAGTTGCATCTGCAGTAGGCCTGGCACCCAGCGGTGCTTCGAGGACGTAATTCTTCTGTGCAGTAATGAGGATAATCCTCAAGTTACGGACCCAGTCCATGTAGTTGCTACCATCATCTTTCAACTTAGCTTTCTCAAGGAACGCATTAAAATTCAACGGAACAACAAGACGAGCCATCTATCTACAACAAACATAGACAAGCAAAATACTATCAGGTACTAAGTTCATGATAAATTTAAGTTCAATTAATCATATTACTTAAGAACTCCCACTTAGATAGACATCTCTTTAGTCATCTAAGTGATCACGTGATCCAAATCAACTAAACCATGTTCGATCATCACGTGAGATGGAGTAGCTAGTTTCAATGGTGAACATCACTATGTTGATCATATCTACTATATGATTCACATTCGACCTTTCGGTCTCCGTGTTCCAAGGCCATATCTGTATATGCTAGGCTCGTCAAGTTTAACCTGAGTATTCCGCGTGTGCAATCGTTTTGCACCCGTTGTATTTGAACATAGAGCCTATCACACCCGATCATCACGTGGTGTCTCAGCACGAAGAACTTTCGCAACGGTGCATACTCAGGGAGAACAGTTCTTGATAATTAGTGAGAGATCATCTTAAAATGCTACCGTCAATCAAAGCAAGATAAGATGCATAAAGGATAAACATCACATGCAATCAATATAAGTGATATGATATGGCCATCATCATCTTGTGCTTGTGATCTCCATTTTTGAAGCACCGTTGTGATCACCATCATCACCGGCGCGACACCTTGATCTCCATTGTAGCATCGTTGTTGTTACGCCATCATTGCTTCTACGACTATCGCTACCGCTTAGTGATAAAGTAAAGCAATTACAGGGCGTTTGCATTTCATACAATAAAGCGACAACCATATGGCTCCTGCCAGTTGCCGATAACTCGGTTACAAAACATGATCATCTCATACAATAAAATATAGCATCATGTCTTGACCATATCACATCACAACATGCCCTGCAAAAACAAGTTAGACGTCCTCTACTTTGTTGTTGCAAATTTTACGTGGCTGCTACGGGCTGAGCAAGAACCATTCTTACCTACGCATCAAAATCACAATGATAGTCATCAAGTTAGTGTTGTTTTAACCTTCGCAAGGACCGGGCGTAGCCACACCCGGTTCAACTAAAGTTGGAGAAACAGACACTCGCCAGCCACCTGTGTGCAAAGCACATCGGTAGAACCAGTCTCGCGTAAGCGTACGTGTAATGTCGGTCCGGGCTGCTTCATCCAACAATACCACCGAACCAAAGTATGACATGGTGGTAAGCAATATGACTTGTATCAACCACAACTCACTTGTGTTCTACTCGTGCATATAACATCTACGCATAAAACCTGGCTCGGATGCCACTGTTGGGGAACATAGTAATTTCAAAAAAATTCCTACGCACACGCAAGGTCATGGTGATGCATAGCAAGGAGAGTGGAGAGTGTTGTCCATGTACTCTCGTAGACCGAAAGCGGAAGCGTTAGAACAACGCGGTTGATGTAGTCGTACGTCTTCACGGCCCGACCGATCAAGCACCGAAACTACGGCACCTCCGAGTTCTAGCACACGTTCAGCTCGATGACGATCCCCAGACTCCGATCCAGCAGGGTGTCGGGGAAGAGTTCCGTCAGCACGACAGCGTGGTGACGATCTTGATGTTCTACCGTCGCAGGGCTTCGCCTAAGCACCGCTACAATATTATCGAGGACTATGGTGGAGGGGGGCACCGCACACGGCAAAGAGATCAAGAGATCAATTGTTGTGTCTTAGAGGTGCTCCCTTGCCCCCGTATATAAAGGAGCCAAGGGGTAGGGGGCGGCCGGCCAAGGAGGGTGCGCCAAGGGGGAGTCCTACTCCCACCGGGAGTAGGACTCCCTTATTTCCTAGTTGGAGAAGGAGAAGGGGGGAAGGAGGAAGGAGAGGGGAAGGAAAGGGGGGGGGGCGTTGCCCCCCTCTCCTTGTCCTATTCGGACTAGGGGGGGAAGGGGCGTGGACAGCCCTTGCCTCCTCTCTTCCTCTCCACTAGGGCCCATGTAGCCCCATTAAGCCCCCCGAGGGGTTCCGGTAACCTCTCGGTACTCCGGTAAAATCCCGATTTCACCCAGAACAATTCCAATATCCAAATATAGGCTTCCAATATATCAATCCTCATGTCTCGACCATTTCGAGACTCCTCGTCATGTCCGTAATCTCATTCGGGACTCCGAACAAACTTCGGTACATCAAAACTCATAAACTCATAATATCACTGTCATCGAAACCTTAAGCGTGCGGACCCTACGGGTTCGAGAACTATGTAGACATGACATAGAACTGTTTCCGGTCAATAACCAATAGCAGAACCTGGATGCTCATATTGGCTCCTACATATTCTATGAAGATCTTTATCGGTCAAACCGCATAACAACATACGTTGTTCCCTTTGTCATTGGTATGTTACTTGCCCGAGATTCGATCGTCGGTATCCAACACCTAGTTCAATATCGTTACCGGCAAGTCTCTGTACTCGTTACATAATGCATCATTCTGTAACTAACTCATTAGCTACATTGCTTGCAAGGCTTATAGTGATGTGCATTACTGAGAGGGCCCTGAGATACCTCTCCGACAATCGGAGTGACAAAACCTAATCTTGAAATACGCCAACTCAACATGTACCTTTGGAGACACCTGTAGAGCTCCTTTATAATCACCCAGTTACGTTGTGATGTGTGGTAGCACACAAAGTGTTCCTCTGGTAAACGGGAGTTTCATAATCTCATAGTTATAGGAACTTGTATAAGTCATGAAGAAAGCAATGGCAACATACTAAACGATCAAGTGCTAAGCTAACGAAATGGGTCAAGTCAATCACATCATTCTTCTAATGATGTGATCCCGTTAATCAAATGACAACACATGTCTATGGTTAGGAAACATAACCATCTATGATTAATGAGCTAGTCAAGTAGAGGCATACTAGTGACATTAAGTTTGTCTATGTATTCACACATGTATCATGTTTCCGGTTAATACAATTATAGCATGAATAATAAACATTTATCATGATATGAGGAAATAAATAATAACTTTATTATTGCCTCTAGGGCATATTTCCTTCAAGATTTATATATGGGAAGTCATATTTTGGGTTCCAGAAAGAGGTGCAGTTTTTTCGGTATTGTACCGGGAAGCTTCTAGAAGGTTTCGGAGGATTCCAGAGGGGTCCGAAAGTCCACAAGTGGGTTCACCACGACCCAATGGCTAGCATGGGCTGCCGGGAGGCTCCCTAGCCTTATTGGGCTAGGGGCACCAAGTCCTCAAAAGCCCATGTAGCTAGGGAAGGCCAAAAAAAAGGAAGGAGTCCTAGTAGGAATAGGATTGGACTTGGAGTCCAAGTCCTGTCCCCCTTAGCTGCGCCCTAGGCTTGGAGGGGTTGTTTCCCATTCCCCTCCACCTATATATAGAGTGGAGGGGGTGCCCCAAGAGGACACACCAAGCCCTTGGCGCCCCTCTTTCTCCTGTTACTCTGTAGTTCCACCTACTCGTCCTGGCGACGCTTAGCGAAGCGCTGTCGGTGCTCCACCACCACCATCACCACCACGCCATCGTGTTGGTTGTGATCCCATCCACTTCTCCTCTCCCACTTGCTGGATCAAGAAGGAGGAGACGTCATCAAGCCGTACATGTGCTAAACTCGAAGGTGCCGTCCGTTCGGCACTAGATTGGTTGGATCATGATCGGATCGAGAAGAGTACGACTACATCAACCGCGTGATAAACGCTTCTGCTGAGCGATCTACAAGGGTATGTAGATGCTCTCCCCCTCTCGTTGCTATGCATCTCCATGGATAGATCTTGCGTGTGCGTATAATTTTTTTTTGTTTTCCATGCAACGTTTCCCAATAGTGGCATGATGAGCCAGGTCTATGCGTAGATGATATGCACGAGTAGAACACAAAGAGCTGTGGGCGGTGATAGTCATACTTCTTACCACCAATGTCTTTTTTATTCAGTGGTATTGTGGGACGAAGCGGCCCCAGACCAACCTTACATGTCCACGTACATGAGACCGGTTCCACCGACAGACATGCAACTAGTTTTGGATAAAGGTGGCTGGCGGGTGTCTGTTTCTCCTACTTAGTTGAATCGAATTTGACTGCGGCCGACCCTTGAAGAAGGTTAAAACAACAAACTTGACGAAACACCATTCTGGGTTTTGCCATAGGTAAGAACGGTTCTTGCTAGAAGCCCATAGCAGCCACGTAAAACTTGCAACAACAAAGTAGAGGATGTCTAACTTGTTTTTGGAGGGCATGTTGTGATGTGATATGGTCAAGACATGATGTAATATACGTTATTGTATGAGATGATCATGTTTTGTAAAATTTATCGGCAACCGACATGAGCCTTATGGTTGTCTCTTTATTGTATGAAATGCAAACGCCATGTAATTGCTTTACTTTATCACTATGCGTTAGCGATGGTTGCAGAAGCAATAGTTGGCAAGACGACCACGACGCAACAATGGAGATCAAGGTGTCGAGCCGGTGACTATGGAGATCATGACGATGCTTTGGTGATGGAGATCAAAAGCACAAGATGATGATGGCCATATCATGTCACATATTTTGATTGCATGTGATGTTTATCTTTTATGCATCTTATTTTGCTTAGTACGGCGGTAGCATTGTAAGATAATCCCTTAAGTAAATTTCAAGGTATAAGTGTTCTCCCTGAGTATGCACCGTTGCGACAATTCGTCGTGTTGAGACACCATGTGATGATCGGGTGTGATAGACTCTACGTTCACATACAACGGGTGCAATATAGTTTTGCACACGCGAAATACTAGGGTTAAACTTGACGAGCCTAGCATGTACACACATGGCCTCAGAACACTGGAGACCGAAAGGTCAAACGTGAATCATAGAGTAGATATGATCAACATAGAGATGTTCACCATTGATGACTACCCCATCTCACGTGATGATCAGACATGGGTTAGTTGATTTGGATCATGTATCACTTAGATGACTTTAAGGGATGTCTATTTAAGTGGGAGTTCCTAAGTAATTTGATTAATTGAACTTAATTTATCATGAACTTAGATTTGCATATCTATGTTATAGATCAATAGCTCGCGATATAGCTCCTACCTATTTTTGATATGTTCCTAGAGAAAACTAAGTTGAAAGATGATAGTAGCAATGATGCGGACTGGGTCCGTGATCTGAGGATTATCCTCATTGCTGCATAGAAGAATTATCTCCTTGATGCACCGCTAGGTGACAGACCTATTGCAGTAGCAAATGCAGACGTTATGAACTTTTGGCAAGCTCGATATGATGA
Source organism: Triticum aestivum (assembly GCF_018294505.1). NCBI lineage: Eukaryota > Viridiplantae > Streptophyta > Magnoliopsida > Poales > Poaceae > Triticum > Triticum aestivum. The sequence goes on from NC_057813.1 coordinate 233,910,593, forward strand.
CTACTTGATAGTTTAGTGCGCCATGCTTTATTGCTTAGAACCGGGACTTCAAAAACGTTTTGAACACCATGGAGCATATGAGATGTTCCAAGAGCTGAAATTGGTATTTCAGACTCATGCCCGTGTTGAGAGGTATGAGACCTTTCACAAGTACTTTGCCTACAAGATGGAGGAGAATAGCTCAGCCAGTGAGCATGTAGTCAGAATGTCTGGACACTACCATCACTTGAATCAAGTGGGAGTTAATATTCCAGATAAGATAGTGATTTGATAGAGTTCTCTAGTCACTATCACCCAGCTACTAGAACTTCGTGATAAACTATAATATGCAAGGGATGACGAAAACAATTCCTGAGCTCTTCGCAATGCTGAAATCATCGAAGGTAGAAATCAAGAAAGAGCATCAAGTGTTGATGGTTAACAAGACCACTAGTTCAAGAAAAAGGGCAAAGGGGAAGAAAGGGAACTTCAAGAAGAATGGCAAGCAAGTTGCCACTCCCGTGAAGAAGCCCAAAGCTAGACCTAAGCCTGAAACTGAGTGCTTCTACTGCAAAGGGAATGGACACTAGAAGAGGAACTACCCGGAATACTTGGCGGATAAGAAGATGGCAAAGTGAATAGAGGTATATTTGATATACATGTTATTAATGTGTACCTTACTAGTATTCATAGTAACCCTGGGTATTTGATACCGATTGAGTTGCTAAGATTAGTAACTCGAAGCATGAGTTGCAGAATGAACAGAGACTAGTTAAGGGAGAGGTGACGATGTGTGTTGGAAGTGATTCCAAGGTTGATATGATCACTGTCGCACACTCTCTCTACCTTCGGGATTAGTGTTGAACCTAAATAAATGTTATTTGGTGTTTGCGTTGAGCATGAATATGATTGGATCATGTTTATTGCAATATGATTATTCATGTAAGTCAGAGAATAATTGTTGTTCTATCTACATGAATAAAACATTCTATGGTCATACACCCAAAATGGTTTATTGAATCTCGATCGTAGTGATACACATATTCATAATATTGATGCCAAAGGATGCAAAGTTGATAATGATAGTGTAACATATTTGTGGCACTGCCGTTTAGGTCATATTGGTGTAAAGCGCATGAAGAAAATCCATGCAGATGGACTTTTGGAATCACTTGATTATGAATCATTTGATACTTGCGAACCATGCCTCATGGATGACTAAAACTCTGTTCTCTAGAACAATGGAGCGAGCTAATGACTTACTAGAAATAATACATACTCATGTATGCGATCCAATGATTGTTGAAGCACGCGGCAGGTATCGTTATTTTCTCACCTTCACAGATGATTTGAGTAGGTATGGGTATATCTACTTGATGAAACACAACTCTAAAACATTTGAAAAGTTCAAAGAATTTCAAGGTAAAGTGGAGAATCATCGTAACAAGTAAATAAAGTTTAGATGAACTGATCGCAGAGGCAAATATTTGAGTTACGAGTTTGGCCTTCAATTAAAACAATGTGGAATAGTTTCACAAATCACGCCACCTGGAACACCACAGCATAATGGTGTGTCCGAACATCACAACCATACTTTATTAGATATGGTGCGTTCTATGATGTCTTTTACTGGTTTGCCACTATCGTTTTGGGGTTATGCATTAGAGACAATCGCATTCACGTTAAATAGGGCACCATCTAAATCCGTTGAGACGACACAGTGTGAACTATGGTTTGGTAAGAAACCTTAGCTGTCGTTTCTTAAAGTTTGGCAATGCGACGCTTATGTCAAAAGGCTTCAGCCTGATAAGCTCGAACCCGAAGCGGAGAAGTGCGTCTTCATATGATACCCAAAAGAAGGTACACATTCTACCACAGATCCGAAGGAAAGATCTTTGTTGCTAAGTATGGTTCCTTTCAAGAGAAGGAGTTTCTCTCGAAAGAAGTGAGTGGGAGGAAAGTAGAACTTGATGAGGTAATTGTACCTTCTCTCGAATTCAAAAGTAGCTCATCACAGAAAGCCATTCCCGTGATGCCTACACCAACTAGAGAGGAAGCTAATGATGATGATCATGAAACTTCAGATCAAGTTACTACTAAACTTCGTAGGTCAACTAGAGCACAATCCACACCAGAGTGGTACGGTAATCCTGTCCTGAAAGTCATGTTACTAGACCAAGGCGAACCTACGAACTATGAAGAAGTTATGATGAGCCCAGATTCCGACAGATGGCTTGAGGCCATGAAATCTGAGATAGGATCCATGTATGAGAACAAACTGTGGACTTTGATGGACTTGCCCGATGATCGGCAAGCCATAGAGAATAAATGGATCTTCAAGAAGAAGACTTAAGCTGATGCTGATGGTAATGTTACTGTCTACAAAGCTCGACTTGTCGCAAAAAGGTTTTCGATAAGTTCAAGGGGTTGACTACGATGATATTTTCTCACCTGTAGCAATGCTTAAGTTCGTCCGAATCATGTTAACAATTGCCGCATTTTATGAAATCTGGCAAATGGATGTCAAAACTGCAATCCTTAATGGATACCTTAAAGAAGAGTTGTATATGATGCAACCAGAAGGTTTCGTCGACCCTAAAGGTGCTAACAAAGTGTGCAAGCTCCAACGATCCATCTATGAACTGGTGCAAGCATCTCGGAGTTGGAATATATGTTTTGATAAGGTGATCAAAGCATATGGTTTTATACAGACTTACGGTGATGTCTGTATTTACAAGAAAGTGAGGTTGAGCTCTGTAGCATTTCTGATATTATATGTGGATGACATATTGTTTATTGGAAATGATATAGAATTACTGGATAGCATAAAAGGATTTTTGAGTAAGAATTTTTTCAATGAAAGGCCTCGGTGAAGCTGCTTACATATTGGGCATCAAGATCTATAAAGATAGATCAAGACACTTGATAAGACTTTCAATGAGTACATACCTTGACAAGATTTTGAAGGAGTTCAAAATGGACCAGCCAAAGAAGGAGTTCTTGCCTGAATAGTAAGAGGTGAAGTTGAGTAAGACTCAAAACCCGACCATGGCAAAAGATAGAGGGAGAATGGAAGTCATTCCCTATGCCTCAGCCATGGGTTCTATAAAGTATGCCATGCTGTGTACCAAACCTGTTGTGTACCTTTCCATGAGTTTGGCAAGGGGGTACAATAGTGATCCAGGAGTAGATCACTGGACATTGGTCAAAATTATCCTTAGAGGACTAAGGAAATGTTTCTCGATTATGGAGATGATAAAGAGTTCGTTGTAAAAGGTTACGCCGATGCAAGCTTTAACATTGATCCAAATGACTCTGAGTCTCAATCTGGATACGTATTGAGAGTGGGAGAAATTAGCTAGAGTATCTCCATGCAGAGCATTGTAGAAATAGAAATTTGCAAAATACATACGAATTTGAATGTGGCAGACCCGTTGACTAAACTTCTCTCATCAGCAAAACATGATCACTCTTTGGGTGTTAATCACATGGCGATGTGAACTAGATTATTAACTCTAGTAAACCCTTTGGGTATTGGTCAGATGACGATGTGAAGTATGGGTGTTAATCACATTGCGATGTGAACTATTGGTGTTAATCAAATAGCGATGTGAACTAGATTATTGACTCTAGTGCAAGTGGGAGACTGAAGGAAATATGCCCTAGAGGCAATAATAAAGTTGTTATTTTATATTTCTTTATTCATGATAAAGGTTTATTATTCATGCTAGAATTGTATTAATTGGAAACCTTAATACATGTGTGAATACATAAACAGACACCGTGTCCCTAGTGAGCCTCTAATAGACTAGCTCGTTGATCAAAGATGGTTAAGGTTTCCTAACCATTGACATGAGTTATCATTTGATAATGGGATCACATCATTAGGAGAATGATGTGATGGACACGACCCATCCGTTAGCTTAGCATAATGATCGTTCAGTCTTATTGCTATTGCTTTCTTCATGTCAAATACATATTCCTTCGACTATGAGATTACGCAACTCCCAGATACTGGAGGAATGCCTTGTGTGCTATCAAACGTCACAACGTAATTGGGTGATTATAAAGATGCTCTATAGGTATCTCCGAAGGTGTCTATTGAGTTGGCATAGATCGAGATTAGGATTTGTCACTACGAGTTTCGGAGAGGTATATCTAGGGCCTCTCGGTAATACACATCATAAGCTTGCAAGCAAACGACTATGGAGTTGGTCACGAGGTGATGTATTACAGAATGAGTAAAGAGACTTGCCGGTAACGAGATTGAACTAGGTATGAAGATACTGACGATCGAATCTCAGGCAAGTAACATACCGATAGAAAAAGGAAATTACGTATGTTGTCATAATGGTTCGATCGATAAAGATCTTCGTAGAATATGTAGAAACCAATATGGGCATCCAGGTTCCGCTATTGGTTATTGACCGGAGAGGTGTCTCGGTCATGTCTACATAATTCCCAAACCCATAGGGTCGCATGCTTAACGTTCGTTGACGCTAGAGTAATATTGGGATATTTGATGAATGGTAACCAAATATCGTTCCGAGTCTCGGATGACATCCCGGACGTCACGAGGAGTCTTGGAATGGTCGAGAGGTAAAGATTTCTATATGGGAATTCATATTTTGGGTTCCGGAAAAAGGTGCAGTTTTTTCGGTCTTGTACCGAGAAGCTTCTAGAAGGTTCCAGAGGATTCTGGAGGGGTCCGGAAGTCCACAAGTGGGTTCACCACAACCCAAGGCTAGCATGGGCTGCGGGGAGGTGCCCTGGCCTTATTGGACTAGGCGCACCAAGTCCTCAAAAGCCCATGTAGCTAGGGACGGCAAAAAAAAGGAAGGAGTCCTAGTAGGAATAGGATTGGACTTGGAGTCCAAGTCCTCTCCCCCTTAGCTACGCCCTAGGCTTGGAGGGGCTGTTTCCCACACCACTCCACCTATATATAGAGGGGAGGGGGTGCCCCAAGAGGACACACCAATCCCTTGGCGCCCCTCTCTCTCTCGTTACTCCATAGTTCCACCGCCTCGTCTCGACGACGCTTAGCGAAGCGCTGTCGGTGCTCCATCACGACCACACCGTCGTGTTGGTTGTGATCCCATATACTTCTCCTCTCTCGCTTGTTGGATTAACAAGGAGGAGATGTCATCGAGCCATACGTGTGCTAAACTCAGAGGTGTCGTCCGTTCGGCACTAGATCAGTTGGATCGAGATCGGATCGCGAAGAGTTCAACTACATCAACCGCGTGATAAACGCTTCCGCTTAGCGATCTACAAGGGTATGTAGATGCTCTCCCCCTCTCATTTCTATGCATCTCCATGGATAGATCTTGCGTGTGCGTATAATTTTTTGTTGTTTTCCATGCAACGTTTCCCAACAAAGATGACTTGCATGCTCTGTCCACAAGTAGTGGGTTAGCATTGTGGCAGACCATGGCTCTACAAGATGTATCTGCCCCTTCCCTTATACATCTTTTTTAGCGTAATAACTTATTCCTCAAATAACAACAAGATTGTTTACATAATGGTGGGGAATAAAGTCAGGGACGATGGTCTCCCACTCTTCTGATTTACTAAGCTGAAACAGTGCTTTGCTAAACCACCCACTATCAAGTCTGCCTCTCTACTACAATAATCAAAACTGATAGAAGCGCAATCCATTGACATGAGGGAGCATTCTTCTATAATTGGACGTCCACTCCCATGTAGGCTTTAGGATCATATATGGCCTCCAGTGCAGTCAAACTATCAGACTTGATGATAAGCTTCATACAACCCAGTTTCGCTGCTAGGTATAGACCACACCAAATAGCAGCTGTGTTTTGACTAGAGGCACCTTATAATCTAGCTAACATGAATTTCATTTACTTCCTCCATGTATGTAAGGCCCCTGAAACAAGCATTAATAATTTATTTTTATTTTTTCTAGGTGCCTGAGGTTGTTGAGAGGGGACTTGTACATACAGAAGGAGGGAGTATCATGTAGATTGTATGGTAAAATTATGGATCATTATTATTGATTGTTTTTCAACACTTTTTTCTTGGTTTCGCATAGTTTACAATGCCTCCCTTCGCCCAGATTCACCACCTTCGGTCCATGGCTGAGTTCCAGCAACGCAACCAAGAATAATACATTTGTTCAGAGAGGGAACTCAAGGACGACGGGGGGCATGGGTGGTCGCTGGCCTAGGATGCCAACTGCCGACGAGCACCCACTGGATTTGGTGGTGGAGCCGTGCCGTGGTATTTTTTTTTTCATGGTTGTCTTATTTAGTTTTGTTTCAGAGGCACCAAATTGATTGTAGTTGCGGTCAAGCTTTCAATTTTGTATGTTATTGTTTGGCCTCCTGCCCCAGTAATCATATTAATTCGAAAAAATTAATGCTCCATCATTTGATGCAAAGAACCATTGAAATCTCGTGGAGTTTAGAAGAGAAGTCACATGGTGAATGAAGCGGAAGATATTTTTTTACAAGAATGAGAACAATTTTCTTCTTCCCAGTTGGGCGTCTAAATGAAGAAAGTTGAAGTGATATATGGTGGTTAGAGCATCTACAGTCGGGCGCCTCAAACCCATCTCATACGCTCGGCAAGGCGGAGTCGCATTCTCCGGTGCCCGGTATGGCGCATTAGCCCGGGCTCCGCAACCCGCATCTTGGTGGTCGTCGTCGGCTCATCCCCAGATGGATCCGTCATCGATCTGACGTCGACCAGCACCTAACGGGTTCTGGGCTCCAACGAGGAAGATAGGGCATGGGAGACGGCGACGCCTTGAGTCCCGTGAGCCGGCGAGTGTCCCATGCCCTACTCTACCTTGCCGGCGACCGGACCAACACTCCAGGGAGCGCAGCCGGTCGCCGGACATGGCCTAGGCGGAGCTGGCCGGGGGGAGTGGAACTGGGCGAAGCTCCAGTCAAAGATCGATGCATTGCATGTAATAATATGGATTTGAGGTTTCTAATTTCATGTGGAATGTATATTTTGGGGGGTAACCGGTCTCTGTCCGTGGACACGCCCGGGCACATCCACGGACGTTTGAGGGGTCGGATTTGCCAAGTCTGGCTGTAGATACTCTTAGTGGAGCAAGAAGATGTCACATTTGAGGGGTTGTGGTGTAGGTTGGGATTATGGACTTAAAATGCATGAGCCTTGGCACTTGTCATCGTTGTGGACTAACGAATTGCTTATTGCCTCTAGGTATGAACATCTTCGGATCCTTCTCTTCTTTAGATCCATTGATTTTTGTGCATATAGAAGAAGAAGTCAACAGAAAGCACTTCAAAAATAATGGGCCAAGGAAGAAGATTGATCTTGTGGTACAAAAAGGTTGGCTATGTTTCATTAAAATATGTCATTTGATGTGCTTTATCCTTCCAAAGCTTTGTGTTTGACATATATTATATATTGATTGTGCAGGATGATTATATGTTGAGAAATAATTTTTTATTACATTTGCTAAAGTACCGTGCAAATGAAGCTTAAGACAACATACCCGACGTTGTAAGGTAATATCTTAATCATATCAAGTAGATCTTAGTTCGTAACATATAATTATTTGGATCATTGTTCTCTATGTATATATCATCGATTACATTGCAGGTGCAATGGATTTCAATTATTTATTTATTTGACTGGGAACTGTGAGGCAAAAGCCCCACAATATTTTATTAAAACTCAACCAACAAAATACAAGAAGTTCTGGTAAGTAAAGGTAGAAAATTACTTACCTATGGGCCTATGTACATAATTACATGCTAGATTACATAATTACAGGGAGACAACTAGGGCAAAGAATTAATACAATGCAACAACAAAGGCTTTAGGCTAGGACTGAATCTTTGGGACAACAGGGAAATATCATGGATGAAATTCCTCCTCCATGCTGCAAACGTGTGCCTCTCATTTCTGAAGATTCTTCCATTCCTCAACAACCAGACGTTCCAAGCAGCTAGATAAACAACCTCTTTGAAGAAAGGTTGGCCAAAACTTTGCCTTGCAGCAATCAAACACTCTATGGGAGACAAACCAGCTAGCCACTGAATTTGTAAATAGTTCCAGATCCTTGTGCTGAATTGACAAGTGAAGAACAGGTGGTCTCTGTCCTCATGAGCTTGAGCATGACATAAGGGGCAAGTGTTGTCCTCCGGAGGCAATCTCCAGTGTCTCCTGACCAGTAAATCTCTGGTGTTGAGCCTATCATTGAGAATTAACCACGCAAAAACCATAATCTTCATTGTTGACCTACTTTCCCAAATCCATTTAGCCGGCATATCAGTAGGGAGATGGGCATGCATCACTGTATAGTAGCTCTTAGCAGAAAATTTTCCTTTGCCAGGTGTCCAGGACCAAGAATCATTGATACTTTCATCAGCATTCAGGTCCAGAAGGCCAGCCTAAACAATGATCATCTCCTCCATTGCTTCTGGTGGCAAGGGCAGGTGAAAGAGCTCAGACATATCAAGAGTGTTGATAACACCTCTCACAGATACCTTATCATCAATGGCAAAAGAGAAAAGCCTGGGAAACCTCTCCCTAAGAGGAACAGATGATCCCAAGAAAATCCAAGCGTCAAACCAGAAAAGAACAGAGTCTCCCATGTTTATAGTAACCTTAGAGTGCAGCCTAAAAGCTTCATTAATTTTGATGATATCCCTCCACCAATAAGAATCACATAACACTGTTCCATGGGGTACAACTCCATCATAATAGGTATTCCAAATGAGAGAGACCCAAGGAATGTCTGCTTTGTTATAGAACTTATGAAGATGCTTGGTAAGGAGGGCTCTGTTCTGGATACTAAGATTAATAACCCCCATGCCACCTTTGTCCTTAGGCCTGCAAACTAGAGGCCAAGCTACCAATGACTGTTTGGGAGTGTCAGAATTGCCTCTCCATAAGCACTGCCTCATAATTCTTTCAATTTGCTTGATAATACCAGCTGGCAGACATAAACTGCAAAGAAAATATATGGGCAAGGAATACAAAACTGATTGAAGCAATTGCAATCTAGCTCCTTGATTCAGAAAGCATGAACTAGCAGGCAACCTTCTTTCAACTCTATCCACCACTGGGACTAAGTCCTGAATCCTTGGCTTGGTGGTGCCCACATGAAGCCCAAGATAGGTAAAAGGGAGAGTCCCAACCTGACAACCAAAAACAGCAGCCAATCTTGCAGTTTCTGCCTCATCCACATTTATAGGCAATATACATGACTTATGGAAGTTCACTCTGAGTCCAGTGGAGGCATGAAAATCTTGCAGCATTACCTTGAGAGCCAAAATCTGTGAGTCTACAACAGGCACAATGAGGAGAGTATCATCAGCATACTGAACTATAGGAAAATCATTATCATGAGTTTCAATAGGCAATGTAATCTCTCCATTTCTCAGCATATTATTGACCAAAGTTTGCAAAAGATCAACTGCAAGAACAAACAAAAGGGGTGAGAATGGGTCGCCCTGCCTCACTCCCCTTTTACAAATAAATTGCTTTCTCCATTCAGAATTACAGAAGAGGTGCCATAGGATAAAAGCTCTCTAATCCAGCCAATCCATTTGCTGTCAAAACCTTTATGGTGTAGAAGCTTAAGAATAAGGTCATGCTCCACTGTATCAAAAGCCTTTGCAAAATCCAACTTAAGAATCAAAATAGGCCTTTTGGATTTATGGCACTGGTGAATGTACTCCAGTGTCCAAGCAATGCAATCCTGAATAGACCTGGACTTCAGGAACCCATATTGATTTTTTTAATGCACCTTAAAATAACCTTTTGCAATCGATTTGCAAGGAGCTTTATCAGAAACTTCAAGAAAGTATTTGTCAATGAAATGGGTCTGAAGTCATTGGGACCCTCACGTGACAGCTTCTTTGGGATTAAGGTAATCAAAGATCCATTAATGCTACTAATTGTGATCTTTCCATCACAAAAATCCTGAAAGAGCTGCAAGAAATCCTGCTTGAACTATAGGAATCAGGAACTTTGCCGTCCGCCATGGCTAACGGCAAAGGCACACATGGAGAACGGCAAAGACATTTGTCGTCAGCCAGCCGACGGCAACATGACTGGCTGAACGGGCTACAACAAAGGCTTCTTTGCCGTCTGCTGGCTGACGGCAAAGATGCAAAGGTCTATGTCGTCCGCCAGCCGACGGCAAAGAGCCTGGACGGCACATGTGTCAGCGTAGGTCCGTTAAGTGGCTAACGGCGTGCTTTGCCGTCCGCCAGCGGACGGCAAAGACCTTTGCATATTTGCCATCTGCCAGCGGACGACAAATAGCATTGAATCTCTGCTGTTCGCCAGCGGACGGCATAGCGTGCCACGTGGTAGCACCTGGGGGGCTGGCCTATTTGGTAGTTTTGGCGTCTGATAACCCACAAGTGTAGGGGATCGCAACAACTTTCAAGGGTAAAGTATTCAACCCAAATTTATTGATTCGACAAAAGGGGAGCCAAAGAATATTCTTGAGTATTAGCAGTTGAGTTGTCAATTCAACCACACCTGGATAACTTAGTATCTGCAGCAAAGTATTTAGTAGCAAAAGTGGTATGATAATAAAGGTAACGGTAGCAAAAGTAAAGATAATAGTTTTTGGGTTTTTGTAGTAGTTGTAACAGTAGCAACGGAAAAGTAAATAAGCGAATAACAATATGTGAAAAGCTCACAGGCAATGGATCAGGGATGGATAATTATGCCGCATGCGATTGTAATAGCTATAACGTAGGGTGACACAAAACTAGCTCCAGTTCATCAATGTAATGTAGGCATGTATTCCATAAATAGTCATACGTGCTTATGGAAAAGAACTTGCGTGACATCTTTTGTCCTACCCTCCCATGGCAGCGGGGTCCTAGTGGAAACTAAGGGATATTAAGGCCTCCTTTTAATAGAGAACCGGAACAAAGCATTAGCACATAGTGAATACATGAACTCCTCAAACTATGGTCATCACCGAGAAGTATCCCGATTATTGTCACTTCGGGGTTGTCGGATCATAACACATAATAGGTGACTATAGACTTGCAAGATAGGATTAAGAACACACATATATTCATGGAAACATAATAGGTTCAGATCTGAAATCATGGCACTCGGGCCCTAGTGACAAGCATTAAGCATAGCAAAGTCATAGCAACATCAATCTCAGAACATAGTGGATACTAGGGATCAAACCCCAACAAAACTAACTTGATTACATGGTAAATCTCATCCAACCCATCACCGTCCAGCAAGCCTATGATGGAATTACTCACACACGGCGGTGAGCATCGTGAAATTGGTGATGGAGGATGGTTGATGATGACGACAGCGACGAATCCCCCTCTCCGGAGCCCTGAACGGACTCCAGATCAGCCCTCCCGAGAGAGATTAGGGCTTGGCGGCGGTTCTGTGTCGTAAAACGCGATGTAACTTTCTCCCTGATTTTTTTCTCCCCAAACATGAATATATGGAGTTGGAGTTGAGGTCGGTGGAGGTCCAGGGGGCCCACAAGACAGGGGCACGCCCAGGGGGAGGGGGCGCGCCCCCTGTCTCGTGGACAGGGTGTGGGCCCCTAGTCTTGATTCTTTCGCCAATATTTTTTATTTTTTCCAAAAAGTGCCTCCGTGGATTTTCAGGACATTCTGAGAACTTTTCTTTTCTACACATAAAACAACATCATGGCAGTTCTGCTAAAAACAGCATCAGTCCGGGTTAGTTTCATTCATATCATGCAAATTAGAGTCCAAAACAAGGGCAAAAGTGTTTGGAAAAATAGATACGTTGGAGACGTAGCAGCGTCAGCTGGCTGACGGCAAATATTCAACTTTCTTTGCCGTCCGCTGGCAAATGGCAAAGCATCCAAATAGCCAGCCTACTGCCCCAGGTTGCACATAGCTGACACGTGGCATGTTTGTCGTCCGCTAGCTGATGGCAAAGCTCTTTGCCGTCCGCCAATAGACGACAAAGAGTCTATATAGCCCCTGTTTTTTCTGTTTTTCCTTGAATTCATTCATTTGATAGAATTTCACACACACATACACACACACACACACACATATATATATATATACACACACATATGAAAATACTTTCGACAAGCATACCAACACATACACATACCAAATCATATCCCTGCCATATGGATATGATCATCCAATACATATACACGGCAAATGGTTTCATCCAACACATATACATAGCCAATATATCCAACAACAAGCATACAATGGTTTCATCCATCCATACATATATAGGTAGCAAGTTTGACATTGTTCATCCTACAAAATCAAAACAAGAAGGAAGCATAAAGAGAAGAGTGTCGATGTCAAAACCGGCGGATCTCGGGTAGGGGGTGTCGATCTGTGCGTCTAAGGCTAATGGTAACAGGAGGCAGGGGACACGATGTTTTACCCAGGTTCGGGCCCTCTCAATGGAGGTAAAATCCTACCTCCTGCTTGATTGATCTTGATGATATGAGTATTACAAGAGTTGATCTACCATGAGATCATAGAGGCTAAACCCTAGAAGCTAGCCTATGATGATTATGATTGTTGTTGTCCTATGGACTAAACCCTCCGGTTTATATAGACACCGGAGGGGGCTAGGGTTATACAGATTCGGTTACAAAGAAGGAGATCTAACATCCGGATTGCCAAGCTTGTCTTCCACGCAAAGGAGAGTCCCATCTGGATACGGGATGAAGTCTTGAGTCTTGTATCTTCACGGTCCAACAGTCTGGCCAAAGTATATAGTTCGGCTGTCTGGATACCCCCTTATCCAGGACTCCCTCAGTAGCCCCTGAACCAGGCTTCAATGGCAATGAGTCCGGCACACAGATTGTCTTCGGCATTGTAAGGCGAGTTTCATGTCCGAATCCAGAGTATCTGTTGTAGCGAACAGTGTCAGGCTTCCCATCAATGTTGTACTCCTTGGCTTCTGTGCTTCAATAATGTCCATCACCACATGTCGAGCGAATACGAGGAGCCGAAGCATTTTTACATTTGCCACCCTGACCCTGCAGGCAAACCGTCTATTTGAAGAGACGGGGATCCTCAGATCCAAATCTCACCTTCTTCCCTTGAGCAAGCACTCAATAGAGCGCATCCAGAAAAAACCATCCCATCATGGCCAGCCGCCGCAGCTCCTCCTCTCGCTCCCTTAGCTCTAAGCCAGGTGATTGGGAAGAATGTTCTGTCCCCCATAGCCGTTTAGTTGAGTTGCAGACCCAAGGGTTTCTTCCACCGGCGTTCATGGTCCCCGTCCGAGCCGGACTAGCCACCTATAATGGCGGGGAGCAAGCGGAGAGATATCCTAACCCATCTTAGGGGGAGCGAGTATGCCTCATCCCATATTTGCTAAGAGGCGTCGGGTTTCCAATCCACCCATTCCTTCGTGGGCTCCTGGAGTTCTATGGCCTCCAGTTGCACAGCTTCACCCCCGCCTTCGTGCTGCACATCGTAGGATACATTGCCCTTTGTGAATTATTCCTGGGTTGCGAGGCTCACTTCGAGTTATGGAAGAAGCTATTCTGCCTCGTCCCTCGCAATCAGGGGGAATCTATATATCAAGTGGGCGGAGCCGAAATATGGCGTGTCGTCCAGACTGGATACCTGTCCGGCACTCCAAAGAAGGCATCTGAAGGCTGGCCCTCGGAGTGGTTTTATGTAGATGACGTTCCCCTTCAGGATCCAATCCGGACGGGCCTCCCTGAGTTTAATAACGCTCCACTGAAGAAACGCTGAAGTTGGCGCCCTCGGAGCCCCCAGGAGGAAGATACCAGAGAAGTCCACTTCCTGATGAGCAGGATAAAGACACTGGCCCAATCAGGACTGACTATAGTTGAGGTTATATCAGTATGCATAATGCGGGGGGTGCGGCCACTTCAATATTGGGGGAAGCCCATGTGGCACTTCAACAGGGAAGACGATGCCACCCGCTGTGGACGTAAAGGTCCGGACTCTGCCACTGCTCTGGCGAGAATACTGTCCAATTTATACAAAGGAGAAGAAGAAGAATTCCTTCGTATCAAACCGTGGGATGGATTTTCCATGTACAACCCCCCAAGCTGGGTAAGCCGTTACTCTTTACCCAACTCTATCCATTCTGGCGCCCTTCATCACAATCATTTACCTTGATATTTCTGAGCAGGAACTGAGGAGGGCCGTGGAAGAGTTCAACAGCCCCTCTCCGCAGCCAGAGGACCCCGGCCGGGCCTTCGATCCTAGACTTGAAGAAGATCCGGATATATCTGTGGAGCTTGTCGACGGGACATTTTATCAGGCCAGTTGCGATGGTGCCTTGGTGGCTATAATCGTCGACTATCCTGGACTGCTCCCTGCGTTGCGTGTAAGCAAAGCTGAAGCCTTATCCTCTGAAGAGGATTCCTTTCTTATACCATGCCTTATGCACAAAATATCATATTTTTGTAGAGACGACCATCGGAACACGGCGCCGAGCCCCTGGGGGCTCGTCAGAAAAGGGCGTCCGGGACAGGCAGGCTCAAGAGGAAGGCGGTTAGGGTTGAAACACCGTCACAGAGGTATAGTTAAAACCTGCTCTGTGATTATCGTGTTTGAAATGTAACAGCGTTCTTCGTGTCCTGGTAGAAAGAGTAGTCGCCGGACTATATCCAGAGATCCTGCCGGTCACGCCTCTACCAGCCGGATTCCAGAACCGGCTTCGAGAGAGGAGGCCAATGCTGGGCCAATGCCGTATTGCCCTTCGACAGAGGATGCGGATAGGCTCTCTGCCACAAATTCCAAAGTAGAGAGCACCATGAATCACCGGCGCCGACGAGTCATACTTTGCAATGATATCTTTTCCGAAGAGGCATTCAATGCCTTCAATTCGGGAGACGCATACATCCGAGCTACCCAAGACGGGCTCGCCCGAGTGACGGACCAGTATGCGAAAGATATATGGGTAAGAAAATTTGATAAGCATGTATAACAGTAGCCCCTGAGACTCTAAACAGTTGGAACAAATGATTTAAGGATCATTGTATGCACAGGTTCTTGTAGAGAAGAATACCCATTTGCCTGAAGAGCTAGAGGAGTGCAAGACCCAGCCGAGGGCCGCGGTTGCCAAACTAGAGGAATCCCAGAAGGCCTCATCTGGTAACATTTGTCTCAATAGAGAAATTTTAAGGAAACATACCAGTTAGTAGTTTGCTTGCTTTATAAGCCTAACAGAAAATTCTGCAGGCAATCCCGGGGAGAATCTGGAGATCGTAAAAGATAGTGAGTCACATCTCCAAAGACAGCTAAAGGCTGGCGAGTGTGTGCTTATGCAGGTTAGGCAGAAGAAAAACAATCTCCAAGATGCCAACGTTCGTCTGGGCGTCGAATTAGCAGATGTTTGAGCTCAGCTTGCGGACTCCGTGAAGGAGAACAGGAGGCTGCGTCGTGACATTTATAGTAAGTGCCTAAACGAACTACAGTGCAGTTCGGTGAGGAAGCATATTAAAAGAGTTTATATCTGTAGGTATGCTGATGGGCCGTCCTGAAACGGAGATGCCCGGGTCCGCAGGCGATTTGCTGCAAGATCTCTCTCAACTGCACGGACGAGCTCGGCAGGTGATGCAGGGTATTGCCCAGGCCTTGTGGCCATCCACTTCCCTGCCAGGAGACATGGGGGCGCTCGTGGACATGATCCAAGGAGCACGGCGGCGCTTCCGGTTATGGAAGGTATCAGTCTGCCGACAAGGTGCCAGGGAAGCCTGGGCCATGGTGAAGACGCGATACGCCAAGCTGGACCCGAACCATATGGCCGAAGTCGGACCGGCGGGGCCAGATGGGCAAGAGATTCCTGTGAGTCTGGTGTATGACCAGGTAGCGTTAGCTGCAAAGTATTCCCAACAGGATTGCAAGCTAGATAGCCTGTTGGATGGTATAGAGGAAGAATATAGCCAGTCCAAGTGAGTATGTAATTCAATGGACATATGTAGTCCCTCACCGGATTAAAAATCTTTTGTCATGGCGGACCTTTTTGCTTCAGCCCCCGGATCCGACAGTCCGGGGTGTATCCAAATACCCGCTCAGTTATGCAAAACCGGGGTATGCGTGGAAACCAGGCGTAGGGGTCATAAGTGCTTGGACAGACAAGTACCCAACTAGTTATGTTATATTACATGGCTAGTAAGAAACATCTTCCAGGGAGAATAGTTCCGTTAGGGGTTCCTTTCCCTGGGTACGCATGCATCGATGTGCATGTCCGAACTGCGAATAGAAACGCAGGATACAAAATATCCGGGGATTCACATTGTAATAAACAAAAGAAACATCTTTTGTTCACCGACCGAATATTCCCTTAAGAACGCTAGCTTTCGGCTTCACCCAGTCTGAGGTACACATTCGGCTGAACCGGCAGTAACAATCGCAGAGGTGCTCCCCTTATGCCCTAGCCGAATTAATGGGAACATAGGGCATAAACACAAGTGCCAGGCAACCCAGCATGGCCACATCTTAAGTCATATCGATGCATATAATGGTGAAGAAAAGGCACATATGAAAAAAGAACGCATATGTGATAGGCAGGAAGCCATAAAAGTAATTATATTTAGCTTCCGTATAGGAAACCCCCAGGTATGGTGAACACACATAGTGCGGCCAGAGTGATCCGAGCATCCACACTGTATTAAATACTTTGTGTGAAGAAGGGAAAAAGGGCGAGAAAGGAAAAAAAGGGGGAACATAATTAAAAGAGCGGGGGTAAGGAGACGAACACTGAGTTCGGCACTAGGCGTAGAATCTCTGGAGTATGGCCGTGTTCCATGGGTTCGGCTCGAGTCTGTTATCGGATGCATTGCGCAGGTGGTACGCTCCTCTGGTGAGAACTTTGTCAATGATGAAGGGACCCTCCCACTTAGGTTTGAGCTTGTCCTTCTTATTCTCCGGTAGGCGTAGAACAAGTTCGCCAACGTTATAAGTTTTGGCCCGTACTTCTCTGCTTTGATACCTTCGAGCCTGCTGCTGATAGAATGCGGAACGGGCTTTTGCGACGTCGCGCTCCTCCTCCAGGGCATCTAAGTTGTCCTGCCGATCTAACTCGGCTTCCTTATTTTCGTACATGCGCACGCGAGGTGAGTAATGGATTATGTCGCAGGGTAGTACCGCTTCTGCGCCGTACACCATAAAAAGTGGTGTATATCCGGTGGTACGATTCAGCGTGGTCCGCAGCCCCCAGAGTACGGAGTCGAGCTCCTCGACCCAGTGCGTGTCCGATTCTGTCAAGGATCGCACTAGTCCGGGTTTGATGCCGCTCATGATGAGACCATTTGCACGTTCGACCTGTCCGTTTGTTTGTGGACAATAGATAGAGGCGTAATCAAGCTTAAGGCCCATGTTGCCGCACCAAGTTTTCACTTCATCGGCTGTGAAGTTTGAGCCATTGTCAGTGATGATGCTGTGGGCGACGCCGTAACGGTGTACAACCCCTGATATGAAGTCTATCACTGGTCCGGATTCAGCCGTTTTAACTGGTTTGGCTTCTATCCATTTGGTGAACTTGTCCACCATGACCAATAAGTATTTTTTCTTATGGCTTCCCCCTTTAAGAGGTCCGACCATATCCAGCCCCCAGACCATGAAGGGCCAAGTTATGGGGATTGTTTGGAGAGCGGTAGGGGGCATATGGCTCTTATTGGCGAAGAGCTGGCAACCGACGCAATGTTGGACAAGGTCCTGTGCATCTGCCCGGGCTGTCGGCCAATAAAAACCTGTATGGAAGGCTTTGCTGACAAGTGCCCGAGCCGCAGCGTGGTGCCCGCTGAGTCCGGCATGGATGTCGGCCAAGAGCTGCCGCCCTTCCTCTTCGGAGATGCATCTCTGGAGCACTCCGGTGGCACTTTTCTTATAGAGTTCTCCCTCATGGACTTTGTAGGCCTTGGAACATCGCACAATACAACCTGCTTCATTTTGGTCCTCGGGGAGCTCCTGCCTATTTAGGTAGGCCAAGAAAGGCTTGATCCACGGGGCGATTACATCCATGATTTCGTGGGCCGAAGGTGTTATTTCGGTGGTGGAGCCCCCGATTACGTCAGATGGGCCGGAATCTGGGGTTGTATTCGGAGCCGGACTAGTGTCGCCGGACTCCCCTTCCCATACCACAGATGGCTTGAACAGCCTTTCCAAGAATATATTAGGTGGGACAGGGTCGCGTTTAGCGCCGATGCGGGCGAGGATATCCGCCGCTTGATTGTTTTCTCGGGCCACATGGTGGAATTCGAGCCCCTCGAACCGAGCTGACATTTTGAGGACGTCATTATGGTAGGCCGCCATTTTCGGATCCTTGGCATCAAAATCTCCGTTTATTTGTGATATTGCGAGGTTTGAGTCCCCGCGCACTTCTAGGTGTTGAATGCCCATAGAGACTGCCATCCGAAGACCATGCAACAGAGCCTCGTATTCGTCTACGTTGTTGGAGTCTGTGTATAATATTTGGAGTACGTATTGGACTATGTCTCCGGTGGGGGATGTCAGGACTACACCTGCTCCAAATCCGGCCAGCATTTTAGAGCCGTCGAAGTGCATGATCCAATTGGAGTACGTGTCATACTCTTTGGGGAGTTCGGCTTCTATCCATTCGGCGACGAAGTCAGCCAGTACTTGCGACTTAATGGCTCGTCGTGGTCTGTATGTTATGTCGAACGGAAGGAGTTCGATATCCCATTTAGCAATCCGTCCCATGGCGTCGTGGTTGTTTATTATGTCGTTGAGTGGTACTTCGGAGGCCACCGTAATCGAACACTCTTGAAAGTAGTGTTGTAGCTTCCGGGATGCCATGAAGACCGCGTATGCTATATTTTGATAGTGTGGGTATCGGGATTTGCATGGAGTGAGGACAGTGGACACGTAATATACCGTCTTTTGGAGCGGGAACTTGTATCCGTCTGCTTCTCGTTCGATGACGAGCACTGCGCTTACAACCTGATGTGTTGCAGCTATGTATAATAGCATAGGTCGCCAGTATTTGGCACGGTCAGGACTGGATTGTTGGCCAATAGGGTCTTTATTTCATCCAGTCCGGCCGTGGCTGCATCCGTCCACACGAAGTGTTCGGTGCGTCAAAGAAGGCGGTAAAGAGGTAGTGCCTTTTCTCCTAATCGGGAGATAAAGCGGCTTAAAGCAGCCACACATCCAGCTAGTTTCTGGATATGCTTGAGGTTTGTTGGGATAGCCAACTGCGACAGAGCTCGAATTTTTGCCGGATTTGCTTCGATTCCTCTATTGGAAACGATGAAGCCGAGCAACTTCCCGGAGGGTACGCCGAAAACACATTTTTCCGGGTTGAGCTTGATGTCGTATGTTCGGAGGTTGTCGAACATAAGTCTCAAGTCACCTATTAAGGTTTCGACGTGTCTTGTTTTTATGACCACATCGTCCACGTATGCCTCCACTGTTTTGCCGATTTGCTTCTCTAGGCATGTCTGAATCATACGTTGAAAGGTTGCGCCGGCATTTTTGAGCCCAAAAGGCATAGTGTTGAAACAGAAGGGACCATATGGCGTTATGAAGGCCGTTGCAGCTTGGTCGGACTCTGCCATCTTTATTTGATGGTATCCGGAGTATGCGTCGAGGAAACATAGTGAGTCGTGTCCTGCGGTGGCGTCGATGATTTGGTTGATGCGAGGGAGGGGGAAGGGATCCTTGGGGCAAGCCTTGTTGAGGTCTTTGAAATTGACACATAGGCGCCAGGATTTGTCCTTCTTTGGTACCATTACCAGATTTGCCAGCCAATCCGGATGCTTTATATCTCTGATGAATCCGACCTCAAGTAGCTTGGCTAGCTCTTCTCCCATGGCTTGCCGTTTAGGCTCTGAGAGGCGCCTAAGAGTCTATTTGACTTGCTTATGTCTTTTCAGTATATTGAGGCTGTGTTTAGCTAGCCTGTGTGGGATGCCCGACATGTCTGAGGGATGCCACGCGAAAATTTCCCAATTCTCGCGTAGAAAGTCTCGCAGTGCGGCGTCCATTGTGGGGCTCAATTGTGTCCCAATGGAAGCTGTCTTTGTGAGGTCCGTTGGATGGACTTGGAATTTGACTATCTCGTCCGCTGGCTTGAATGAGGTGGACTTGGGTCGTTTGTCGAGTATCACGTCGTCTATGTCCACTGTGGTGTGCAGCGTTGTTAGTTCTTTGGCCACTAGGGCTTCGGATAATGCTTCCAGGGCTAGTGCGGCAGTTTTATTTTCGGCGCGGAGTGCGACGTCTGGATCACTAGCTAGAGTAATGATTCCATTGGGTCCAGGTGTTTTAAGCTTCAAGTACCCGTAATGGGGTCTATCTTGAAAGCTCGTGAATGTGTCCCGCCCTAAAAGGGCGTGGTATCTGCTGCTGAACGGGGCCACTTGGAACGTGATTTCTTCGGACCGAATACCACATCGAGTGTGATTTTTCCCGCACACCGTGCCTCCCGACTAGGGATGATTCCCCTGAAGGTCGTCCCACTTTGCTCAATGCGGCTTTTACCAATTTCCATCTTGTTGAGCATTTCTTCATAGATCAGGTTTAATCCGCTTCCGCCGTCCATGAGTACTTTAGTGAGCCGAAAGCCGTCCACGATTGGGCTAAGGACCAAAGCGGCTAGTGCCCGGACTGTCTGGAATTGAGGTTCGTCACTGGCACTGAAGGTTATAGCAGTGTCGCTCCATGGATTTATTTTTGCCACGTGGCAGATTTCAGCAAAATTTCGATGAGCTCGCTTGTGCCTATTATTTGAGGCGAAAGTCTAGAAGACTGTCAGTACCGCATTGTTTTCTTCAGCGGTATGTTGCTCTGCCTTATGGTTTACAAGAAGATCCTCGCCGCTTTTTGCTACCTGCCGGAGTATCCAACATGCTCTAAGGCTATGCGTCGGCGTGGTATCCGGTGTGCTGTGAATTTTGCATGGCCCATTGAGCCATTCTTCCAATACAGTTCCACGCCCTGGAGTGGGCTTTGGTTTTTTGAGAATTGGATCGGATAACTTGCGAGAGTTTGCCCTTTTAGCTCGGACAAAGGGTTTAGTGAGAGCTGGATTATCCCAAAATTCTATTTGGGTTTTCCAGGCGCTTTCCATCGCACAGTACTTCTGTACTATGGCTGCTAAGTCAGCAAAGTGTACTATGTCACGCCGACTTATAGCATTAAGGATCCCTTTGTTCGTGCAATTTTTGGAGAAAAGTGAGATTGCGTCCTCCTCACGACAGTCCTTGACCCTGTTTAGCACAAGGAGGAATCTAGCCAAGTAGCGATGTACCGTCTCTTGGGGCTCTTGTCTGATATGGGAAAGACGGCATAAGTTGGGGTGGGCGGGCGTAGTTAAGTCCGAATTCTGACCTGATTTGGCATCCAGGGGAAGAGGAGCTTCCAGGCTCTGCAGCTCGGACTCCGGGATGTTGCCCAATTTTTCTGGCCTGTTACCCGATTCTAAGTCTGGGGTCTGGGTCATGTCCTCCCGTGAGCGGGTATCCCGCTCAAAGAGCTCGGTAATCCGGACATAGTTCGTCCTCAAGTTAGAGGGATAATCCATGTGTGGCTCTTCCACTACCGCTATCTCATGGGTGACCGGTGGAGATTTGATATCGCTTTGGTCGGGTTTAAACCCAATCCGATCGTAGTCTGTAGCGACTCCTAGAGCGGCGATGCGATTCAAGAGCTCATTAAGGGAGGAGAGCTCCATTGGATCCATCTATTCGGCGAGTTCCGAATTGACATGGAGGCTGTTTTTGATGACCCGAGAGGTAATCGTCGGCACGGCAGCCGATCGGGCGGTCATGACGAGGCCACCTAGTCAGAGAGTTTGGCCTACCGCCAGTGCTCCCCCAAAGGTGATGTTGTCCTTGACAATGAGACGAGCCATCGAGACTTGCAGCGACGACACAGAGGAACTCTAAATGAAAGCACCAATGTCGGTGTCAAAACCAGCGGATCTCGGGTAGGGGGTCCCGATCTGTGCGTCTAAGGCTAATGGTAACAGGAGGCAGGGGACATGATGTTTTACCCAGGTTCGTGCCCTCTCGATGGAGGTAAAACCCTACTTCCTGCTTGATTGATCTTGATGATATGAGTATTACAAGAGTTGATCTACCACGAGACCGTAGAGGCTAAACCCTAGAAGCTAGCCTATGATGATTATGATTGTTCTTGTCCTATGGACTAAACCCTCTGGTTTATATAGACACCAGAGGGGGCTAGGGTTATACAGAGTTGGTTACAAAGAAGGAGATCTAACATTCGGATCGCCAAGCTTGTCTTCCACGCAAAGGAGAGTCCCATCCGGACACGGGACAAAGTCTTGAGTCTTGTATCTTCACAGTCCAACAGTCCGGCCAAAGTATATAGTCCGGCTGTCCGGATACCCCCTTATCCAGGACTCCCTCAAAGAGTAGACTCCATAAATGCAAGCTTCCTCATCTAAAGCAAATTTGCAAATTGGGAAAGAAGCAAGTTAGAAGAACAAAAACAAGACTAGCTAGAAAAAAAGAAGAAGAAGAAGAAGAGGAAGAAAAGGAAGAAAAGGAAGAAGAAGAAGAAGAAGAAGAAGAAGAAGAAGAAGAAGAAGAAGAAGAAGAAGAAGAAGAAGAAGAAGAAGAAGAGGAAGAAAAGGAAGAAAATAAAGAAGATTTTTTCTTCTCTTTCTTTTTCTCCTCTCCTCTTTTTTATCTTCTTCTTCTTCTAACTAAGGTAGGTAAAAATGCCATTTTATTGCTAAGCTAGGGGGAAAATGCTAAGTGTAGGTCATTTTAGAGCTAAGCTAGGTAAATATGTCATTTTGGAGCTTACTAAGGTTATTATGTCATTTTCGAGGAAAGTAAGGCAAGTCTATATCATTTTGGAGGTAACAAAGATTATCATGACATTTTTTAGGAAAGAAAGCTAAGTATAGCTCACCTTTTGTCTAACTTAGGTAGTTACGCCATTTAGGAGGAAAGTAAGCTAAGTATGCATTTGTTAAGAAAAACACTAGAGAAAACTTACCCTCATCACAACAAATACGATGAAGATCGCAACTAAGGTAACAATTGATTCAACAGCATAATGATACCAAGCCTCATTATCAATGGCATATTTTCTAATCTTCTTAATCTTCAAGCGCATTGCATCCATCTTCAAGTGCATTGCATTCATCTTCATCTTGTGATCATCAACCACATCAGCAACATACAACTCCAATTTCATCTTCTCTTCTTCAATTGTTTTAATTTTTTCTTTCAAATACTCATTTTCTTTTTCAACTAAATTTAACTTCTCAACAAGAGGGTCGGTTGCAAATTCCGGTTCACATACCTCCTAGATTAAAATATCTCTATGTCAACTTGATGGCCATAATTGTCATAAATCTGAAATGCAACAAATAGTTATAAAAGAGGATTTACCACATCTGAATCATAAAGCGGACGAGGACCGACCGGGATGGATATCAAGACCATGGCACTATGTATAACAAACAATCATACAAAGTAAGAAAATTATACAAGTAACTATATAAACCATACAATCATACAAGTAACTATATAAATCAAGTACAACATAATTTTTTTAATACCTAGTAATAATCTGGTTCAATAAATGCTTCGGGATCAATAAATGCATCATCATCATCACTATCAGTAATGACGTGCTCATCATCATTAATAAATGCATCATCATGTGGAAGGCCACCTCTACGTAATCTGTCAAGCATTGACAGGTCATCTGCAGCACTAACCTCTTCTAGTTCATGCTCTTCTTGTTTTGGCTGAGGGGTGAAGTCGGGTTTGTTGGGGATACACATAATAGGTAGGCCCACAAAGGGTCAAAATATCATAAAGCATGGGGTCCACACAACATGTGGGTCCAGATAAATTTCATACAGACATACTATCACTCGGATAAGAAGCATACTATCCACTCGGACAAGCAGCATACTATCCACTCGACCAAGCAGCATACCATCCACTCGGATAACAGTTCACCACTCGACCGTACGACTCACTCGGGCATACGAAGACCAGAAGCCAGCAAAGCAGTCAAAGCATCATTATCATAGTGAAGGCTTGGTAGTAAGCTGGCATTATGGCATTCATGCCCCACTTTGTAACATAGGAGGTGAGGGGGTGGCACACTCTATATAAGCCACCCCCACTACTAGACTTTGGGGGCTCTTTTCTTCTACTTCTCTCTCTTTCTCACAATTAGTCTCATGACTACGAGGATCCGTTCTCCTCTCATTGTAATCTCCGGATACATACTAAGATAAAAACAAAGCCTCTCCGGAGCACGAGACGTAGGGCTATTATCTCCACCGCGAGAGGCTGAACTCGCTAAAACCACCGTGTCACCCATATGCATCTCGATAGATCATGCTCCTTTACCCTTTCACTTATTATTGTCGGAATTGTTCCCACGACAGTTGGCGCCCACCTTGGGGCATGGCGTCTATCGATCCATGGTGCAAATGGTTTTTCCATTTATTTTCGGAAACAGTTCAATGATTGGCTTGCTGGAATTCTGGCCATCGCGCCATTAGTACAAACACAAGGATCAGGGAAGTATCTATTTGATATAGTATTTCTTTGAATTAATTATCTAACAATGGGTTGATCTTTTTCTCCTGTAGGATCAGACATCAACAAAGCATGATCAATCATTAAACGAAAAAAGGAGGAGAGACAATTCATCCTTATTCAGCGCCGCAAGGCTCCTCCGCCCGTTCGCTTGCCCGACGACGGCTACCACGCCGTGTAGGCACCCGCCTCGCCGGCAGGGCAAGGATCCTCTACCTGGTCGACTACCCGCCGGCGGCCTCCATGTCGCGGGACTTCCCCAGCCGATCACCAGCTTGACGGCGGCATCCGCGGTGTACGAGCATAGGCTCGACCGGCAACACGAGACTCCTCCCTTTCCTCTCCGCAGAGGCACGAACCTGGACAGCAGCGCGGAGCTCCTCCGCCCGGTCAACTACCCGCCAGCGGCGTCCATGTCGCGGGGCTTCCCCAGCCGATCACCAGCTTGATAGCGGCGTCCGCACCGTGCAAGCATAGGCTCGACCGGCGACGGAGACTCCTCCCTTTCCGCTCGGCAGAGAGACACGAACCTGCCCGGCAGCATGGAGCTCCTCCAACCGGTCGCCTGCTTGCTGGAGGCCTCCACAACACGGCGATCCTACGCACGGGCTACTTGTGGGAATAGGAAACTCCCATCGCATGCAGTGTTTTAATTCCGGCTTAATTAGCACTGACGCCTCTTGCATGCAGGTTCTGAATGTGGGGCAAGTCCATCGATGCATTGGACGTAAACAACTCCTTCAATATGTTTGGCGTGGACGTAAACATCTTATGGCACCTTGTTTAACTTTATGTCTGTACTCAGATATTGTTGCTTCCGCTGACTCGTCTATGATCGAGCACTTGTATTCGAGCCCTCGAGGCCCCTGGCTTGTATTATGATGCTTGTATTACTTATTTACTTTTAGAGTTGTGTCGTGATATCTTCCTGTGAGTCCATGATCTTGATCGTACACGTTTGCGTGCATGATTAGTGTACGACTGAATCGGGGGCGTCACAGTCGCAACTGCCGGCCGGCTTGTAGATGACCATTTCCTGCGTGTTCAACTACTCTATGTGTGTGGTTGCTCGCGGTTGAGGCGGTCGCGGTGCGCTCTTCTCAAGTCCAGCCACGCGCGCTCTACTCTCGCATCCCTCTATGCGCTCTGCCCTCGTCCCTCCACGCGTGCTGCCAGTGTTTGGGGCCGACGCACGATCACATACGTTCATGCTGGCATTATGCACGCGGTTGCGCCGGGCGTGGCGCCACGATGCAGTTACCCGCTGCAAAAACTGCCATGCGGACGCGCTGAGAATCCAGGCCGCCCGGCCCCCATTTAGTCCCGTGGCCATTTACCTTCATCTCTCGCGCCACATGACACAATAAGCACACCCACGATGACCCATACAGAGAGTACATCCAGCGGTTCCAATGGCGCTCCTCATGGCTCCAATGGCGCTCCAAGTGGCCGACGACGACAACGGGGGGCAGTTCACCACGCATCACATAGTGGACACCCACGTGAGGGGGAAGGACCTCTCGATGGTGTACACGAACGAGCCAGTCTCGGTGGAGAGCTCCATCCAAACTATGGAGCGGTTGCTTGCTGAGGACAAGTACCAAGTGGTCGGCTTCGAGCTCGAGTTCACCAGCGGTCGTGTCGGGCAAGATCAGAAGGTTGTCGTCGCCCAGTTGTGCGTGCAGCATGACATCCTCGTCTACCACTACCACCTGGCCACAAGGCCTTGCCAGTGTTTCTCCAGGTTTATCAACAACTCCGACTACAGTTTCGCTACGGTGGACACCACTAACGATCTAAAAGCACTCAAGGTTTCGAGCTTGACCTGCCAGAATCTTGTCAACATGCGTGACCACTACAAGGTCTGGGGCAGCACAAACAACAAATAGAACTCCCCGGTTGACCTCGCCTCGGCCATTATCGACCCCTACTACATGAATATGAAGGATGAGAGCAAGAAGGACAAGAACGCCCTGGCACAGTGCCTGGCATCAGAGACTAGATGCAGAACACGTCAAGTACATGGCCAAGGACGCGTACACAAGCTACAAGATGTACATGCGGATCGTTGACATAGAAAGTGTCTTTGTCCTGCCCTAGACCAGGGATCGAGCCACAGAGCCGTGACGGGAGCGTCAAAAGAAGTAGATGACTAGGTGATCATTTCTCCTTGTTTAGATGCATGCAATTGTTTACTAAGGTGTGTACGAATGATCTGTATAGTCACTTATGTAATTGGATGTTTATTTTAGTTATATATAAGTTGTTCTTCTGTAGACAGAGCAAATCACACGACTTATTAGTAGCAATCGTCTGCGTTATTATTGGTCTTTGCACACATTTCTAATTATGGACCTGTTTGCCGCGCATCACACACATCTTGTTCAGTTGAACCGTTTCTGTTGTCTTGGCTCATTGCAAACAGTCCATCCGAGTGAACTATATGCCCTCCATTGCACAAATCTTGATCTGGTTGACCATTTCTATTGTGTTTCCTAATCACACACAGTTCATCCTAGTGAGTTGTATGCCGTATATCGCACACGCCCTCATGTGGCTGACTGTTTCTGTTGTTTTGGATCATCGCAAATAATTCGTATGGATTAACCGTATGCCACACATCGCACACGCATCTCTAATCTGAATCGTGTTTGATGTCTACGCAATCGCAAATAGTTCATCTCATTTTTGACGGTTTTTACACCATCGTTTGCGATTAATGCATCGCACACAGTTTCTTCGAAGAGTCTCTGATTGTAGTGCCGCGTTTGCAGCATCCTACGGTAATGTTTCCTCGTTTTCACCTGGTCGGAGAAATTCCCAAGTGATAAGTATTGTGGTAGAGAGGGAGTAGGATATATATAATTTCAAGAAACTTGGGGAAGAATGTCACGCCCAATATGCGACCCTATCCTAAAGGAACTCGAAGGTCCCTCCAAGGATAGAAGCGCATATTGGAGACGGTTTTGTAAGGTGGATATCATTACATCGTACCATTACATAATAGTTGGAGATGCATACAAGGCATTCAAATGCCGCAAGAATATATCAATACATCATCCATAAGATCAACATCCGACTACGGACGGAACACAAACAGAAGCTCAAACAACATCCACCCTGCTAGCCCAGGCTGCCGACTTGGAACCTATCCCCTGATCGAAGAAGAAGCAGAAGGAGAACTCCAAAACAAACAAACCTCGCTCTCACGTCATGATCATCGCATAACCTATACCTGCAACTGTTGTTGTAGTAATTTGTGAGCCACGAGGACTCAGCAATCCCATTACCATGGGTATCAAGACTAGCAAAGATTAAAGGGTAAGGAATTGATAAGTGGTGAGGTTGCAGCAGCGTCTAAGCATATATGGTGGCTAACATACGCAAACAAGAGCGAGAAGAGAAGCAACGGAACGGTCGTGAAGCTAGCAATGATCAAGAAGTGATCCTGAAACTACTTACGTTCAAACATAACCCAAACCGTGTTCACTTCCCGGACTCCGCCAAAAAGAGACCATCACAGCTACACACGTGGTTGATGCATTTTAATTAAGTCAAGTGTCAAGTTCTCTACAACCGGATATTAACAAATTCACATCTGCCACATAACCGCGGGCATGGCTTTTGAAAGATAATACCCTGCAGGGGTGTCCCAACTTAGCCCATCACAAGCTCTCACGGTCAACAAAGGATATTTCTTCTCCCAGGAAGACCCGATCAGACTCGGAATCCCGGTTACAAGACATTTCGACAATGGTAAAACAAGACCATCAAAGATGCCCGAATGTGCCGACAAATCCTGATAGGAGCTGCACATATCTCGTTCTCAGGGCACACTGGATTGTCCAAACTTCCGGTAGGCCAGCCCAGAGTTGCCCCTGGTGGCCACCGGTGGCTGACAGGTTGGACCAACACTCACGACGAGCACTGGCCCGGGGAGGGGGGTAAAATAAGATGACCCTCGGGAGCGCGACTCCCAAGGGAAAAAAGGCTTAGGTGAGGCAAATGTAAAACCAAGGTTGGGCCTGGCTGGAGGAGTTTTATTCAAGGCGAACTGTCAAGGGGTTCCCATAACACCCAACCGCATAAGGAACACAAAATCAAGGAACATAACACCGGTATGGCAGAAACTAGGGCGGCAAGAGTGGAAGAAAACACCAGACATAAGGCTGAGCCTTCCACCCTTTACCAAGTATATAGATGCATTAATTAAATAAGAGATATTGTGATATCCCAACATAAACATGTTCCAACATGGAGCAATCTTCATCTTCACCTGCAACTAGCAACGCTATAAGAGGGGCTGAGCAAAAGCGGTAACATAGCCAAACAACAGTTTGCTAGGAGGGGTGAAAAGGTTAGAGGCTGACATGGCAATTTGGGAGGCTTGATGAACAGATGATAGGTAGCGCAGCATAGCGATAGAACGAAGCAACTGGCATAGCAATGATAGTAGTGAGATCCAGAGTAACAGTCATCTTGCCTGAAATCCCACAAGGAAGAAGAACGAGTCCATGAAGAAGATGAAGCCACGAAGACAAACCAAGCGTAGACGAAGGGATCCTCACGATCGCAACAAAACAGGAACTAACGAGAAGGAGCACAACCGAAAAGAAGCAAACACACGGTAAACACACAACACATAAACAAGACATGATGCACAACCAAGCATGATGCATGACAAAGGCTATATGATGCTACTCATGGCAAGAGATGATGCATACAAGAGCAACACATGAAAGCAAGTTTAAATGAGGCCGGAAACAATATATAACAAATCTGGTAAGTCCTCATATGCAAATTTCGAAATTGGTCCAGATCTGAATAAACCATATGTTTAAGTTGTTAAACAGCAAGTTAAGATGCACCAGGATGATCTATACGAAATTCTAGTCAAGTTCCATATAAAGTTCATTTAATTCGGAGCTACGGCCTAGAAGATATGAGCAAAACAAGTTAACCATGGCGTTGATGCAAAATGCATTCAAACATCAAGCAAACACACTCAAAACATGAATGCAACAAGGTAATATGAAGCTACATGTAAAACTAAGCAAGTTTCATATAAAGCACACTCCAAATGGAGCAACGGTGCAACACATACACTCCAAACAAGATATAACAACAATCTGTCCAAAATAGCAACTAGGCATCTTGCAAGCATCATGGAAATATGCTACAACACCCCAACATGATAACAAAAGGCATGGACGTTATGTACAAATGAAGCTTAACAAAACATGAACACTGAGCTATCTCCAGAAACCATTAGAACATGCTCAAAAGGACATGGAAAGATTGAAAATAATAACAGTTTCACAGACTTAGCAGAAATTCACTGGACATTACAGAATTAACATCAGGTTGCAAAGTTTAGAGCTAGCAAACTAAAAGTTACAGCAAGCTATCATGGCAAACTTAAGCATGGAATGCTAGTACTAAAAGCACCTAACAACACTTCCTTACTGAACTTATTCCAAAGATCAACAGAAAACATGATAGCGTCCATGCAAACATGGCAAGTAATATGACAGGTTTCCGACTTGGTGAAAATAACAGGACTTGGCAGGAACAACGATAAGTAGGCATGTTGGTGAGCTTGTAAAACTCACCACAGAGCAATACATGGCATGAAAAGGTGACTGAGGGAGTTCCGGACTAGGGGGCGTCCGGATAGCCGAACTATCATCATCGGCCGGACTCCAAGACTATGAAGATACAAGATTGAAGACTTCGTGCCGTGTCCGGATGGGACTTTCCTTGGCGTGGAAGGCAAGCTTGGCGATACGGATATGTAGATTTCCTACCATTGTAACCAACTCTGTGTAACCCTAGCCCTCTCCGGTGTCTATATAAACCGGATGGCTTTAGTCCTTAGGACGAACAACAATCATACCATAGGCTACCTTCTAGGGTTTAGCCTCCTTAATCTCGTGGTAGATCCACTCTTGTAACACACATCATCAATATTAATCAAGCAGGACGTAGGGTCTTACCTCCATCAAGAGGGCCCGAACCTGGGTAAAACATCGTGTCCCTTGTCTCCTGTTACCATCCGCCTAGACGCACAGTTCGGGACCCCCTACCCGAGATCCGCCGGTTTTGACACCGACATTGGTGCTTTCATTGAGAGTTCCTCTGGGTCGTCACCGATAGGCTTGATGGCTTCTTCGACCATCATCAATGACGCAATCCAGGGTGAGACCTTTCTCCCTAGACAGATCTTCGTATTCGGCGGCTTTGCACTGCGGGCCAATTCGCTTGGCCATCTGGAGCAGATCGAAAGCTACGCCCTGGCCGTCAGGTCAGATTTGGAAGTTTGAACTTCACGTCTGACATCCGCGAGGACTTGATCCTCGATGGATTCGAGCCACAGCCGAACGTGCCGCACTATCACGACGAGCATGATTTAGCTCTGCAGCCGGACAATACCCTGGAGGCCGCACTCGAACCCGCTCTGATCTTCAATTCGGAGCCGGCTACGCAGATCGAGGATGGATGGCTAGACACCGCCTCGGGAGCTGCAACCCCTATGGCGATGGAGCCGAACAATGACCTTGTCCCTCACGAAGCTCGTGACTCCGAGGTGCCGGACTCCTTGCCGGACTCCGAACCTCCCGCGCCCCCTCCGATCGAATCCGATTGGGCGCCGATCATGGAGTTCACCACAGCGGACATCTTTCAACACTCACCTTTTGGCGACATCTTGAGTTTGCTAAAGTATCTCTCGTTATCACGAGAGCCCTGGCCGGACTGCGGTCAGGACAGTTGGGATGCGGACGACGAAGAAATTCAAAGCCCACCCACCACCCACTTGGTAGCCGCTGTCGACGATCTAACCGACATGCTAGACTACGACTCCGAAGACATCGACGGTATGGACGAAGATGCCGGAGACGACCAAGAACCAGCGCCTACTAGGCACTGGAAAGCCACCTCATCATATGACATATACATGGTGGATATCCCAAAGGACGGGAATGGCGAAGAAACAGCGGAGGATGACCCCTCCAAGAAGCAGCCCAAGCGCCGGCGTCAGCGGCGCCACTCTAAATCCCGCCACAGCAAGAATGAAGACTCCGGCACTAGAGATAATAATACACCGGACAGTGCCCAAAATAACCCACTCCAGCAAGATGCAGCGCAGGAGGACGGAGACGCCAGCCCTCATGCGAGAGCAGCAGAAGAAGAGGTAGAGGATTACATGCCTCCGTCCGGAGACGAGGCAAGCCTCGACGACGATGAATTCGTCGTGCCTGAGGATCCCATCGAACAAGAGCATTTTAAACGCAGGCTTATGGCCACGGCGAACAGCCTCAAGAAAAAGCAGCAACAGCTTAGAGCTGATCAAGATCTGCTAGCCGACAGATGGACTGAAGTCCTCGCGGCCGAAGAGCATGAGCTCGAACGCCCCTCCAAAAGCTACCCTAAACACAAGCTGCTCCCCTGATTAGAGGAGGAAGCATATGAACCCGCATCACCAGGAGACAATACGGCTGACCGACCACCCCGTGGTCGCGACAGAGAGGCCTCTAGGCCCTTCACTAGACCCATACCCCGGCATCGCTCGAAAAGCACAAGGCCACAGGGGAACGCTCCGGACTTGCGAGATATATTGGAGGATAAGGCAAGACAATCAAGATCGATCTATGGATCGTGTGGGCGCTCCACGGTACGTGACGACAGCCGTCGCGCCGGACACAGTAAGTCCGGCCGGGTCGAACAAAACAGACAAAGTTCTTCTGAGCTCCGTCGTGATATCGCCCAGTACAGAGGCGCCGCACACCCACTATGCTTCACAGATGAAGTAATGGATCATCAAATCCCCGAAGGGTTTAAACCCGTGAATATCGAATCTTATGATGGCACAACAGACCCCGCGGTTTGGATCGAAGACTATCTTCTTCACATCCACATGGCCCGCGGTGACGATCTTCACGCCATCAAATATCTCCCCCTCAAGCTTAAAGGACCAGCCCGGCATTGGCTTAACAGCTTGCCAGCAGAGTCAATTGGGAGTTGGGAAGACCTGGAAGACGCATTCCTCGATAACTTCCAAGGCACGTATGTGTGACCACCAGACGCTGATGACCTAAGCCACATAATTCAGCAGCCAGACGAATCGGCTAGACAATTCTAGACATGGTTCTTAACCAAGAAAAACCAAATCGTCGACTGTCCGGATGCGGAGGCCCTCGCGGCCTTCAAGCATAACATCCGCGACGAGTGGCTTGCCCGGCACGTGGGACAGGAAAAGCCGAAATCCATGGCAGCCCTCACATCACTCATGACCCGCTTTTGCGCGGGTGAGGATAGCTGGCTAGCACGCATCAACAACCTCAGCAAAAATTCTGGCAGTCCGGATTTCAAGGACCAAAATGGCAGGTTGCGTCGTAACAAAAACAAGCGCCGCATCAACGGCGACAATAGTGAGGATACGGCAGTCAATGCCGGATTCAGAGGCTCTAAACCCGGTCAGCGGAAAAATCCATTCAAAACAACTGCTCCGGGTCCGTCCAATTTGGACCGAATACTCGACCACTTGTGCCAGATACACGGCACCCCCGAAAAGCCAGCTAACCACACCAATAGGGACTGTTGGGTATTCAAGCAGGCAGGCAAGTTAATTGCCGAAAACAATGACAAGGGGCTGCATAGCGACGACGAGGAAGAGACCCGACCGCCGAACAATAGAGGACAGAAGGGTTTCCCCCCATAGGTGCGGACAGTGAACATGATATACGCAATGCACATACCTAAAAGGGAGCGGAAGCGTGCACTCAGGGATGTATACGCGATGGAGCCAGTCGCCCCGAAGTTCAATCCATGGTCCTCCTGTCCGATCACTTTTGACCGAAGGGACCACCCCACCAGCATCCGCCACGGCGGATTCGCCGCATTGGTCTTAGACCCAATCGTCGATGGATTTCACCTCACCAGAGTCCTGATGGACGGCGGCAGCAGCCTGAACCTGCTCTATCAGGATACAGTGCGCAAAATGGGCATAGACCCCTCAAGGATTAAACCTACCAAAACGACCTTTAAAGGCGTCATACCAGGTGTAGAAGCCAATTGTACAGGCTCAATTACACTGGAAGTGGTCTTCGGATCCGTAACTTCCGAAGCGAGGAGTTAATCTTCGACATAGTCCCATTCCGTAGCGGCTATCATGCCTTGCTCAGACGTATCGCGTTTGCAAAGTTCAACGCGGTGCCGCACTACGCATACCTCAAGCTCAAGATACCAGGCCCTCGAGGAGTCATCATGGTCAACAGAAACACTGAACGTTCTCTCCGAACGGAGGAACACACAGCGGCTCTCGCGGCAGAAGTACAATGCAGCCTCTTAAGGCAATTCTCGAGTCCGGCCGTTAAGCGGCTGGACATAGCTAAGCGCGCCCGGAGTAACCTACAACAAGACCACCTGGCACATTCCGAGCACGCGTAGCAGTGCGGCCCCAACCCCAACCCCTGCAAAACGTCAAAGCAGGTCCTTCGCGTACACCATTACGCTCTGAAGATACCATGGGCATGGGGAGAGGGGCACGACCACGAGAAGCCCAGACTGCGGCTCAACCACACCAGGGGCTCTCAAGTGTGTCGTTCTTTTTTTCTTTTTTTACCTTTTATTTTTTACCCACAGGACTCCGTTCGTCAGAGGCCCTGTCCGGCAGCAGACCTGCCGAACTCACGATGCAACAGCCAGGGAAGGATAAAGGCTACAACGAATATACAGGTGGTCTCCATTACGAGCATTTTTCTACACCAATCCATAGCCTACCCCTAGAGGGGGACATGTTTAATAGTCCCATCCCTTGCTTATCACACTATTTGTATCGTTCTGCATTCATAGCAGCACTTATTGAATAAAACAATGCAGCACCTTTTTGCTTATAATTGCATTTCCTTTTTATACATATGTTCATTTACGACATGTCGCATCCGTACACTTTGGTACGGTTAAAACACACCAGGGGCTTATGTTTCCCACATCATGGTGTGATAAGTCCGAACACTTTCACAAGTGCGGCACCCTGAACTTATAGCATTATATGCATCGGCTCCGAATCATGTCTTGGGTCAATAGTTGGGTTTGCCCGGATCCCATGTTTTGGTACCTTACGTTCCGTTGTATCGGCTAAGGTAGCACTGGGAGAACCACTGCGATTGCGCCCCAGTTGAGCTGGGTTAACGCCTTAGTGGAGAAAGCTAAAACTGACCGTCATGATGAGGCGAGAGCCGGTCGCTGTTCGAGAGGTTTTTACGAGTCCTTAAAGACTTATGCCGCTTAGAGCGAGGAGACGGATCTTGTCCGAACCAGGTGTGGATAGCGCCCCAAATTCGGCCTTCCGAAGACTAGGGGCTTCGCCGAAATTTAAAATTATAGAATTCTATGGCTAAGTGAGAGTGTTCAAGCATTATAAGTTCGGTTGCCTTGTTCGCTGTGTTGAGCGCCTCCCTAGATGGACCCAAAAATGGGAACAAGAGTGCTCAAGTTTATCCCGAACACCCCAGCACTCGTGGCATGGGGGCTGAAGCCGACGACTTGCCATCTCTCAGATTTGATAAACAACCGCACAGAAGGTAATATTTTAAATTAACAAGCGTTGCTTAGCGCATATGAACTAAGTTTTCAGCGCACAGGATAACAAAATGCGAGTCTACTCAAAAATTACATCTTTGGAGCACTCCCCCGCAATAGTGCGGGCGCCCTTCAACACACTCTTATAATACATCTCGGGCGTGCGATGCTCCTTGCCCTCTGGTGGAGGGTCCGTCACAAGCTTCTGGGCATCCATCTTGCCCCAGTGCACCTTTGCACGGGCAAGGGCCCGACGGGCACCCTCAATACAGGCGGAGTGCTTGATGACTTCAACCCACGGGCACGCGTCCACCAGCCGCCGCACCAGGCCGAAGTAGCTCCCAGGCATGGCCTCCTTAGGCCACAGCCGAACTATGAGGCCCTTCATGGCCTGTTCGGCCGCCTTGTGGAGCTCGACCAGCTACTTCAGCTGGTCGCTAAGGGGCACCGGATGTCCGGCCTCAGCATACTAAGACCAGAAGACCTTCTCCGTCGAGCTCCCCTCCTCGGCCCGCTAGAATGCGGCAGCATCAGACACGCTGCAAGGAAGATCTGCGAATGCTCCGAATTCGGGTAAGCAACAGGTAATTAACACTCACATGCTTACTTTGCATGAAAAATGCCTTACCCGCTGCTATTTTCTTCACTGTCTCAATCTCCTGGAGGGCCTTGTAGGCTTCGGCCTTAGCGGCTTTGGCACTCTCAAGAGCCGTTGCAAGCTCAGACTCTCGAGTCTTCGAGTCAC
The DNA here is from genome assembly GCF_018294505.1 of Triticum aestivum. Taxonomy (NCBI): domain Eukaryota; kingdom Viridiplantae; phylum Streptophyta; class Magnoliopsida; order Poales; family Poaceae; genus Triticum; species Triticum aestivum. The sequence continues at coordinate 233,946,397 of NC_057813.1, forward strand.
GCTCCAGGCTCTCATGTTTTTTCATGAGATCCTGGAGCTCTTGCTGTACCTCCGCCACACGCGCCTCCTGTTTCTCTCGCTCGGTGCGCTCTGCGGCCGCATTGCGTTCGACCGCGGCCACCGCCAAAATGAATTGTCCAGTACGTGTTGTCCGGCTTTTCTTCAGGCATCTGCAACTCTGTCCAATCGTTGATGAAATCCACTAGTGCTTGAGACTTGATAGCTGTGCGCGCCACATACTTTAAGCCATGAGGCCCAAGCTCAATGGCCCATTTGGCGACCCGTCCTATGGCTTCTTTGTTCTGAATGATATCCCCCAAAGGGACAGAACTAACTACAGTGATGGGGTGGCCCAAGAAGTATTTCTTAAGCTTCTGGCTTGCCATGAACACCCCATAAATGAGCTTCTGCCAATGCGGATACCGCTGCTTGGACTCTATCAGCACCTCGCTGATGTAGTAAACCGACCGCTGAACCGGGTGTTCCTTGCCAGCCTCCTTGCGCTCTACTACGATGGCCACGCTGACAGCACGCGTGTTAGCAGCCACATACAGTAATAAGGGCTCCTTGTCAATGGGAGCAGCAAGAACCGGCGGCTCAGCCAACTGTCTCTTTAGATCTTCAAAAGCAGCATTTGCAGCGTCACTCTAGATGAAGCTATCTGTCTTCTTCATCATTTTATATAGTGGCAGGGCCTTATCTCCTAACCGGCTTATGAACCGGCTTAGAGCAGCGATACGACCCGCCAAACATTGAACGTCATTGATACATGCTGGTTTGGCCAGAGAGGTGATGGCTTTAATCTTCTCCGGGTTAGCCTCGATGCCCCTATTAGAAACCAGAAAGCCCAAAAGCTTGCCTGCAAGCAAACCAAAAACACACTTGGCTGGGTTAAGCATCATCTTGTAAACCTGAAGATTGTCAAAGGTTTCCTTGAGATCATCAATCAAGGTCTCCTTCTCTCTGGATTTAACCACTATGTCATCCACATAAGCATGAACACTGCGCCCAATTTGATTATGAAGACAATTCTGCACACATCGCTGGTAAGTCGCCTGGGCACTCTTGAGCGCAAAAGGCATTGAGACATAGCAGAAGGCTCCAAACGGAGTAATGAATGCTGTCTTCTCCTAGTCTTTAACCGCCATCTTGATCTGATGATAACCAGAGTAAGCATCCAAAAAACTCAAACGCTCACAACCCGCCGTAGCATCAATGATTTGATCAATACGAGGGAGAGCAAAAGGATTAGCTCGACAAGCTTTGTTTAAGTCCGTGTAATCCACACACATACGCTAAGTGCCGTTTTTCTTAAGCACAAGCACCGGGTTAGCCAACCACTCTAGATGAAAGACTTCGATGATAAACCCTGCTGCTAAGAGCCGGGCTACTTCTTCACCAATGGCCTTCCGCCTTTCTTCATTAAACCACCAAAGAAACTGCTTGACCGGCTTAAACTTTGGATCAATATTAAGAGTGTGCTCAGCGAGTTCTCTCGGTACACCTGGCATGTCAGAAGGTTTCTATGCAAAAATGTCCCGATTCTCACGGATGAACTCAATGAGCGCGCTTTCCTATTTGGGATCCAAATTAGCACTGATACTGAACTGTTTGGATAAGTCGCCTGGAACAAAATCAACAAGCTTAGTATCATCAGCCGACTTAAATTTCATGACCGGCTCATGTTCTGTGGTTGGCTTCTTTAAAGATGTCATGTCTGCCGGGTCAACATTGTCCTTGTAGAATTTTAACTCTTTCGTCGCACAGACCGACTCAGCATAACCCGCGTCACCTTCTTCACATTCCAGGGCCACCTTCCGGCTCCCGCGCACCGTAATGGTTCCCTTATGACCTGGCATCTTGAGTTGCAAATACACATAACACGGCCGTGCCATGAATTTGGCATAAGCCGGCCGTCCAAACAGAGCATGATACGGGCTCTTGATCTTGACTACTTCAAACGTCAATTTCTCAGCTCTGGAGTCATATTCATCCCCAAAAGCTACCTCCAATTCGATCTTGCCGACCGGATACACCGACTTACTGGGTGCGACTCCATGGAAAACAGTGTTGGACTGCTTAAGACTCTTATCAGTTAGCCCCATGCGACGGAAGGTCTCATAATAGAGGATATTGATGCTGCTGCCTCCATCCATGAGCACTTTGGTGAATTTGTATCCACCCACTTGAGGGGCCACCACCAGGGCTAAGTGACCCGGATTGTCAACCCGGGGAGGGTGATCCTCTCTACTCCATATGATAGGCTGCTCAGACCATCTCAGATAACGAGAAATTGCCGGCTCAACCGCATTCACAGCCCTCTTATGAAGCTTCTGGTCTCATTTACATAAACTGGTGGTAAACACACGATATTGCCCACCGTTCAGCTGCTTTGGATTGCTCTGGTATCCACCTTGCTGCTATTGCTGGCCGCCCTGGCCAGATTGTTGGTTATATCCACCTTGGCTGCCCTGGGAATTTTGGAAATTGGGATTTGACCCACCGCCCGGGCCATGAAAACCGCCGCCACCCGAGCCGCCGCCCTGCCCATTGTTACCATCAAACATGTTGGAATTTTTGAAGGCCTTCATGATCGTACAGTCCTTCCATAAATGGGTAGCCGGCTTCTGCTGAGTGTTGTGTCTCGAACAGGGCTCATTCAACAATTGCTCAAGTGTGGGGCCTGACCCTCTAGATCGGGGAGGTGGCCTCCCTTTGCGCTGCTGGTTGTTACCCTGCGCACTAGTGTTAGCCACGAAATCCAAACTACCGTCAGCCTTACGTTTATTACCTCCATGATTTGCCGGGTTGTGCTGAGGGCCCTTGTCGTTGCCGTTCTTCTTTCCCTTCCCTGCCTTGTCATCATCAGACTCAGGATCCTTGGTACTATCAGAGTCAGCGTACTTGACCAGAGCCGCCATCAGCATGCCCATATCATTACACTCGCGCTTGAGCCGCCCCAGCTTTTGTTTCAAAGGCAAGAAACGACAATTTTTCTCCAACATTAAGACTGTAGAGCCGGCATCCATCTTATCAGATGAATGTATTCTGGCTTTAACCTGGCACACCCAATGGGTTGTAGAATCGCCCTCCTCTTGCTTGCAATTTGTCAGATCCACGATCGACAAGGGCTGCTTGCACGTGTCCTTGAAATTCTGGATGAACCGGGCCTTTAGCTCCGCCCATGAACTAATTGAATTAGGTGGCGGGCCTTTCAACTAGGTGCGGGCGGTTCCATCCAACATCATGGTGAAGTACTTAGCCATTGCAGCATCACTAACCTCCAACAGCTCCATAGCCATCTCGTAACTCACAATCCATGCCCAGGCTGTAAGTCGGCCGTGTAATTCGACACCTTCCTAGGTCCCTTAAAGTCCTTGGGCAAACGCTCGTTACGTAGAGCCGGCACCAGACAGGGGACTCCTCCGGTCCTGGTGGTCACGCCTGCCTCAATAGAGTTAGTCGGATAAACCGGATACAACTGGTAAGCCATCAACTGAGCCGCCTGCTTAGCCGCCTGTTGAACCGCTCGCTCAGCCTCTTGACGTAGTCTGTCTTGATCTACCAAGTTAACGGCCTCATGGAAGCCCACCTAGCTGGTCACGGCGCCTGACGTTGCTTGAAACGGCCACTGAATCCATGTGCCTGCTATAACTCGGGCTTCGGCTTGGGCGAGGGGTCGAATGGATCCTGTCCTGGCTGTATGAGTACGCCTCCTGCTGTGCCAAGGCCGTCTGAAGAAGTTCTTTGACCTGGCGGGTTTCAACCGCCGCGGAGAGTCACCATCAATTGGGAGAGCCACCAATCGTGCCACTGCCGCTATCATGTTCTCCAACGGGTTAGAATAGTGACCCGGGGGTGTGGGTACATACTGAGGTGGCGCCATGTTTACGCGGGGAGGTCCCATCACCTGCAGTTGAACCGGCACGCCGTCCTTGGGTGTTGCAACATGATCCGCTCCTGCGCGTGGGGAGAGCCACGGCGGGTTGCCTTTACGCGTGGAAAGCCACGACGGGTTACTAGGCCCTGCCCCTGGCGTGTGAAAAAGGTTTCGAGCATCATAAACCGGGGGAGTCGAGATTGAGTCTTCTGATGCCTTCTCCTCATGACCTCATTAGACGTGTTCTGATCTTGCGTGAGCCGGAAGGTCTGTGCCTGTATCTGCTGAGCCCGAACATCCAGAGCTGCCCGTTCTGCAGTTATCCTGACATCTTCCGCTGCTAGATCTTCTTTAGCATGCGCCATATCCAATTTTAAATGTGCCACCTCCTCATCATGACTAGCTTGATCCGCTGGGTTGACTACGGCGGTTAACAAGGTGGTCAGCTTGTCCGTGAGATCCATCAACACCTGAGCCGGCGAGCGCACGGGGCCTCCTGCCCCGGCTGCTGCTGACCCGGAGTTTATGGCTGCTGCTGCTATGGAGTCTTGGATAGGTTGTGTGCCGGCCATGAAGATCCCAACCCTGCTCGGTGGCTCAAGGCAATCCGGAATACTGCTGCCATCGGAATAGCCCCCAAGCCCGCCATCCTTCAGTTGATACAACGAATTTGTCTCACCTATGGACGACTCACCATTAGAGTAGATGGCCGTCTCACCGCCAGAGGCAGATCCTTTAGAGAGCCCTCCGTGGATGCATCCCACGAAGGCACGCTTCACAGCCGGCGGAGCCCGGGCGGGTCTCGCACGCTGAGCCGTCTCGACGAGGTCGGTGCAGATGTCCAGCTCAGGGCCCGGCTCACCGATCTTGCCGATGAAGACGTGAATTCCGCCGAAGGGGACCCGGTACCTGTACTCAATTGAGCCGGTGTCGGGGCCCCAGCCTGCATCGTCGATGTAGAGCTTGCCACGACGACTCTTGGTCATCCGGCCCACGGTGTTTCCCTTGAGCCCTTCGAAGCTGCCCTTCAAGAACTCAAATCCACCGTGCGCTGGCCCCACGGTGGGCACCAACTATCGTGGAATTGTCACGTCAGATGTCCTAGTGAAAGGACTTAGTCGTGGAGCCATCGCAACTAGGAAGCTTGAAGGGGTTAATCGGGACAAGAGACACGAGGTTTATACTGGTTCGGCCCCTTGCGGTGAAGGTAAAAGCCTACGGTCCAGTTTTGAGTGGGATTGCTTATGTCTCGATAACCAGGGAGCAAATCACTTGACCTAGCTCTCGAGTCGTTGTTACTTGCCCTGAACCGCCGCCGGGTCGTTCCTTTATATACAGAGGTCGACGCCCCGCGGCTCTACAGAGTCCCGGCCGGCTTATAAACAGTGTCCGGCTCGGTCTCTTAATATTTCTTTCCTTACAACACAAGTCACACATATATGGCGGTTTATCACTACGGGCCTTAAGTCGCATCTGGGCTTTGGGCCCTTACTGAACCGTCATCTTCGACCTTGGTCTTGGGCTTCAAAATACTCATAAGTATAACTCGGTTCCCCCTGACGGGTCATACCGAATAATTATATCCCCAACAAAGAGTAAAACTAAAACTTTGCATGATGTTAGTGAACCTGATCCAGAAAAAGAATCTGTTGAGAATCCTAATATTTTTTCTACTTTTTATGCTGAAACTCGAGATGGTGAAGGGAATGAACCTAGTCATGATAATGCTAGTAATGATGATAATAATGTTGATAATTATGCTTGACCTAATGATGGTAATGAACCTAATAGGGAGGTAGAAGTAGAACCTGAAGTTGATCTACCCGCTTCCTAGAAATAAAAGATATGATAGAAGATATTATGTTGCTAGAAAACATGGTAGACGGAGAACCATGAGCTTTTCCTAGTAAGACACTAAAATTTGGAGATGAATAGTCATTTAATCAATTTGTTGAATTGCTTACACATCTATCATTTATATCTAAATATCTAGCCCCGCTAACTATTTCTCTTTACATGCAATCGTGCCACATCATCACACAACATGCATGAGAAAAGGTTCACCTCCACTACCACACATCTCTCAACATGCAAGCATGCCACTTCATCATGATGCATGGAAAAAAGACCCATCTCAACATGCAAACATATATTAAAAATTCCATTCTGTTATGTTAATTATATTTAATAAACATTTTACAACTATATAGTAATCAAACATAATAAATTATATGTATTTTTAGTTTTAGCTTCTTATATTATTACTTCAAATATTCATGCTTCATACAACGAATCACATTGAAATATGTTGCAAAATATTCCCGCAACAACATGTGGGAAATCGTCTAGTTTCTTCAAGTTCCTTTGACGGCTACTATTAAGATGCTTCCTTATGCTAGTATATGAAGAATATTGTTACTAATAAAAGAAAAATTCATGATGCTGACATATCTACTATACTTGCTAATTATTCTTTTAAAGAGAAAATACCTGAAAGTTAGGAGATCCAGGGATGTGCGCCAGTTAGCGAATTTGCCTATAACTGACGCTTAGGGGCCAAATAGGAGATCTATGAATTATGTCTACATTTCAAAAACAAATCTTCCTTGGGCATGGCTCGAGAAAATAAACTTCAAGACCAAGACCCATTGGCCGTCTAAAGCCCAGGCCCAAATTAAAACCCACGCCGACTGCTCCGCTGACAGCCTCTTCATCCTCGCTCCCTCCCCACTCGCTTCCTCCCCCTTCGCTTCCTTCGAGAAAAAGGAGACGGACGTCTCTCCCTGGCCGGATGCCCGCTGTTGGCCGGATGGTCGCCGTCTCCTTCGCCGACGGCGACTGCTCTTAGGCCTCTGAGCTGCCCATCTTGGTGCGCGCTGGTTCCACATCTCCTCTGCCTCTCGTCAACCATCCAAAAAAAGCTTGCTTTTTCTTCGTATCAAGGGCGATGTTCTTACCTGCTACTACTTTTCGTTGAAGCAGGAACAAACCATCCGCCTCCAAAAGCAGGAAATCTCCGCCGGCTGGTTAGATTCATCACCACTCGCTTTCATCTGCTTGAAGCTTGGTTCGATTTTTGGTACGGCCCTCATCAAGGTACCTCCTTTTGCTGTTGATAATATTGTTCATGTGTTGTAAGAAACGGCTACTGATGTGTGCTGCTGGGCGAGTGGTTCCCAGCTTCTGCAGCCCCTGACCAATCGACCCATGGAATCTGGAATCTGACTGTTTCCTTCTGCCAGTATTTGGTCCATGAACTGCTATGAGCTTGCAAACTGTCTTCCTCTTATATATGGTTCATGTATGCCTTTCGTCAAAAACTGTATGGTTCATGTATCTCTTGCTGAGTATAGAGCGGTTACAGTTATGAAAGATATCCGTGAGTGTATCTATTACGTAGTAAATTTCAAAACTATATATGGTGCTAGTGTTCTATGCATTCCTAAGTACAGCTTGACATTCTCTGTTCATTTTGAGGGATGCATTACTTGCCAACTAAATTTCCCTCATTTCATCTGCATGTGCACAAACCCTGCCAGTCGTCATGTATGTAATTCACTAATAACTACATACGGAAACTCTATTTCAGTAGTTATTTGTGAGAAACCACACTTTCTTGAATGCGCACAAGAGTCTTGTGTTCAAGTTCCAGTTTTGCTGCAAAAGTGCAAATGTAGGCATATGTTCAGCAAAAGGATGCTCGGGTTTCAGTTCTACCACCGGCAGATTATCTGTGTTTGGACAATGCCAGTGTCATATAATTGACTAATGTTAGACTGTATTTACATGTGTATATTGTAACGTTGTATACCACCTCATTATATATATATGTGATAGGCCACCCCTAGAGGGTTGTGCCGGTTCCCCCCAAAGCCTATTGTCTTACATGGTATCACGCTAGGTTACGTCCGCTTCCGCCTAAAAACCCTAAACCGCCGCCGCCGCCGCCGCCGTCGCCCGACTGCTATGACGTCCGCCGCTGCGTCCGGCTCCACCGCCACCGGTTTTCTGCCGGCCTCCCTCACGGCACTTCTCTCGAGGCCGCTGGATGCCGCCTCCCTTCAGGCGCCGATCGGGACACGGAGTGTCGGCTCCCTCTTCGCGCTCCCGCCGGCTGCTACTTCGCCCGGGCAGGTGCTTGTGGCTCACACCACCGCCGCCCCGTCAACCGCGGCTGTCGCGCCCTCGGCCACTGCACCGCTGGTGGCGGAGGACGTCGCGCTGGCAGGCTTCGCGGCGTCAACCGCGGCCATCGCGCCCTCTGTCACCGCGCCGGCTGCCCCTCCGACTGTCTCCACGGCGTTCTCACCTCAGCCAGTCTCCTCGATGGGATCGCAGCCGCCGCCGCCGTTTCACTTCTGCCATCTCATCACCATCCAGTTGTCGTCGGACAATTACATCTTCTGGCGCGCGCAGGTTCTTCCGCTTCTTGGGAGTCACTACCTGCTTGGCTATGTCGACGGCTCTCTCCCTTGCCCTCCTGCGCTGGTTGACAGCGTGCATGGTCCGGTCTATAATCCGGCTCACCGTGTCTGGACAGGGCAGGATCAGGCGAACCTCTCCTCCATCCAGGGGTCGCTCTCTCCGGCCGTTGCTGGGCTTGTTGTCTTCGCCAAGACGTCCCACGAGGCATGGACTATTCTTGAGCGCTCGTTTGCGGCACAGTCGCAGGCTCGTGTATCTGGGCTCCGTCGCCAACTTGGGGAGTGTCAGAAGCTTGACTCCACCGCCACTGAGTTCTACAACAAAGTCAAGAGTCTCGCCGACACGTTGGCCTCCATTGGACAACCCCTCACCGACTCCGAGTTCAACTCATTTATTGTCAATGGTCTTGATGAGGAGTATGACGCCCTAGTCGAGATCATCAATGAGAGGGGCAACTCCACGCCCATGCCAGCACACGAGGTCTTTTCACGTCTCCTGCTTACCGAGCAACGAGTCGAGACGCGCCGATCCAGGGGCAACGGCGCCCTCTCGGCAAACGCCGCCACCAAGGGTGGTCGCTCCTCTGCTTCATCCAGGGCTCCTTCGGGGCAGTCACCACCACCCGCCTCGGCCCCTCCTCCTACTGCGACGCTACCAGGGGCTGGCGGTCCCCGTGTGTGCCAGCTTTGTGGTCGCGATGGGCACTGGGCCTCGAAGTGTCACAAGCGCTTCCAGCGGGGTTTTCTTGGTCTTGGCAATGACGGGAAGGACACACGCAACTTTGCTCGCCAGGTCGCCATGGCTGATCGTCCGTCGCCGCAGAAGCCACAGGGACACACTCAGTCCTACTCCATTGATCCCCACTGGTACATGGACTCTGGGGCGACAGAGCACCTGACCAGTGAGATGGGGAAGCTTCACACTCGTGAACCCTACCATGGCTCCGACAAGATCCACACCGCCAATGGAGCAGGTATGCACATCTCTCATATTGGTCAAGCATCACTTCTCACTAAACATGCCAATAGGAGTCTTCAACTTCGCAATGTTCTTCGAGTTCCATCTGTGACACGTAATCTTCTTTAAGTTCCTAAACTCACTCGTGATAATAATGTGCTTTGTGAATTTCATCCTTTTGATCTTTTTATTAAGGATCGGGGCACGAGGGACATTCTTCTTAGTGGGCGGCTCTGCCAAGGTCTCTATCGTCTGGAGCATCCTGGCGTCGCTCGCGTCTTTAGTGGAGTTCGGGTATCTCCGTCACAGTGGCATGCTCGTCTTGGTCACCCGGCCACACCTATTGTCCGGCATGTTTTGCGTCGTCATGAGCTTCCTAGTGTGTCTAGTAATAAAGATGTAGCAGTGTGTGATGCTTGTCAGCAGGGGAAGAGTCATCAACTTCCTTTTTCGGAGTCCAGTCGTGAGGTGAAACATCCTTTAGAACTTGTGTTTTCAGATGTATGGGGTCCTGCTCAGACTTCTGTTAGTGGTCATAATTATTATATCAGTTTTGTTGATGCTTACAGCCGCTTTACCTGGCTTTATCTTATCAAACGTAAATCTGATGTGTTTGATATTTTTGTTCAGTTCCAAAAACATGTTGAACGCCTTCTCAAGCATAAAATTGTTCATGTTCAGTCGGACTGGGGTGGCGAGTATCGCAACCTCAACTCCTTCTTTCAGTCGCTTGGGATCACTCACCGTTTAGCATGTCCACATACACATCAGCAGAATGGTTCAGTAGAACGTAAGCATCGTCACATTGTTGAAGTTGGTCTGACTCTTTTGGCCCATGCATCTGTTCCGTTTCGTTTTTGGAGTGATGCTTTCACCACTGCATGTTTTCTCATCAATCGTACTCCCACTCGTGTTTTGAATATGAAGACTCCCATTGAAGTTCTCCTTAATGAACAACCGGACTACACCTTTCTCAAGGTGTTTGGGTGTGCTTGCTGGCCCCATCTCCGTCCATATAACAAGCGTAAGCTCGAGTTTCGTTCCAAGAAGTGTGTTTTTCTTGGTTATAGCTCTCTTCATAAAGGATACAAATGTCTTCATGTTCCCACTAATCGTGTCTACATCTGTCGGGATGTTGTGCTTGATGAGCATGTTTTTCCCTTTGCCAAACTCCCTGTGTCCACTACCGAGCCACCTGTCATGCATTTATCCTCTGTTGCTTCTGACCAATTTGATAATGTTGCATATTCTCCTCTATTGTTGCCTAACCATGATGCAGGCACTGGTCGTGGGGCTCGTTTGGAGATTCTGGAAGCGCCATATTCCTCTTCGTCGCCATCGCCTTCATCCTCGGCACCTTCTGTTGTGCATGAGGAGCACATGGCGCCACTGCATGGCCTCGGTTTCCGTGCTCATGCACGGCCGATCGACGTCCTGGCCCGGTCGCCTCTGGCTTCTGGGCTGCCTTCGCCATCGTCGCGCCCTGCAACCCCGCCGACTGGGCCGGCCTCCTCGGTCCCCGTCTCGCCCAGGGCGTCGGGGCAGTCATCACCAGGCCTGGCCTCGCCCGCCCCTGTCTCGCCCAGGGTGTCTGGGCCCTTCTCACCAGGGCCGGCCTCGCCTGCTCTCGCCTCGCCAAGGCCGTCTGGGCCGGTGTCACCGGAGCTGGCCTCGCCCACCCTCGGTTCGCCCATGGCCTCTGAGCCCCTGTCGTCGGGCCAGTCTTCGCCATGCAGCCCGGAGTCGTCTGTCCCGAGCTCGCCTGAGGTGATTCCTGCATCTCCGGCGACCGTCACGTCTCCGTCACCTTCGCCTCCGCCGGCTCCTGCTGCTGCTCTACGTCCACATACGCGCAGTCGGAGTGGCATTTTTCAGCCTAAGCAACGTCACGATGGCACAGTTGCGTGGTTAGCGGCGTGCATGTCTGCTGCTCTCGCAGATCCATCCTCTGAGCCATGCACGTATCAAGCTGCTATGCGCATTCCTCATTGGAGAGAGGCCATGGAGCAGGAGTATCAAGCGCTTCTTCGCAATCAGACATGGACTCTTGTTCCTCCACAATCACGGGTAAATGTCATTGATTCCAAATGGGTTTTCAAAGTGAAGAAGCATTCTGATGGGTCCATTGAGCGCTATAAGGCTCGTCTGGTTGCTCGTGGTTTTCGACAGCGTTTTGGACTTGACTATGAAGACACCTTCAGTCCAGTGGTCAAGCCTACTACCATCAGACTTCTTCTCTCTCTGGCTGTTACTCGAGGTTGGTTTCTTCGTCAGCTTGATGTTCAAAATGCTTTTCTTCATGGTGTCTTGGCGGAGGAGGTTTACATGCGCCAGCCTCTGGGTTTCTCTGATCCGGATCGCCCTGATCATCTCTGTCGTCTGTCCAAGGCAATTTATGGTCTGAAGCAGGCTCCTCGTGCTTGGCATGCTCGTCTTGCAATGGCTCTTCGTGCTCATGGTTTTGCATCATCAACTGCTGACTCCTCATTGTTTCTTCTTCAATGGCCTGAGGTTACTATGTACTTGTTGGTCTATGTAGATGATATTATTTTGGTCAGCTCCTCTCAGTCGGCTGCTACTGCGCTTGTTCGCTCACTTGGTGCTGATTTTGCGGTCAAGGATCTTGGGAAGCTTCATTACTTTCTTGGTGTGGAGGTTACTTCTCGTGCTGCTGGCCTTGTTATGACGCAGAAGAAGTACTCTCTGGATTTGTTGCAGCGAGCTGGGATGCTTAAGTGCAAACCGACGACTACACCCATGTCTACCACTGATAAGCTCAGTGCTGTTGATGGTGTGCTTCTTTCTTCTTCTGATGCGACCGAGTACCGGAGTATTGTTGGTGGGCTCCAGTACTTGACGATCACGTGACCAGACATTTCCTATGCTGTTAACCGAGTCTGCCAGTATCTGCAGTCACCCCGTGACACTCATTGGTCTGCTGTTAAGCGGATTTTGCGCTATATTCGTTTCACGGTGGCTCATGGTTTGCATATTCGGCCGTCTGACTCTGGTTGTCTTTCAGCATATTCTGATGCAGACTGGGCTGGCAATCCGGATGACAGGCGATCCACAGGGGGTTATGCTGTCTTCTTTGGCTCTAACCTGATTGCCTGGAGTGCTCGGAAACAGGCTACTGTCTCGCGTAGCAGTACTGAGGCTGAATATAAGGCTGTGGCCAATGCCACATCAGAGATTATCTGGGTACAGTCCTTGCTTCAGGAGTTAAGTATACCCCAATCACAGCCTCCTGTTCTTTGGTGTGATAACATCGGTGCTACATACCTTTCTGCAAATCCGGTATTCCATGCCCGAACGAAACACATTGAAGTTGACTATCACTTTGTGCGTGAACGTGTCTCTCAGAAGCAACTACAGATCAAGTTTATTTCTTCCAAGGATCAACTTGCTGACATCTTCACCAAGCCATTGCCTTTGCCACAGTTTGAGACTTGCAGGCGCAATCTTACCCTTCTAGATTCATTAGAAAGTGGCTAAGATTGAGGGAGGGTGTTAGACTGTATTTACATGTGTATATTGTAACGTTGTATACCACCTCATTATATATATATATGATAGGCCACCCCTAGAGGGTTGTGCCGGTTCCCCCCAAAGCCTATTGTCTTACAACTAATAACTATGTACAAAAACATTGTTTCTTAGTTGTTTGTGAGCAAGCACACTTTTTGAATGTGCACAACCGAGTTTTTGTGTTCAAGTTTCAGTTTGCTGCAAATGTAGGCATATTTTCAGCAGGAAAATGTCCAGTTTTGCTGTAAGAGTAGTCACATGTTCATTAGTTGTCTCTGAGCAACCACACTTTCTTGAATGCTCACAAAAGAGTCTTGTGTTCAAGGTTTCTGTTTTGCTGCAAGAGTAGTCGTTTGTTCAGCAAAAAAAAATGTTCAGGTTTCAGTTCTACCTTCCTATGCTTATGCAGATATGGCAGCCGGACTAGGCCCTGACCGTGAAGTCTCGTGGCACACCCGCCTCTTTGTTAGGCGGCATATCGTTCCAGCAGCTCGTCGTGCAGTGCGGCCAGACACATGTGTGTTCAATGCGGTGCCCGCATGTGCAGAAATGGACACCAAAAGAGAAGCTGCATTGAAAGGCCTGCCATGCAATCTTCGCATCAACGATAATCGTCTAGTCGATCAGTACGAGTTTATTGCTGGTAATGTTCTTGGACCAGTGTTGTGTGCATTGATCGATGGGATATACTATCTTTTACATGCGTCTTGACCAAACTCTAATAATCATCTAGGTGACATACCAAATGATGTTGGAATATTAAGCAAGTTCATGATTAATTCCAGTAAATAATTCATGACTAGAAGAGATACTAGCATGCAATAATCTAGCAAACTAGAAGAACAGCAAGACATGCATAACAGCAGCAAGCACGTAACAATAGCTGTAGAAACAGACATGAACAAAGGATGTTGGACGTACTGATCGTTAGCTATTATGGGTGCGATAGTGTTGATGACGATGTTGGCGACGATCTGCTGCTGACGGCGATGAATACGACGATGAGTAGCACCGCCCGACTTGGACGGAAGACGACCTGTGATGACGAATTTGAGCAGTCGCGCACAGCGCTTCCCAAAAACCTAATTCGTCCTCTCCCGGTACAGGATCGCAAAGACGAACGGTTCCGGAGACCTGCTCTCCCACGTGCCGATGCACGCCGGCGTTTGGGATGGAGTAGACTACAATGGCGGCGCAAGTTGTGAGATGAGGCAAAACCCTAGGAGTTTTTCGGTGTGTCTCTGGCCGCAGCCGGTAGCTGTATATATATTAGGACCAGAGGCGGTATTGTGTCGCGACCACAATACCAAACCGACTCGGTTTCTAATTCGTATACTTACTGGACAAGAAATCAAAAACTTGTCTGCCAAGACATAAAAAATAAAATGGCAAAAGGAAGCTGCGCTCCTGCAAGGAGACGGACCGGATTTCGGCGGACCATTCATGCGCATGTCGCATGTAAGTGCCGCGTCACCTCGCCCCGCACCGCCCCGCACCGCCCCGCCCCGCCCCGCCCAGGCTAGGCCAGGCGAGCGAGCGCGCGCGTGTGGTTTTCCCTTTCTCTTCTCACACACCACTTAGAATGGTGGAGAGAACCCACTATATAAAGAGGTCCAACTCTTCTTCAACTTCCAAGGTGGGACTAAACTTAGCACCACCACTTGCCATTTTACACATGGGCTTTGAGATTTCAGAAATTGCTATGGGCCTAGCCCATTAATTCTAACAATCCCCCACCAGATCTCAAATACCCATTTAGAGATTTGTCTTCTCTCACCACTTGTTTAATATACCAGTGTTTCAGCAGAGACTGTTAAGTTGAACTTCTGCCTAGAACTTTAAGCTACATCCATTCACAACTTGACAATGGACTATGCCTTGAATTGCTAGTTTTGTGTGAACAGGTTTCACTCAAAGTCTTAACCAGTACCTGACCGCCAGTAGGCTACCCCGCGGTTTGGAGCTTATACGTCATACTCCCTGGTCTCTTCGTGAGTTTACTAGAGATCACCCAAATCTCATAGACTGCGACGTTTATAGTCAGAACTCATATAGGTGTGTTTTTCAAGACTGCTCTGTAGGACAGCATCTTTGCTAATTATAGCCAATAGAACCACATTAAGGCATGTTGCCGACCTGCCTTACAGATCTGAGCCTTACAGCTCTGAGAGTTTTGCATCTTCACTTGGAGACGATCATAAGTTATTACTCTCCTCAGTTAACCAATAGCTTGTTCTTCCCAGATCCTAATTCACGGGATCTCCGGTCACAAAGGTTGGGTTACTACTATGGTGTAACATCTATGGGTCTCATACCCATCTCCCTCGATGCAATATCTATCACATTTCGTGATAGTCCCTTTGTAAAGGGATCTGCCAGGTTTTTGTCTGTTTGTATATACGTAACAGTTATTACTCCGGAGTTTCTCAACTTCCTGACAGACCTCAAACGTCTTTTCACGTGTCTTGATGATTTTGCATTATCTTTAGAATTGTTCACTTTAGCGATAACCGTTTGGTTATCACAATTCATAAGAATACCTGGTACAGGTTTTTCAACAACCGGCAAGTCCATCAAGAGCTCACGCAGCCATTCTGCTTCAACAGTAGCTATGTCCAAAGCAGTTAATTCTGCTTCCATAGTTGACCTCGTCAATATGGTTTGCTTACAAGACCTCCATGACACTGCGCCACCACCATGAGTAAATACATACCCACTTGTTGCGTAAAGTACATCAACATCGGAGATCCAATTTGAATCACTATATCCTTCTAGCACAGCAGGATGCCCTGAATAAGTAATTCCATAACTCATAGTACCTCTCAGATAGCGCAAGACCCTTTCTAGTGCATACCAATGATCATCACCCGGGTTGGACATGAACCTACTCAGTTTGCTCACAGCAAAAGAGATATCTGGTCTTGTAGCGCTAGCTAAGTACATTAGTGAACCGATAATTTGAGAGTATCTTAATTGATCTCTCGTTTCTTTCTTGTTCTTTCTGAGTGTCACGCTGGGATCATAAGGTGTTGGAGAAGGCTTGCTATCCATAAAACCGAATCGGTTCAAGACCTTCTCAACATAGTGAGATTGCGTTAATGTAATCCCACTCTCATCCTTAATAAGTTTGATGTTTAGAATTACATCGGCTTCTCCCAGATCTTTCATGTCAAAAATTTTTGATAGAAAAGACTTGACCTCATTAATTGCATTAATGTTTGTACCAAAGATCAGTATGTCGTCCACATACAAACATAATATGACACTATTGCCCCCACCATGGCGATAGTAAAGACACCTATCAGCCTCGTTAATGACAAATCCTGCAGAAGTCAAAGTTCTTTCAAACTTCTCATGCCATTGCTTAGGTGCCTGTTTCAGACCATACAAAGATTTTAACAACTTGCACACCTTTCTCTCTTCACCCTTTACCACAAACCCGTCAGGCTGATCCATATAGATCTCCTCTTCCAACTCTCCATTGAGAAAAGCTGTCTTTACATCCATTTGATGAATGATAAGACCATAAGAGGCAGCCAAGGAAAGTAACACTCGAATGGTGGTCATTCTAGCAACGGGTGAATAGGTGTCAAAGTAATCTCCGCCTTCTTTCTGAGTGTAGCCCTTGGCCACTAGCCGCGCCTTGTACTTATCAATAGTACCATCAGGCTTTAGCTTCTTTTTGAACACCCACTTACAGCCCACAGGTTTACAACCATATGGTCTATCAGTTAGTTCCCAAGTTCCATTAGAAAGAATTGAGTCCATCTCATTATGAACAGCTTCTTTCCAATCATCTACATCCGGAGATGCATATGCTTCTGCAATCGTCTTGGGTGTGTCGTCCACAAGGTATACAATGAAATCATCACCAAAGGATTTTGCAATCCTTTGTCTCTTGTTCCTTCTAGGAACTTCATTGTTATCCTTCTCAAGGACTTCCTCATGTGATTGTTCGAAATATTCATCAGTTGTACTAGATTCAGGAATTATCTCAGAAGAAAATCTAGCAATGCTATGCATATCTTTCATAGGAAATATGTTCTCAAAAAATGTTGCATCACGAGATTCCATTATAGTATCAACATGCATATCAGGTACTTCAGATTTTACCACTAAAAACCTATAAGCAATGCTCCGTTGAGCATACCCTAGAAAGACACAATCCACTGTCTTTGGTCCAAGTTTGAGTTTCTTAGGAATAGGAATATTGACCTTTGCCAAACATCCCCAAGTGCGCAAATAAGAAAGTGATGGTTTTCTCCCAACCCACTCCTCATAAGGGGTTTTCTCTTTATTATTGTTGGGAACTCTATTCAGGACATGACATGAAGTCAATAGAGCCTCCCCCCACCATGCCTTAGATAAACCAGCAGTGTCTAACATGGCATTCACCAAGTCAGTCAATGTGCGGTTTTTCCTCTCGGCCACTCCATTTGATTGAGGTGAATAGGGAGGCATCCTCTCATGAATAATACCATGTTCCTCACAAAATTCATCAAAACTTTTGGAAAATACTCTCCACCACGATCGGACCTAAGACGCTTGATCTTTCTCTCTAGTTGATTTTCAACTTCAGCTTTATAGATTTTAAAGTAGTCTAATGCTTCATCTTTAGTTTGCAACAAATAAACATAGCAAAATCTAGTCGCATCATCAATCAAAGTCATGAAATATCTCTTTCCACCTTTTGTCAACACACCATTCATCTCACAAAGATCAGAATGTATGAGTTCTAGAGGTGCCAAGTTTCTCTCCTCGGCAGCCTTATGAGGCTTTCGAGGTTGCTTAGATTGCACACAACTATGGCACTTAGAACCTTTGGCAACTGTGAAGTTCAGAATTAAACTCATGCTGGATAGCCGAGACATTAAACCAAAATTAATATGACATAAACGAGAGTGCCAAATACTTGCATCATCATTAACACTAGCACAAATTTGGTTTATTGACTTATTGCAAAAATCTGAAAGAGAAAAACGGAACAAGCCTCCGCATTCATAGCCTTTTCCTATAAATTGTCCAAATCTTGACACGATTACTTTATTGGACTCTAAAACTACCTTAAAACCATCTCGGCATAGAAGGGAGCCGCTAACTAGATTCTTGTTCATAGTAGGGACATGCTGCACGTTCCTTAGTTGCACGATCTTTCCCGAAGTAAACTTCAGATCCACCGTGCCAATGCCACGAACAGAAGCATGTGACCCATTCCCCATTAGGACGGAAGAATCCCTTGCGACCTGATAAGAAGTAAACAGGGAGATGTCAGCACACACATGAACGTTAGCACCCGAATCAATCCACCACGAAGATGATTGAAATACTGAAAGCACAATAGGTAAATTACCATACCCATCAGTATTGCTAGCGGTCACCATGTTGACAGTCTTGGAGCTTGTTTTCCCTCTGCGGTCTGCACGTTCAGGGCATTCCTTGGAAAAGTGTCCAGGCTTCCCACAGGCGTAGCACTCTAGCTCAGCCTTGTTGAACTTCTTCTTCTTGAAGGTAGTAGTCTTGGTAGGCTTGTTGGAAACAGGTTTGTTCTTCCCTTTGTTCTTGTTCTGTGGGTACCTCTGCACCATGTTAGCAGTAGGTTGAACCTCACCTCCTTTTTTAGTGGTATCTTTAGCCCGAGCTTTTTCTTCAACATCAAGAGATGCAATCAGATTTTCAGCTGATATCTCCTGTCTCTTATGCTTCAGAGTTGTGGCGAAATTCCTCCATGAAGGAGGCAACTTTGCAATCATGCACCCAGCCACGAATTTGTCGGGTAGAACACATTTAAGGAGTTCAAGTTCCTTCACAATGCACTGTATCTCATGAGCTTGTTCAACCACAGAACGGTTATTCACCATCTTGTAGTCATGAAAACTCTCCATGATGTACAGTTCACTGCCTGCATCTGTTGCACCGAATTTTGCATTCAGTGCATCCCACATAATTTTTCCGCCGTTTATGTGCATGTACACATCACACAGACGGTCAGCAAGAACACTCAGAATGCATCCCACAAACATAGTATTGGCTTCCTGGAATTTTCTCCGACATTCGTCGGTCATTCCCTCTGGAGCACCAACACTAGCGTGGAAAACTTTCAGAGCAGTAAGCTAGAGCGTGGTCTTCACCTACCACCTCTTAAAGTGCACACCGGTAAACTTATCCGGCCTCAGTGCATCAGCGAATCCAGCCATAGTTAACTCAGGAAATTGCCTATAATTAGGTTTTTGGATTGTTGGAATATTAGGCAAGTTAATGATTAATTCCAGTAAATAATTCATGACTAGAAGAGATACTAGCATGCAATAATCTAGCAAACTAGAAGAACAGCAAGACATGCATAACAGCAGCAAGCACGTAACAATAGCTGTAGAAACAGACATGAACAAAGGATGTTGGACGTACTGATCGTTAGCTATTATGGGTGCGACAGTGTTGATGACGATGTTGGCGACGATCTGCTGCTGACGGCGATGAATACGACGATGAGTAGCACCGCCCGACTTGGACGGAAGACGACCCGTGATGACGAATTTGAGCAGTCGCGCACAGCGCTTCCCAAAAACCTAATTCATCCTCTCCCGGTGCAGGATCGCAAAGACGAACGGTTCCGGAGACCTGCTCTCCCACGCGCCGATGCACGCCGGCATTTGGGATGGAGTAGACTACGATGGTGGCGCAAGTTGTGAGATGAGGCAAAACCCTAGGAGTTTTTCGGTGTGTCTCTGGCCGCAGCCGGTAGCTGTATATATATTAGGACCAGAGGCGGTATTGTGTCGTGACCACAATCCCAAACCGACTCGGTTTCTAATTCGTATACTTACCGAACAAGAAATCAAAAACTTGTCTGCTAAGACATAAAAAATAAAACGGCAAAAGGAAGCTGCGCTGCGAGCGCACGCGTGTGGTTTTCCCTTTCTCTTCTCACACACCACTTAGAGTGGTGGAGAGAACCCACTATATAAAGAGGTCCAACTCTTCTTCAACTTCCAAGGTGGGACTAAACTTAGCACCACCACTTGCCATTTTACACATGGGCTTTGAGATTTCAGAAATTGCTATGGGCCTAGCCCATTAATTCTAACAAATGACACATTGGATAGGGCGGCCACGGCTATCTGGATCCTAATGGAGGATGGAGTGCCGGCTACACAAGGATCCGCTGCCCATGCAGAGATGCAGTTCAAGATTAAAGGGTTTACCTCCTATGGCGACCAATTGACGGTCGAGCAGGCCATGGTGCTGATTCTGAATGGAGAACCATTCGTTGGAGAGTTCACGATCTGCGACCGCTACCGCAAGCTTAAACCCGGTGAGATCTACAGGTTTGATCTGAGGAACCTGACCAGCGGCCCTCCTGAAGGTCACATGGTCTTGTTTTTTTTTTCGAAACGGAGGCAAAAGATTTGTCTCATTCATTAAATAAGAGAGAAGAGTTTTAGGGTGTTACAAGTGACCACACACATGGCATGGCAACTACTCGCGTACAATAATGGACCCCAGTTTTTTAGCACCCGCAAGAACCCAAAGCTTGGCGTCATCGATGATAGTCCGGAGGAGGACCGGTGGTGGTGCACTCTTGCGACGGAAGACCCGAGCGTTACGCTCGTTCCAGATTGTCCAGGAAACCAACATTGTAAGGGAGGCCAAGGCTCGTCGATCTGGGTTTTGCAAGATGGTTCGCTTGTCCCACCATTCCAAAACGGATCCATCCAAGTGCCAAGAAGAGGTGTCCATGTGAGCAAGACCGAATTCAAGGATGACCGAGTTCCATAGCCTAATAGTGTAGCGACATTTGAAGAAGAGGTGCGCGCCTGTCTCGCCTTCAGTCCTGCAGAGTGGGCAAAATCCACAGTTTTCCCATCCGCGCCGCTCTAATCTGTCGGCAGTCCAAATCCGGTCTTGGATAGCCAACCAAGCAAAGAATTTGATCTTGGGAGGGGCCCAAGCCTTCCAGATCATGAAGTCCATAGGCGATAGCGTCAAGCCGAGGAACTGTGCCTTGTATGCAGTGGCCGCCGAGTAGATCCCGTTATTGGCATGTTTCCAGATAATGTCATCGTCAGCTTGTGTGTCCAGGTGTAGATCATGCACCAACATCCATAACGTGAAGAACTGACGGATGTGGGCAATGGAAGCGACGATGTTATGGTTGATCTTAAGAATCCAAGCATTTCCATCGAGGGCTTCACGCACTTTCCAATTCTTACGCGTGGAGGCACCGTATATTAAAGGAGCAATGTCCTTCGGTTTCCGCCCAAGAAGCCATGGGGAGTCCCAAAAAGGTGTTTTGGCTCCATTGCCCAAAATGATGGTCGTTGAGGCATAGAAAAAGTCCATGTCGTCCTCCGTGCAGGGGTTCCCAAGCCCCACCCAAAGCTTGTTCGGTGTCTTCCATTCATACCAAGGCCATCTTAGACGTAAGGCCCGAGCAAACTTGTTAGTGTCTAGAACCCCAAGGCCTCCATACTCCTTGGGGCGACATACCACCTTCCAATTCACTTTACATTTGGCACCGGTCGTCTTATCTGAACCAGACCAGAGAAAGGCCCTCTCCAATTTGTTGATATTGTGAAGAGAGCGTGGTGGCACGATGAGGGGCGTGATGGCATACACTGCCTGGGAGGCAATGACTAATTTGACAAGTGTCGTGCGCCCGATGGTGGTGATGTTTTGCCCGTCCCAGGTGACAAGTTTGCCGGCCGCCTTGTCCTCAAGGTATTGGAAATCTACATACTTGAGCTGCCAGACCGAGAGTGGGTGTCCCAGGTATTTCATCGGGAAGGTGGCTCTGGACACTGGTACGCCACTGAGGACATGATCCAAGTCAACATTGGAGCACCGGATGGGCACAACCGAGCTTTTGTGAAAGTTGGTGCATAGACCTGTGACATCGCCGAAGCCCTTCAGAATGGTGGAGAGGTTGTCGATGTCACTCTTGATAGGGGCCATAAAAATGGCCGCGTCATCCGCGTATAAGGAAGTTCTCATCATAGCACCTCGTCCCCGAATCTTATGAAGGAGGCCCTTCCTCGTTGCCAAGTCAAGTATTTGGTGAAGAGGATCAATTGCAAGGACGAATAGCAATGGTGAGATCGAGTCCCCTTGCCGAAAACCGCGACCATGTTTGATGGGAGGTCCAGGCAGACCATTGAGCAGGAAACGTGAGGAAGAGGTGCAAAGTAGAGCGGCAATCCAACCCCGGAATTTGCAAGGGAAGCCCTTTCGTTGCAAGAGGTCGAGGATGAATTCCCATCTAACAGAGTCGAAGGCTTTCCTTATGTCCAGCTTGAAAAGAAGGGCGGGGGTCTTGCGTTTGTGAAGGCGTCGAGCAAAGTTCCGCACATACATGAAGTTGTCATGGATGCTTCTCTTTTTAATGAAGGCGCTTTGGGCGTTGGAGATGAGGGCATCCATATGAGGGGCGAGACGCAAAGAGAGCACCTTACCAATGATTTTGGCGATGGCATGAATGAGGCTTATGGGCCTATAGTCAGAGATGCCCTCTGCACCGTCCTTTTTGGGCAAGAGCACAACGTTGGCGGAGTTCAACCATTGAAGGTTGGATGTGTGGAGGGAGTCAAAACGATGGATGACTCTCATGACATCGTTTTTGACGACGACCGAACATTTCTTGAAAAAGATGCCCATGAACCCGTCCGGGCCGGGCGCCTTGTCACTTGGCATCACCTTAATGGCCTCCCAAACCTCCTCTTCGGTAATAGTGTCATCTAGGGTGTGCAGATCGACCGGCTGCACGCTGAGCTCCTCCCAATTGAAGTCAAGATGGCTCGTGTCTCCCTTCCCCATGAACACAGAGAAGTGGTCATGGATGATCTTTTCTTTTTCCCCATGGTCAGTAACCCATCCGTTCGCGAGTTTGATTCGGTGAATATGGTTCTTCCTTCTCCGGCCAATTATACGACGATGGAAGAACTTTGTGTTTGCATCACCCTCTTTAAGGTTGGCAATCCGAGTGCATTGGCTCTTTCTGGCCCTCTGGAGCACAGCCAAGCTGATCACCCTACGTTTTAGCCTGGCACGGAGGTCGAGCTCCTCCGGCGAAAGGAGGCGCGCCTCCTGCGCAATGTCTAGCCTCAGGATCACGAGAAGGGCCGCATGGAAGTGAATATTGGCTGCTGAGAAAAGGATTCTACTCCATGCCGTAAGACGAAGCGCGGTCTTCTTGAGCTTGTGATGCAGAATGAGATAAGGCTCCGTGTGTGGCACGCCCTCAGTCCAAGCCTTTTGAACGACTTCGTGGAAGCCCGGAAGGGAGGTCCAGAAATTCTCGAACTTGAAAGACCGCGGCCTTTTGGGCCCTTTGTCGTCAGCAAGCAAAAGGGGGCAATGGTCGGAGAGGGATGAGGACAAGGCGTGCAACACGTGGGTGTTGAAGGTGGTGTCCCACTCAGCATTGCAGAAGAATGAGTCAAGCTTGCATAGGGTGGGATTTGTCCTCTCATTGCTCCAGGTGAAGCGCCTATTCTGGAGATGGATCTCCTTGAGCTCGCAAGATTGCAAAGCGGCACGAAAGCGGTTGATTCTGCTGCGGTTAACATTGCGCTTGTTTTTGTCCCTGGCACGGTAAATTTGGTTGAAGTCGCCAGTGGCGAGCCAAGCCACGCCCAAGGGTGGCTTCTGGCTAAGCAGCTCCGCAAAGAAGGCATCTTTGGAGGCGTTGTCAGTGGGGCCATAGACAGACGTGATTTTGAAGGAGGAGTCAGAAGCACGAATCCGCACCATGGCAAAGAGGCAAAAGGTTGAGGTGGCGATGTCGGTAATCTCAAGAAGGTTGTCATCCCATAGCAGAAGAATTCCACCTCTGGTTCCGGAGGCCGGGCGTTGCGCGAAACCCTGAAGCCTATTTCCGCCAAGAGAAGCAGCAATGAAACTGTCAACGTTGCTCAATTTAGTCTCCTGGAGACAGACCAAGTGGCAAGAGGTGCTAGTGATGGTAGCCTTGACAGTTGCTCTACGGTCCGGGCAATTAAGCCCTCTCACGTTCCAGTTGAGGGTATTGATAGGTTGTACTGTCATGGGTGCACAGGGGTTGCCCTTGGACTACCATGGGATAAAACATCAACACAAACAAGGTGGGATCCCAGACCGCAGTACATGGCCCATGGCCAAATTTGAAAAACAAACACACACCCGTGGGGGACACAGCCCCAGTTACATAACCCATGGAGTGTAGGGAAGAGGTACAAACTAGACGCATACAAACTAGTAGCAGCAACAGAACCCTTGTAAGCATCAGATTGGTTTACTAACATGACAACCATTGAGGCTCTAACACAGGCACTACAGGTAGTATCCACTCAAGCGATCGCCGGCTCCGATCCCTGGCCGTCTTGCTCCAGCCCCACAGAGTCTAATGCCGCAGCACCACCATGGTCTATCAGCGCATCCTCAGCAGCGCTAATAGAACTGTCATCAAGCTTGAAGAAGTCCCTCATGGCCACAATCACTTCAGGAGGGAGCTGCTCCTTGAATCTCTCTGTGAACGCCTCCAGGATCGAAGCAGTTACATCTTGACCATCTTTGGTTATGCCCAGGCTGCGGCAAACCAGGCGCTCGGCCACCTTTGCCACCGGAGCAGCCAGCGTGCGGCTGGAAGGTCGCCGGGTCCGTTGCAGAGAGATGCCGCCCTCCTTGGAGATTCTCATGCCCGCCAAAGTCTTTCGACGGGCCGCTGGAGGGCTTGGCCTTGGAGATGCCAAGGGCACCTCAGGGGGAGGTTGCGTGGCTGCAGATGGCAGGAGCGCCGGCTGCCTTGGGCAGAAGAGCGTAGCCGGAAGCTCGAGGCAGGGCACAATGAGCTCAGCCAGGCCCGCCGGCAGGTCGTGCCCAGCATCATGGGGGCGAGCACGGGGTGGCGTAGGGGTTCGCTGCAGGTTGCCGTTGCACTGGAGTGGCGGGGTTGGGGATGCTTCAAAGCCTGGAGGCCGCAGCGGGGAGATGTCAAGGAGCGGGCGCTGCATCGTGGCTGGCAAACATAGCTCGATGAGCACCGGGCTCAGGACCTGGGATGCCACTGCTGCTGCATGTGCTTCGTCACGTTTCGGCGCTGGCGGGGTTCGGAGCACCGTTGTCGGAGACAGCGGTGGCGACGCCGGTGGAGTGCGTGCTTCCCTGGATATGCGCCTTGCAGAGGCCGGGCGCGACTGCCTGACCGGACTACAGCCACGCGCGCCAACAGCAGCCGTAGCAGGCGTGGTGGGGTGGAGGGGCTCCAGCTCCCTGGCACGCACAGTAGTAGCGCTCAAGGAGCCAGAGCCAAGAAGCACCGGAGCGGCGCCAAGGACGACGGGAAGGTCAGGGATTTCCCGGCGACGGCCATCGTGACGCCCATCACGGCGTTCCCTGTCGTTGTCGCGCTGCCCGTCGCGCGGCGCACGGGAGAGGCTCCGGCGAATGCGGTCGCCCCAGCCTTGCCCGCCTCTGGACGAGCCCCGGCCGTCGCGCCCGCGGCCACGGTCTTCCTCGTCGTCACGGCCATGGCGGTCATGGCGGTCGCGCTGGACAGGGCGAGAGATGCGCTCGCGCCTGTCACGAGCCAAGGTCTCCCCGTCGATGACGTTTGATATCCAGGGGTGCGGCCTGGACACCACTCTGCCCGAGGATGGATCTTCATGGATGTCGAGGTGGACAAGGACCCGATGCTCCAGCCCCTTGCGGCCATACACCGGAGCGCCACCGTTGCGTGCAGGGAGGGTGATCCAGCTCACTCTTGGCACCTTGCTTGGGCATGGCGTCCAAGCCCACAAGGCCAGAGCCTTGGTCGTCGTCTTGAGCTTGGAAGCTGGCTCGATGTAGTCCAGCGAGCAGCCGGAGCCGACGGCCTTGGCGACCGCCTCTTCATCCCAAGCATACAGCGGCAGCCCCTCGAGGCAGAGGCACACATGGTGGCCGAGGTCGACGTGCTCACCATGGCCTTCCAAACGCCATGCCCTCATCTGCAGCTTGGTGTCGCCGAACGGGAGCTCGCGGCGGGATGATGCGATGTCCGCGTGGTGCTTGTGGATGAAGCGCACCAGGAACCGCTCGGGGAAGTGGAAGACGACGATCACGTCCGGCACCAGAGCGCCAATCCCGTCTGCGATGGCCGCCGCAACCTTGTTGGTGGAGGCGCGACAATCACGGTCGAACCAGGCCACCACCCCATTGGATTCCAGAAGCGCAGCCTCAGCTTGCATGGCCGGAGTGTTGTGGATGACGGCGAACACCTCCGGGCGGACGCTGTGGTCACCAGCCCATGCCGAAGACGCAGCAGAGGGAGCCATGGCAAACTGGGAGGACGTGGGTGGCGGGCGGGCACGGGGAGGTGCGGGCGGAGGAGCTCTGCGCGGAGCGGGCGGGGGCGCGCCGGGGCGCAGGTGCGGGCGTGGAGCGTGGGTGCAGCCGCGCGCTATGTGGCCGGAGCTGAAGCACCGTCTGCAGGTGACTGGGTCGCGGCAGTCCACGACGCGATGTCGAGGCTTGAGACAGTGGAAGCAGAGACCTTTTATCCATGCGGGAGGAGGGGCGCGAGGAGTGAAGGCAGCAACAGGAGCGGGCGGAGGGCGCGGCCGCCCACGCCTGACCTCGGTCCAAGGCGCCGTCGCTTCCTCCTCGAGCCCCGCAGCCGCCGCGCCGCGCGGGAGTGATTGCTCAGCAGCGGCCTGCGCAGGGACGGGCCGAAAGCACGCAAGCCATCCCGAACTGTCCCCTCCATTAACGCCTTCAATGCTCGTCAGGTTGGCGGAGCGGCCTGGAGCAGGAGAATTGAAGGTGGTGGTTGGGAGCGCGCGGGCGAGGAGCTCAGGCGGCGTCTCCAAGACGCAGTCCACCTCCGAATCCACGCCGGGAGGGCGACCAGGAGGTGGAGGCGGAGGAGAGCCCCAAGCTGGATCTGGATCGGAATCTCGCGCAGCCGGCAACGGAGAGCGCTGCGGCCCAAAAAAACCCCAAGGCAGCGGCTGGGACGGACGGGCAAGGCAGGCCAGGTAGGATAGCGTCTGGGACTGGGCGGTGGCCGGCGGCGCCGGAGGGGATGCCGCCGGTATGGGCCAGTGGGCGATGTGTTGGGGCGGGTCGGGAGCGGACATGTTATTGAGGGTCACACATCTGATCCAGTATTTCTTGGTCTTGTTTGTGGGGTACGGAATAAGGAACGGCGAGTTCTATCTCGTGTTCCTTGATTCCAGTGGCGAAGGATTTTGCGAGGATGGCTTCGGACGTGTCACCTTTGGTGACGTCCGCAACACCTTCAGCGTTCACGCGTAGTGCACGCAGCTATCTCAAGCCGGTATGAAGAAAGGAGAAGGATATGAAGAGGAACACAAGTCTACAGCCAATCGACTTTTTTTGTTTGTCTACGATGAGTACTTCTAACCATGCCCGTTCTGTGTTAGATTTCTGCTTGCGCAAGTGTGTTTAATGATATTTAAGAGGTTGTCACACCTTATTCTTCAGACGATCAAACTAACAGCAAATTTTGCAGTCGGTCAAAGTGCAAAACTGTAATCAGGATATCTTGGCATGATGACTTGCGATTGCTCTAGCTAGCTTGATGCATGTAGCATGCACACTTTGATTTTGGGTTCTTGGTATCTTGTCATGATGTGGTGATAATGCATATTTAGTTGGATGCCTAGCTAATCTGCTGTTGGTGTTGTGCGTTCATCTTATGTGTTTTTTTGGGCATAGTGTCTAAAGATTTGTAAGAAAGTTTCCCCTTGATGCTTCACTACTAGCCCCTTGTCAGTAAAATCTTGAGAGTCCTAGTTTAAGCACATCTTCAGGATGCAATTTATTTTTAGGTAAATGTTATTACTTCACATAGACATTTCAGGTAACATCAACTAACTATTGAATAATTCAAAGACAAAAAAATCAGTTACAGAATGAAGAGATTCATCCTTCTTTGTCAGGACATTATCTGTACATCTAATTAAACTGAACAGCATATTCACCCATCTCCTGGCTTAAACTGTCAAGAGAAATCTCTATGAGATAAGCAACGTTGATAATTGAAAGACTTGTCCTCTTTGGCAACAGACACAAAATTTGTGTAAGCTAGTGCAGCGACAAGTGAAAGCACCAATTAATGAGTGTCTTGAGTTTTCTTTTCAACTTCTAAGGCGTGCACAACATAAAAGCTGAATTGTAGCTTGAATCATGCCTGCATAGATGGAGGGTGAATGTGTTAAATTTCCTCGTTTCCTGATAATAGCATAGCAAAAAACAATCAGTTTCAGGTTACATTACATACAGCAATCAGTATTGCAGGGACTACAATAATAGCAAATCAAAAACAAACATCCATGATCACTGAGCATGCCAACTCCTACCGATATATTTCTCCATCTTGTGACACTCCCTGCTCGCCTCCAAGCCACAGTGCGCCGCAGTTCCTTCTTTGCTGGGTTTTCACCTACGACAGAGCAAAATATTCATTCAAGCACAGAACTTACCTTCAGCCTGACTAGTGACTACACAGTTTTCTGCACTGTTATTTTGAGCAACTTGTTTCATGCAACAGCAGCAAAACAGTACTCCCCCTGTAAAGTATTATAAGAGCGCTTAAATAACTAAATTAGTGATCTAAACGCTCTTATAATTTTTTTAGAAAAGGAGGATGACCTCCGGCCTCTGCATCTGGGAGATGCATACAGTCACTTTATTGATTATTCTCGAGGACCTTACAAAGTATTACAACAATGTGCCTGAATCCATCATCTTGGCAACACATGCCGCTACTCCTATCCAAAATGATGAAGGGGTGCTAGCTGGGCCACTACCCAAACCACTCACCTAAGCCTAACATCAAAAGCCGGAAGCCGAAACATATTCGGAAGCCCCAGCCGAGCCACATACCGGGTCTGGGGCACAATCCGGTCAGACGCACTCGTGTGTCGTCGCCGCCATCTTCCCCATGTCCGTCTTCAGATCATATTGAGGCTTCTACCTTGTGTGGCCACTCTGCCATCGACGTCACCATAACGCCAGACAACAACCTCCTCCTGCGTGAGTCCATCTGCGTGCATCGGACACCGAGCCTCCACAGCGCCATGCTGCCGATATCCTCCGCCATCGATGTGTGAGATGAAGCACCGCTCCACCATCCCCCCAGCCAGCACTTACTCCAAAACGATGCCCCATGAGGGAAAGCGATAAAACGCCATCATCGTCCGATCCGGAAGACCCAGATCTAGGGTTTCCCCTGGAGCATCCCGAGCCTGATGACGCAGACTGCAACGACGATGCCTCAACAAGGGAACGACATCTAAGACGCCGCCATCGTCCGCCATGACCGTAGTCGGCGCGATTTTCATCTGCCCAGCTGCCGACGAGTCGCACCCACCACCGTGCCGACGGCCGACCAGCGATCAATCCGGTCGCGCCGCCGCGAACCGATCCGTTCACGCCGCCGCCGTCCCTGGCGGCCGCAACGCACAGATCTCAAGGCCTCCTGCCGCGGGGAATCGACGTCGCCGAGGCGCCGCCACCACCCGCCGTGGCGACCGGCCCGCCGCCGCGCTCCGGCCCGGCGGCGCCGGCCCGTGCCAGCCCCACCCGAGCGAGAGGGCCCGAGTCCCCGCCGCCGCCGGCGACGGCTAGGCTTAGCCTGGCCGCGCCCTTGGGCGGCGGCGAGGGAGGAGGAGGAGTGGGGGAGGTTCGGCGGCGATGGGATCCGGGGCCTCCCGGTCGCCCACGCGGGGGGCGGCTCGGGAGGGAGACGTACCACTTTATACCTTCAAAATAATAACTGACTTACCCATGATCAAACGCTCTTATAATACTTTACATAGGGAGTATAATGCCACTACATATACAAATAGAATCTTCATTTATTTAAACGTATGCGTTCGCACATTCAGACACCATTACCCTATATGTGTGCTACTCATTTCTCTTGCTTAGTTGCTTACCAGGCAGGTTCACATTCGATTCTAATCTGTTATCACATTCAGACATGAAACAATGCTATCTGGTAGTATAGCTGGCATTGCATTATAAAATTTGCTCAAAATTCAATGTATCATTCTACCTAGTATCTTTCTTTTAACGTATCCCTGATCAAACTATTTGCAAAATTAGTTCAACACAGGGAACCCATTCATGCCATTTATGAGCATGGCAACAAGCAGAAAAATTCCCCAAGTTTCATGTCATCTGTAAACAAAATAGTTGTTCGAAGTAATAGGGCTACCAAATTCAAAGCACGCATACAGCATCAGGCAAATAAGCGCTGAGCCAAGGCAACTTAAGAACATGATTTGGGCTGACAAGGAAGACCTATCCTACTTCGTCACCGAAGCGTGGTTGGAAGACCCCGACGAGGTGCCTACTGAGGTGCGGCACCAACCCGCTGGCACACATCACTCTTCCCCAGGGCTTCACCGAGGGCACGTCGGCGTCTTGGGGGTGCGGCTGTGCAGATCGCATCCCCCGTCTGCTCCACCACCCGGTGCTGGTTCATGTTGACGCCGTCACACACTTCCCCCCTCGCCCGGCTGAGGAAGCACGGTGGCTTGGGCCACCGGGTGCCGGGTGGCAACGACGACGACGACCTTGACGGACGGCCTGACGAGGAGCTCCCATGCCCCTGGACGCGTGGGATCGCCGTTCGCCGACGATGGTTGGAGGCGCCAGCGCGACGCCGATCCGGACACTCTGCTCGAGCACCGCCGCGCCGCTTGTGACAGCCGCAGCAGCCGGCGCTTCCGGGACGTGGATCCGACGCTCGGCACGGTGGTGCTTTCGGAGCCATCGGGGCCCTCCGTCAGACCTAACGGCGTCACTGCCGGCGAATACGGAACGGCTGAGTGGGCGCAGCCCACGCCTCCTTCCGTTAGCATGGACGTCGGGCTGCCGTTGATGGATGGCGTGTTGCTGTCGGCTACACCAGCGACCCCGCTCCAGGGCCGTGCTGCTGAACATCTGGTCCCGGCCACGGTGATCGCTACACCGATTCCTGCGGCTGCCCGCTGTGCCGCCTGCTGTGGTGCCAGTTGCAGCGGCTCATGCTTGGACCGAGGCTTTGAGATGCCAGTTTCCTCCCTGATGTTTGGCGCCCGGCACGCTCCGCCTGCACCCCTGGATGGACCTGTGTCCCTTGCCACTTTGCCTCCCCTGTCGCCGAGCTCTGAACTCGCCTAAGGGCCTGTTCTGAAGTCCTCCAACTCCACGCTTCGCCAACTCCATAGACGAATTTGTGCCGAACGGTTTTGCTGCGAGAAGCTGGATTCTCGAAGCTACGAGCGGTGGCAGTGCAAAATCGCGGAGGAGCCTCGGCCCAGCTCCACCGATAGGAGAAGTAGGAGTTAGCCAATATTACAGCTGAAGTGTCACCGCCAAGTCAAGCCATCGAACCGGTACGTTCGCAGGAAACATATCACGCCTCGCTCCCTCCATCGAATCGCTACAGGGGGCCTTCCCTCCATGTCTAACCCAATCTGGGCTGCCTCCAACCAGCCCAAACTGTCGCCAAATAGGCCCACAACCTTCCAGCTGGGCTGCAGGGCTCGAAGAAGCTACACACAACGCCGAACGCTCGGGAATCGCCAGATGGAGCAAGAAGTTGGCTAGGGAAGCTGGTTTTGTGGAGTTTTGTGAAGTTGAAGGAGATCAGAACAGGCCCGGCACGGGAGGTACTGTGGTCGGCCGTGTTGACTTGGTCGAGCAGCTGGACGCATGCACCCTCATGGGCCCCTGGCCTGCATGCTGGGACCCACTAGCCACTGCCACCTTTTTCTTAGGGATGGCCACTGCCACCTCCCAATTTTTTACCTGTGTTTTTTCTTTCTTTTTTGAATGTTGATGGTTGATCTGCCAAATTCATTGCTCAGAGGAAAGGGTACAAAGAACAGGCCCAAGCGGGCAAGCACCTTGAGAAGAGGTGCAAAGAGCAGAAAAAGAAAGAAATAAAGAGAGAGGCTACAACAGCTCAGCCAGGATCAAAAGGAATGCCAGCACCAGCCATGTTCCACATCCTAATTTCATCCCTAATTCGGTGAATGAGCGCTGCCTTGCTCAAGAATTCCTTCTGAAAAAGGCGTCTATTCCGCTCCCGCCAAATTTCCCAGGCGGTTAGTTGGATAAGTGTAACACCCCGGATGTAACTTTTCATCTTTGTATCTCCAACTCTTGCCATTTTTGACCATGTGATATGTTATTCCCTTCGTGGTTGGGTTTTGTCTTTTGTTTTTCATTTTATTCATGTCATGCATATCATATCATGTCATCATGTGCATTTCATTTTGCATATGTGTTTGTCTCATGCATCCGAGCATTTTCCACGTTGTCCGTTTCGCAATCCGACACTCCCACATGCACCGGCGCACCCCTCTTGTCTCCTTTCATGTGCGGAATGGACCGAGCCTTGACAAGTGGCCCTGGTATAGCACCGGTAGACCACCTGTCAAGTTTCGGGTCACTTGGAGCTCGTTTGGTACTCCAACGGTTAACCGCATATCCGCAAAGGCCTCTTTTGAGTTGCAGCCCAACACCCCTCCAAAACAGCCCAATAACCCATCTAAGTCACTTCCATGCTCTCCGTCGTCGGATCACGATCGTGTGGGCGAAAACCGCACCTCATTTGGAGTCTCCTAGCTCCCTCTACCTATAAATATGTGCACTCCCCCGAAATTCACGGGCAAACCCTAGACGAATCCCTCTCCGCGCCGCCGGACACGTCCGGATCGGACCGGACGCGTCCGCCGCCGTGCCCCCGGCGAATCAGGTTCCGCCACGTGGCGGGCCCGCGCCCACATCGCCGCCGGCCGCGCCAGGCCCGCAGGCTCGTCCCCGGCCCCCGAAGCCCGTCCGCTCCGCCCGGACTCCGCCGCCTCCCCGCGCGACCGCCTCCACCGCGGGCCACCGCCCGGTCGCCGCGCCGGCCTCCGCCGCCCGGTCCCCCGGCCCGCCTCAACGTCCGTCGTCGCCGCCGTCCCGGAGCCGGCGAGCTCCCGCGCCGTCGTCCCCCTCCGCCTCCGGCAGTCGCCGCCCCGGCCATCTCCCTCCTCCGGCCGCCGTCGCCGCAAGCTCCGGCATCGACCTCGACCTCGATCCGGCCAGATCCGATCTGAAAGCCCGCAGTTGACTTTCTCTCCCCCTATTTTTTTCACCAAGTCCTTTTCTGCATCTTCATCGCATCACATCTTCGCATCCGTAGCTCCGTTTCGTGCGTGTAATATGTCAAATTGTTCGTCTCGAAGAGTAAATCATTTCATTCCATTGCATCATTTACATTTGAGCTCATCTTGATGCCCGAAATGCTGTTGGAAGAGGGCTTCATAATGTTAGTTTCAGAATCTTATCAGCACGAGCTCTTTTGTCATTTTTGCCATGATTGATGTGTGCATCCTATGGACTTGGTCCCTAAATGTGTTTTGAACTAGGCTATGTCTTCTTTACAGAGGTGCTTACCATGTATTTTTGTGATAAATGTGGTGACTAGCATAAGCATGCAAACTAGGCTTCGTGATAATGCAGATTTTAGTTCCTGTTCTGCTGTAATTTTGATGCCATGTAAACATGTTGCTACAGAGAGATACATGCATAATTTGAGATACTTCAGTAAGGGTGTTTTGTAAACATGGTTATGCTCTATCCATCCATGGTCCTGGTTGCAATTATGGAGTAGTCTAGCATGTCATTTTCGTGCTCTACTTTTGCTTCAAAATGTTTCCTGGCAGATTGTTTACATGTTATTCAATTTGGCCAAGGTTGTTGTAGTTGGTCCGGATATGCTATGATGTTGTTTCTTGCCATGTATAGCTTTTATGACATGTCTTCTTGATGGATGTATGCTTAGTTTATCATGGGATGCTCTGTAGTGAGTGCATCGAGCTCACGAAGGTGCCTTCGTAATTATGTCAATGCCATGCGTTGTTTGCTGAATCTGTTAACGAAACTTGCTATGTTTACGTGGGTGCCATCATATTTTCTGGTCCTTTTTGGCTTATGGTCAGTAAGGGACATTTGATCTATGCCTTGAGTAGATTCATGCCATGCCTTATTTTGCTATTATAAGTTCCTGTAGCATGATGATAACCTGCTCTGAACATTGCTTCATGATGTTGTTTATGTCATGTCCAACCTGATATTTTTTTTGCACTTTCTCCATGCTTGTTTGAACCTGTTATGATGTGATTTAGCCGTAGCTCAGTGTTCCTATTTTGTAAAGCATCTCCTGTAGATCATTGCCATATGCTTTGTTTTTATGTTGGGGTGCTGTAGCATAGTTTATTGTTGCATGCTAAGTAGCGTCGTGCTGTTAATCGCAGCTTTGTGCCATACTTGTCTTGCTTGCCATTTGCAAACCGTGCATCCGAATCCGGCGATCTTTATATCGATTTCAACCGAAATCATCTCATCTTTCCAGCGGCATACTTGGTTTGCCAAGTTGATGCCTTATTCATCATATTTTCTTCCGAAGCACGCATATGCATTGCATATCACATCTCGCATATCATGACATGTATTGCATCATGTTGTTTGTGCATTGCACCGTGATTTATTGTGGTTCCTTGCTTGTGTTCTTGCTTTGGGTAGAGCCGGGAGACGAGTACGTGCACGAGGAACCTGTTGAGTATGCTTACGAGGATCCAGCCTTCGACAACCCTGAGAACCTTGCAGGCAAGATGACCATACCTTCGATATCACTTCTATCTTTGCTTGCTAGTACTCGCTCTATCGCTATGTTAGCTCTACCTGCCTTTGTTTACCATGCCTACCTGTTGCCATGTCAACCCTCTAACCAACCTGTCCTAGCAACCGTTGTTTGGCTATGTCACCGCTTTTGCTCAGCCCCTCTTATAGCGTTGTTAGTTGCAGGTGAAGATGAAGTTTGTTCCTGGTCGGAACACGGATATTTTGGGATATCACAATATCTCCTGTTTAAATTAATGCATCTTATATACTTGGTAAAGGGTGGAAGGCTCGGCCTTATGCCTGGTGACTTGTGCCACTCTTGCCGCCCTAGTTTCCGTCATACCGGTGTTATGTTCCTTGATTTTGTGTTCCTTACACGGTTGGGTGATTTATGGGACCCCCTTAACAGTTCGCTTTGAATAAAACTCCTCCAGCAAGGCCCAACCTTGGTTTTACCATTTGCCACCTAAGCCCTTTCCCTTGGGTTTTCGTGAGCCCAAGGGTCATCTTTATTACCCCCCCCCCCGGGGCCAGTGCTCCTCTGAGTGTTGGTCCGAACTAGAGCCACTTGCAGCGCCACCTCGGGGAAACTTCAGGGCTGGTTCTAGTTGTACGTAGTGTTCATCCGGTGTGCCCTGAGAACGAGATATGTGCAGCTCCTATCGGGATTTGTCGGCGCATCGGGCGGCTTTGCTGGTCTTGTTTTACCATTGTCGAAATGTTTTGCGAACCGGGATTCCGAGACTGATCGGGTCTTCCCAGGAGAAGGTATATTCCTTCGTTGACCGTGAGAGCTTGTGATGGGCTGAGTTGGGACACCCCTGCAGGATATATAATCTTTCGAAAGTAGTGCCCGCGGTTATGAGGCAGATGGGAATTTGTTAATGTCCGGTTGTAGATAACTTGACACTTGACCTCTTTAAAATGCATCAACCGTGTGTGTAGCCGTGATGGTCTCTTCTCGGCGGAGTCCGGGAAGTGAACATGGTTTGAGTTATGCTTGACGTAAGTAGTTTCAGGATCACTTCTTGATCACTTTTAGCTTCTCGACCGACGCGTTGCTTCTCTTCTCGCTCTCACTTGCGTATGTTAGCCACCATATATGCTTAGTGCTCACTGCAGCTCCACCATATTACCCCTTTGCCTACCTATGAGCTTAAATAGTCTTGATCTCGCGGGTGTGAGATTGCTGAGTCCTCGTGACTCACAGATTCTACCAAAACAGATGTAGGTGCCGAGGATACCAGCGCAGATGGCGCAACTGAGCTGAAGTGGGAATTTGATGAGGCCCTTGGTCGTTACTATGTATCGTTTCCAGATGATCAGTAGAGGTGCCCAGTCAGGACAATCGGGGATCTAGCATTTGGGGTTGTCTTCTTTTCTTTTGAACTTGACCGTAGTCGGTCTATGAGTGTACTTTGAATGATGTATGAACTTAAATTATGTATTGTGTGAAGTGGCGATTGTAAGCCAACTCTCTTTATCCCATTCTTGTTCATTACATGGGATTGTGTGAAGATGACCCTTCTTGCGACAAAACCACCATGCGGTTATGCCTCTAAGTCGTGCTTCGACACGTGGGAGATATAGCCGCATCGTGGGTGTTACAATAAGCGAGATGGTGCTTTTCCTGCTGTCCGCCGGAGCCAAAATATAGCATCGGTTCATCCAATCCTTGATGTCCGAGGCGCCGTTCCAAGTTGCAGGGCTGAGCGACGGGAAGCTCCCAGTGGTGGCGATAGCCTTCCAGATGTCCCCAGACCACGGGTAGTCCACGAGGAGGTGGAACGTGTTTCCAAATTGCGCTCGCATAATGGGCAGAAGTAGTTGTTTTCCCAGCCCCGTCGCAGCAGGGCGTCCGCCATTAGTATCTTGCCCAAGATAGTCGTCCA
Organism: Triticum aestivum; assembly: GCF_018294505.1. NCBI lineage: Eukaryota > Viridiplantae > Streptophyta > Magnoliopsida > Poales > Poaceae > Triticum > Triticum aestivum. The sequence goes on from NC_057813.1 coordinate 233,982,721, forward strand.
GATGAAGAAGCGGCACTTCCTGGGTGCCCATGCCAACCAGATTAGCTGGTAACCATCAAGGGGAATCGATCCCTCAAACTGAATCAGGTAGGCAGAGCGGGCCGAGTAATTGCCATCATGTGTGAGCCTCCAAGTGATTTTGTCGGGCTCATCTTGTCTAAGCTCAACCTCCTGCAACATCTCCGCCAAAATGGCAAGCTCGTCGGTCATCTGCTCCGTGAGACCCAAAGCAAGGTCAGCCAGCCACCTCTCATTGCCATCGCTTCCTGGACCGTTCTGCTCTTGCGAATAGATATATTGTACAGTGTTGGGGCGATGACTCTTGGGCACTGCCCATGCAGCCATCTGTCGTGCCAGAAGTCAGCCCGTGCACCGTTGCCCAGAGTAATGCACGTCGCTATTGAGAAGAGCTCTTTCTCCTTTGAGTTGCAGGGTAGCGGCCCATGCGCCCACGGTCTCGCTGGGTCTTGCCAAGCAAGCCACATCCACCTCAATCTCAAGGCTAGACCAAACCTTGCAAAATCCATGACTCCTAGCCCCCCAAGGTGTTTGGGACGGCAAACCAAGCTCCAGGCCACTCGGCAGTGGCCACCATTGCATGTGCTTTCTCTGTTCCAAAGCCATGCATGACATAGTTGAATACTACAAGGGCAACCAGATTTGATTTTATGCACAGTCATCATGTATACTGCAAGGGCAACCAGATTTGATTTTATAAGCACAAGGCGGCCACTCTTGTCCATCATGCCACCCTTCCAGAAAGACATTCGGTTGCCAAATTTCAATATAAAGGCTCAAGGTCCACTTTCGTCAGGCATCTTAAGGATAGCGGCATCCCCAAATAGTTGGTTGGGAAGTGCTTAATAGAGATCCCAAGCGGTGCTAAAATTGCATGAAGGTCCAGAGCAGCACACCGAATGGGCAAGGCCAGGCTCTTACTGGTGTTGGTGCGCACGCCCGAAGTGCACGCAAAGCAATCAAGCAACAAGTTGACCATGTGAGCATCGTGCACAGTTGGGTTCATAAAAAGGGCCACATCATCAGCATAGAAGGAGCAGCGCATGAGACGTCGTCGGCCTGGCAGTTTGGAGAGCATCCCTTCCTCTGTCGCCATGCACATCATTCGTTGAAGCGGATCCATAGCTAGGATAAACAGGAATGGGGATATGGGATCCCCTTGCCTTAGGCCCTTGCGGTGGATCACATCCTCAGATTGGTGGCCATTGATGAGAACACGAGATGAAGAGGTATGCAACAGCATGGCAATCTAGCTTCGCCATCTCGTCCCGAAGCCTTGGGCCTGAAGCGTGTCCAGAATGTACTCCCAAGAAACGGAATCGAAAGCCTTAGCAATGTCTAACTTGAGAAGGACGGCTGGCTTTTTAGTCTTGTGTAGATATCTGACAGTGTTTTGAACATAGAGGAAGTTCTCTTGTATGCTTCGATTCTTAATGAAGGCACTCTGGCAGATGTCCACCAGGTCTGGTAGCTTTGGAGCGAGGCGACGAGCAAGCAATTTCGTGAAGATTTTCACGAGGCTGTGGACTAGCGAGATCGGTCTGAAATCTGAGAGATTGTCCACACCGTGCCTTTTGGGGATTAGGATAATGAAAGCCTTGTTGACCTGGGCTAGCCCTCTGCTATCCATGCGGTGCAGCTGGTTGAGGGCCGCTAGCACGTCTAGCTTAATGATTTCCTAGCAGTGCTTATAGAAGCCCCCCGAGAACCCATCCGGGCCGGGCGCCTTTTCTGCCGGCATGTCGTCAATGGCCTCCTTGATCTCCTCTAAGGTGAATTCACCCTCAATGTCCGACAAATCAGTTTGGTTGAGGTCCAATTCATCCTAGTCGAGCCTAGAAGTAATTCTCTGTGTATTGCCAAAAAGGTTCAGGAAGTGCTGATGGGCGAGATCCGCCATCGCAGAGCAGTTGGAGAAGGCGCCGTTCGGCCCATGAAGGATGTGAATAGTGTTCCTATTATGTCTGGTGTTCGCCTTCCGCTGGAAGAAGCGCATGTTGGCATCACCTGCCCTTAGCCAGAGCACACGACTCCTCTGCCGGAGCTTGATCTTTAAGAGCACAGCCATCCCAAGAGATCTTGATTTAAGCGCAGTGCGTAAACTCCTCTCGGCCGCTGATAGAGGCCTATGATCTTGCGCTGCGTTGAGTTGCAAAGTGATCTCATTTGCCACCAGCATCTGCATCCTAATGTCACCAACGGCGGCTTTGCTCCACGCCCGCTGCGCCTTGCTTAACTGCCATAACCTCGAATTCAGATAGGCGATTGGGCATCTACTGCCGGTAGGCGCAGCCCAGGATTGCTCTACTATCTCTTTAAATCCATCAATGAACAGCCAATAAGATTCAAATATGAACCGTCTGTTGGTTTTCAGAATTGTGTCATTGCGAAGGAGCAGCGGACAATGGTCGGAGATTGACGATGCTTGAGGAAGAAGCTTGGCCGCCGGAAACATCAGCTCCCAGTCTACATTGCAAAAAGCACGGTCTAGCCGCACCAGGGTCGGCGAGTCTTGCTCGTTGCTCCAAGTGTATTTCCTACCGATCAGAGGTAACTCATGCACGTTTGAATTGTTCAAGGTTCGATGAAACTTTTTCATCCAGCGGCGACAGATACGGTCATTGTTTTTGTCCCTAGGGTCTGTGATTAGGTTGAAATACCCAATCACCATCCATGGCCCAATCATGGAGTTGTGAATGTCCGCAAGTTCATTCAGGAAGGACTGCTTGCGCTCATAGTCGTGCGGACCATACACCGTGGTGAGTGACCAAGTTGTGTCAAGTCCCACCAGTGAGAGCCTTACCGTGATAGAGAAGGCCCGCACATCGACCGCAGCGGCAGAGAAGGCGATCGAGCGCCAGCAGAGCAGAATTCCACCGCAAATGCCATTGGCAGGAAGAAACGAGTGACAATCAAAGGAACTCCCTGCGATCTCTTGAACATCAGTACCAAGAACTAATACAAGCTTGGACTCCTGCAAACAAATGATCGAGCAGGAGAGCCGTTCGATCATGGCGTGAATCGCGGCCTGTCGTGCTGGGTTGTACAACCCGTGCACATTCCAGCTAACAAGTGATAAGGCGCTAATCATGGTTAAACAAGGGGAACCACATAAATAGGTCTAGGCAAGACAAGCCCGGGCAGGTTCGGTACATTAAGAGCAACAGAGCTCTCCATGCAGCCAAATGACGCACAATATAACACAACAGAAAGTTCGAATAGGTGCAATTCATTGGAAACATAGAAACTGCAGAGGGAACTGGAACAGGGCAGCGCAGTTCAAGCGGAGCGCCCAGCAAGCTCATCCAAGATGGCTTGCAGCTCGGCATCAGGGAGCGACAGCTGGGCAGGGGAGGAAAGGCCCGCGATCTCCACCAGCTTGGCCACATTCTCAGGAGGCATCGGTGCGCGGAAGAACTGCAGGTATGCGAGTAGGGTGTCGTCATTGAAGTCCTCCGGACACTTGATGAAGCCAAGCCTTGCGCTGATCACCGCTTGCGAGCGCCTGGAGGAAGACAGGTTGGAGCCGAGAAACTGCAGCCTAGAGCTCTGGCGGGATGCCTTGACGGCCCAGAGTAGACGCTGCTTGAGCTTGCGGGGTGATGGCGAAACAGCAGCAGGAGGGGCACCCAGGATGGAAGAGGATAGGAGTGCAGCAATCTTGCTGATGAATTGCCGTTGTTCGTCGATGTGCAGCCCCGTGACCTTCTCAGTGATTGCAGAAATCAAGCCCGGACCAGAGAGGTTGGCATCAACGAGATCCCTCCTGGCCCGTCTCTCTTCGATCGACTGCTGGTCCTCCACAACATCCTGACCTGCCCTAATCTGGCCCCAACAAGCAGCAGGCCTGGGAGAGGGCTTGGACATGAGATGGCCAACAGATCCAGCAGCACCCGGCCCAAATACAACCTCAGGCCCAAACGCCCAAGTGGGCTCTAAATCTGGCAGACCAGCATGGGCCTCCGTCCAGTTGGGAAGCCAACACGGCCCGAACAAAGGGGCCAGATCCCAGAAAGTTGCTAACTGCGTTGCTCCCAGCTAAGGCAGCGGTGATGGCATCGGTGCCGGGGCCGGATCCCAGAAAGTAGTCGTCCGAACTGATCCTAGAGGAGGCAGAGGCGCTTGCAAGATAGGCAGGTCCCAGTGGCACAAAGCAGGCGGCAACGGAGGCAGATCATAGCAGTAGTGGCAGTTGCTGCTCTGATCCAGAAAGCTGGCTGACTCAGCAGCCGAGACGACAGGGCACCCCACTGTCCCATGGGAGCAGGCGCTGCAGACTATGAGGCGCGTACAGTGGCAAGAGATCACAAGAGGCCTCCGTGGTGCCATCCAACATGCCATCTTCAATGAAGGAGGAGTGCATCAATGCACGGGCAGCAAGATCCTGAGGGGGTAACACGGGTGACTGTGGGTTGTCGAGCTGAAACTGCAGGTCTGGCAGGTTTGGCATTGTGGCCCTGCTTTGAGCATCGCTGAGCTCCTCATCAGGCCTCTATTGGTCGTCTTGTCTCCCATGAAACGGGGGAGTGCTCTCCTGGACCACCTCCAAAGATGGGGGTGACATACACCTTTTCTTGCACCGGGCCGTCAGGCAAACGGCTAGCAAATGGAGCAGACAATGGTGGAGCTTGAGCAGGCAGAAGATGATCCGGGTGGTTAGCGGCAAGGTGCCTGATGACCCACAAGTATAGGGGATCTATCGTAGTCCTTTCGATAAGTAAGAGTGTCGAACCCAACGAGGAGCAGAAGGAAATGATAAGCGGTTTTCAGTAAGGTTTTCTCTGCAAGCACTGAAATAGTAGGTGATAGATAGTTTTGTGATAAGATAAATAGTAACGAGCAAAAAGTAAATAAAGTAAATAAAGTGCAGCAAGGTGGCCCAATCCTTTATGTAGTAAAGGATAAGCCTGGACAATATCTAATAATGAAGAAGGAGCTCCCGAGGACACATTGGGAATTATCGGCAAGCTAGTTTTCATCATGTTCGTAAGATTCGCGTTCAGTACTTTGATAATTTGATATGTGGGTGGACCGGCACTTGGGTACTGCCCTAACATGGACAAGCATCCCACTTATGATTAACCCCTATTGCAAGCATCCGCAACTACAAAAAGGAGTATTAAGGTAAGCCTAACCACAACATTAAACATATGGGTCCATATCAACCCCTAACGAAGCAACGCATAAACTAGGGTTTAAGCTTCTGTCACTCTAGCAACCCATCATCTACTTATTACTTCCCTATGCCTTCCTCTAGGCCCAGATAATGGTGAAGTGTCATGTAGTCGACGTTCACATAACAGCACTAGAGGAAAGACAACATACATCTCATCAAAATGTCGAACGAATACCAAATTCACATGACTACTAATAGCAAGACTTCACCCATGTCCTCAGGAAAAAACGTAACTACTCACAAAGCATATTCATGTTCATAATCAGAGGGGTAATAATATGCATAAAGGATCTGAACATATGATCTTCCACCAAGTAAACCAAATAGCATCAACTACAAGGAGTAATCAACACTACTAGCAACCCATAGGTACCAATTTGTGGTTTTGATACAAGATTGGATACAAGAGATGAACTAGGGTTTTGAGAGGAGATGGTGCTGTGAAGATGTTGATGGAGATTGACCCCCTCTCGATGAGAGGATCGTTGGTGATGACGTTGGTGATGATTTCCCCCTCCCGGAGGGAAGTGCCCCCGGCAGAACAACTCCGCCAGAGCCCTAGATTGATTCCGCCAAGGTTCCGCCTCGTGGCGGCGGAGTTTCGTCCCGTAAGCTTGCCCATGATTTTTTCCAGAGGAAAAGTGATGATACAGCAGAAGATGGACGCCGGAGGCCCACCAGGGGACCCAGGAGATAGGGGGCGCGCCCTAGGGGAGGGGGCGTGCCCCCTGTCTCGTGGACAGGGTGTGGGCCCCTGGCCTATTTCTTTTTCCCAAAAATTCTTATTAAATCCAAAAAGTTGTTTCGTGGAGTCTCAGGTCTTTTGGAGTTGTGCAGAATAGGTTTCCAACATTTGCTCCTTTTCCAGCCAGAATTCCAGCTGCCGGCATCCCCCCTCTTCATGGTAAACCTTGTAAAATAAGAGGGAATAGCCATAAGTATTGAGATATAATGTGTAATAACAACCCATAATGCAATAAATATTGATATAAAAGCATGATGCAAAATGGACGTATCAACTCCCCCAAGCTTAGACCTCGCTTGTCCTCAAGCGGAAGCCGAAATCGAAAAATATGTCCACATGTTTAGAGATAGAGGTGTCGATAAAAATAAAATACATACATGAGGGCATCATGATCATTCTAATAACAGCAACATATATGGATTTTGTCATATGATTTCCTATGTTCAAGTAATAAACAATTCACAGTGTCAAGTATGGTTCAAAAACTTCATTGGGAACTAACAAACTATAATCCCAGTCATTGAAGCAATTGCAATTTATCGTAACATCAGAAAGAGTCAATAATAGTGCTTTTCAGCGAGCTCACATACTCAACTATCTCGTAGTCTCCTATAATTGTTAACACTCATGCAATACTTGTGGTTATAGAGTTTTAGCCGGAGAAAGATATGGGCTTATTGTGTTGCCTCCCAACATATTCACCTTTAGGTGATGTCAACAATAATAGCCTATGCCAACTTACATCCAATTGGATATATGAATCGTGATCTTTCAAACACGAGGAGCTTGCCAAAGGATAAAAATAAAAAAGGGAAAGGTGAGAATCACCTTGACTCAAGCATAAAGTAAAACATAAAGTAAAAGGTAGGCCCTTCGCAGAGGGAAGCATAGGTTGTTATGTGCGTTTAGGGTTGATGCACAAAATCTTAATGCAAAAAAACGTCACTTTATATTGCCCCTTGTATGTGGACCTTTATTATGCAATCCGTCGCCTTTATTACTTCCAAAACAAGTTCGTACAAAGTTTATTTTCTCTGCACTAATAAGTCATACATATTTAGAGAGCAATTTTTATTGCTTGCACCGATGACAACTTACTTGAAGGATCTTACTCAATCCATAGGTAGGTATGGTGGACTCTCATGGCAAAACTGGGTTTAAGGATATTTGGAAGCACAAGTAGTATCTCTACTTGGTGCAAGGAATTTGGCTAGCATGAGGGGGAAAGGCAAGCTCAACATATTTGGAAGGTCAATGACAATATACTTTAACTGAGATGTCGGAAAACATAAACCATTATGTTGTCTTCCTTGTCCAACGTCAACTCTTTTAGCATGTCATACTTAATGAGTGCTTCATAATCATAAAAGATGTCCAAGATAATATATTTATATGTGAACCCCTCTTTCCTTATCACTTCCTATTAATTGCAACGATGACCAAGGCTATGTTCATCAACTCTCAACAATTTTTATGCCTCATACTTTCTATGTGTGAAGTTATCACTATCCATAAGATCAATATGAACTCTTTTGTTCTTTCTACTTTCTCAAGATCATAGCAACATAGCAAAGCCCTTGACTCAACACTAATCTTTATTATAGATAGCACACAGACTCGATTACATAAAGAGATCACAATGAAAAACTCAAAACTACTTGATATCAAAACTTCGAACTAATAGATCAAGATACTACTAAAAGGATCGAACTAAATAAAGCAGTAAAAATAGGAGTGTGATGGTGATACGATACCGGGGCACCTCCCCCAAGCTTGGCAGTTGCCAAAGGGAGTGCCCATACCCATGTGATTATTTCTTTGGAGGTTGTGAAGTAGGAGTTGTTGATGATGTAGGCTTGTCGTACATCTTCCAAGGCAGAGGCTCTCCATCATAAAAGGATGATCGAGTCTCCGGGATCCTTAAATCTGCAGCCAAACTCATTCGCTTGAATCTATATTCATACTCACAGTTCTGGTTTTGCAGGTCATAAATCTGGGCTTGGAGGTGCTCGATTTTCTCTTGAAGCTTGAAGATGGTCTCCACAATGACTTTGGCATCCAGCTTGTGGTTGTTGGCGAACTCCGTGATTATCATCTGGTTGGCGTTGAGTCCACACTCCACCATCCCTTGACACTTGAAAACTTCTTTCTCCATGGCTTCGAGCTTTGTCTCCACGCTCCCGGTATGCCTTGGTCCCTCCACATCGCGGATGTGCAACACCCCCTTACGCATCTTAATGGTTTGAGGGTGATGCAGCACCTCCGCAAGATAGGGGTTGATAACCCTCTCGAAAAACTTGTCCTTGGGAGCGCTTGGAGACGACATGATGCTCTAGATCTGAAACAGAAACAGCTCGAAACGAAAACAGAGGATATTTGCGTGATACGGTGGTCAAAACCTTCAGGAGTATATATATTGAATTTTTACCAACCAAAATACGTAACATACAAGAAAACGGAGTCCGGGAGGCACACGAGGTGCCCACGAGACAGGGGGCGCGCCCTATAGGGGGGGCGCCCTCCTCTCTCGTGGGAGCCTCGTGCCCCTTTCGGACTACTTCTTTCTTCCTAATATCTTTAAATAATCCAAAACTGATAAAAATTGCCATTATAGTTGTTTTGGAGTCGGTTTACTTACCGTACCACGTACCTATGCCTTTTTGGAGTCTGGAACATTCTGGAAAGTGTCTCTTATGTATTCCTCAGGGGTTATGGTTTCAATAATATTAGTTTCAACATTGATAGGATTACCTGAAATATAATGTTTAATTCTTTGACCGTTTACCACCCTCGGATTTGTGCCTTCGAAGTTGTTGATTTTTATAGCGCCAGAACGATAGACCTCCTCGATAACATAGGGACCTCCCCATTTTGAGAGAAGTTTTCCTGCAAAAAATCTTAAACGAGAGTTGAACAATAACACATAATCTCCTACGTTAAACTCACGCTTCTGTATCCTCTTATCATGCCAGCGTTTGACTTTTTCTTTGAAAAGCTTGGCATTCTCATATGCTTGGGTTCTCCATTCATCAAGTGAGCTAATATCAAACAACCTCTTCTGACCGGCAAGTTTAAAGTCATAATTGAGCTCTTTAATAGCCCAATATGCTTTATGTTCAAGTTCAAGAGGTAAATGACACGCTTTTCCATAAATCATCTTATATGGAGACATACCCATAGGATTTTTGTATGCAGTTCTATAGGCCCATAAGGCATCATCAAGTTTTTTGGACCAATTCTTTCTAGATCTATTCACAGTCTTTTGCAAAATTAATTTGAGCTCTCTATTGCTCAACTCTACTTGACCACTAGACTCCGGGTGATAAGGAGATGCGATTCTATGATTGACGTCATACTTAGCGAGCATCTTACAGAAAGCACCATGAATAAAGTGTGAACCACCATCAGTCATAAGATATCTAGGGACTCCAAACCTCAGAAAAATAACTTCTTTAAGCATTTTAATAGAAGTATTATGATCAGCACTACTAGTTGGAATAGCTTCTACCCACTTAGTAACGTAATCAACAACAACTGAAATATGTGTATAACCATTGGAGGCAGGAAAAGGTCCCATATAATCAAAGCCCCAAACATCAAACGGTTCAATAACAAGAGAATAATTCATAGGCATTTCTTGATGTCTACTTATGTTACCTATTCTTTGACATTCATCACAAGATAAGACAAACTTACGAGCATCTTTGAAAAGAGTAGGCCAATAAAAACCAGATTGTAGTACCTTGTGTGCAGTTCTACCTCCAACGTGGTGTCCTCCGTAGGATTCAGAGTGACACTTGCGTAGGATTTGTTCCTGTTCATGCTCAGGCACACAACGTCTAATAATACCATCTACTCCTTCTTTATACAGGTGTGGATGATCCCAGAAGTAATGTCTTAAATCATAAAAGAATTTTTTCTTTTGCTGGTATGCGAAACTATGCGGTATATATTTAGCAACAATGTAATTAGCATAATCAGCATACCAAGGAGCAGTACGAGAAGCATTGACGACCGCTAATTGTTCATCAGGAAAACTATCATTAATAGGCAGTGGGTCATCAAGAACATTCTCTAACCTAGACAAGTTGTCTGCAACGGGGTTCTCAGCTACTTTTCTATCAATAATATGCAAGTCAAATTCTTGGAGTAAGAGAACCCATCTAATGAGTCTAGGCTTAGCATCTTTCTTTTCCATAAGATATTTAATAGCAGCATGATCAGTGTGAATAGTAACTTTGGAATCAACAATATAAGGTCTAAACTTATCGCATGCAAACACAACTGCTTAGAACTCTTTTTCAGTGGTAGCATAATTTCTCTGGGCAGTATCAAGAGTCTTACTAGCATACTGGATAACATTCAATTTCTTATCGACTCTTTGCCCTAAAACAACACCTACAACATAATCACTAGCATCACACATAATTTCAAAAGGTAAATTCCAATCAGGTGGCTGAACAATAGGTGCAGTGATCAAAGCTTTCTTAAGTGTTTCAAATGCTTCTACACAATCATCATCAAAGACAAAAGGAATATCTTTTTGCAATAAATTAGTCAGAGGCCTAGAGATTTTAGAAAAGTCCTTAATGAACCTCCTATAAAAGCCGGAATGACCAAGGAAACTTCTTATACCTTTTACATCCTTGGGACATGGCATATTTTTAATAGCATCAACTTTGGCTTTATCAACTTCAATACCTCTCTCGGTGATCTTGTGCCCCAAGACAATGCCTTCATTAGCCATAAAGTGACACTTTTCCCAATTCAGGACGAGACTAGTGTCTTCGCAGCTCTGCAAAACTCGATCAAGGTTGCTCAAACAATCATCAAAAGAGGATCCATAGATAGAGAAGTCATCCATGAATACGTCATAAATCTTTTCAGAAAAATCAGAAAATATAGCCATCATGCATCTTTGAAAGGTAGCAGGTGCATTACATAAACCAAAAGGCATACGTCTATAAGCAAAAGTACCAAAATGGCAAGTAAGAGTAGTTTTAGATTGATCCCCCGCTGATACAGGTATCTGAGAGAAGCCAGAATAACCATCTAGAAAGCAAAAATGTGTGTGTTTGGATAGCCTCTCTAGCATTTGATCAATAAAAGGTAAAGGGTGATGATCTTTCTTAGTAGCTTTATTCAACTTACAAAAATCAATTACCATCCTATAGCCTGTAATAATTCTTTGCGGGATCAATTCATCTTTATCATTAGGAACAACGGTAATACCTCCCTTTTTGGGGACACAATGGACAGGACTTACCCATTCACTATCAGCAACGGGATAAATAATACCTGCCTCAAGGAGCTTTAGTATCTCCTTTCTTACCACTTCCTTCATTTTGGGATTTAATCGTCTTTGAGGATCTCTAACTGGTTTGGCATCTTTCTCCACTGAGATTTTGTGTTGACATAATGTGGGACTAATGCCCTTAAGATCATCCAGAGTATATCCAATAGCAGCTCGGTGCTTCTTTAGAGTTTTTCAATAATCTTTCTTCTTCTTTCTCTGAAAGGTTAGCACTAATAATAATAGGATATATTTCTTTTTCATCAAGATAAGCATACTTAAGATTATCAGGTAATGGTTTGAGTTCAAACACGGGATCACCCTTGGGTGGAGGGGGGTCCCCAAGAATTTCAACGGGAAGGTTATGTTTCAGCATAGGTTCTTGTTTAAGGAACACTTCATCTATTTCTTCCCTTTCCTTCATAAACATATCGTTTTCATGGTCTAACAAATATTGTTCTAACGGATCAGTTGGAGGAACAGCAATGGAAGCAAGACCAATAATTTCATCCTTACTAGGTGGTTCCCTTTCACAAGGTTGTCTACTAAACTTAGCAAAATTAAACTCATGAGACATACCATCTATGCCAATACCGACAATATTCCTTTCACAATTAATCTTAGCACTAGCAGTATTCAAGAAGGGTCTACCAAAAATAATGGGACAAAAATCATCTTGTGGGGAACCAAGAACAAGAAAATCAGCAGGGTATTTAATCTTCCCACACAAGACTTCAACATCTCTAACAATCCCAATAGGTTTAATGGTGTCCCTATTAGTAAGCTTAACAGTAACATCAATGTCTTCTAATTCAAGAGGTGCAATATCGTGCATAATTTCTTTATAAAGATCATAAGGTATCGCATTAGCACTAGCACCCATATCACATAAACCATGGTAACAATGATCTCCTATTTTAACAGAAATAACAGGCGTGCCTACAACTGGTCTACGTGTCTTAGTATCGGGTCTAGCAATATTAGCAGTTTCACCTAAGAAAGAGATAACATGCCCATCTAAGTCCTCATCCAAAAGATCTTTAATCATAGCAATACCGGGTTTAACATTAATTTTCTCAGGAGGTGTATAGGTCCTAGTATTACTCCTACGAACAACAGTCGAAGCTTTAACATGATCTTTTATCCTAACAGGAAAAGGAGGTTTTTCAACATAAGCAGTAGGAATAATGGGATCACTATATGTAATAGTCTTTTCTTCAACTGTAATGGGTGCAAATACTTTAACTTCAACAAGAGGATTATATTTAAACCACTTCTCTTTAGGGAGATCAACGTGAGTAGCAAAAGTTTCACAAAAAGTAGCTACTATCTCAGAGTCAAGTCCATACTTAGAGCTAAATCCACGGAAAGCATCGGTATCCATAAAAGATTTAACACAATCAAACTTAGGTGTCATACCTGACTCCTTACCATCGTCGGAACCCCAATCTTTAGAATTGCGTTTAATTCTTTCCAATAAGTCCCATTTGAAATCAATAGTCTTCAACATATAGGAACCAGCACAGGAAGTATCGAGCAAGTTGCGATTATCAAGAGAAAGCCGAGCATAAAAATTTTGAATAATCATTTCCCGAGAGAGCTCATGATTGGGGCATGAATACAACATTGACTTAAGCCTCCCCTAATCTTGAGCGATGCTTTCTCCTTCGCGAGGCCAGAAATTATATATGTAATTACGATCACGATGAACAAGATGCATAGGATAGAACTTCTGGTGAAATTCTAACTTTAATCGCTTATAATTTCAATATCTCGTATCATCACATAGCCTATACCATGTCATTGCATCTCCCTTCAAAGATAAAGGGAAGACCTTCCTTTTGACAACATCATCGGGAATACATGCAAGCTTAAATAATCCACAAACTTCATCCACAAAGATAAGGTGTAAGTCGGGATGCAATGTTCCGTCTCCTGCAAAAGGATTAGCTAGCAGTTTTTCTATCATACCCGAAGGAATCTCAAAGTAAATATTTTCATAAGGTTCAGTAGGTTGAGGAGCATCTCTTTGCTCTTCTGGTTGGGGTGAAGATACCCCAAACAAGCCCTTCAAAGGATTAGTTTCCATAGTGACAAGTAACAGAAAATTTCAGCACACTATATAAATGTTTCCTTATCAAGTTCCACTCACCAAGAGCAACAGAGCTCTCCATGCAGCGAAACGGCGCACAATATAGCACAACAGAAAGTTTGAATAGGTGCAATTCATTGGAAACATAGAAACTGCAGAGGGAACTGGGGCAGGGCAGCGCAGTTCAAGTGGAGCGCCCAGCAAGCTCATCCAAGATGGCTTGCAGCTCGGCATCAGGGAGCGACAGCTGGGCAGGGGAGGAAAGGCCCGCGATCTCCACCAGCTTGGCCACATTCTCAGGAGGCATCGGTGCGCGGAAGAACTGCAGGTATGCGAGTAGGGTGTCGTCATTGAAGTCCTCTGGACGCTTGATGAAGCCAAGCCTTGCGCTGATCACCGCCTGCGAGCGCCTCGAGGAAGACAGGTTGGAGCCGAGAAACTGCAGCCTAGAGCTCTGGCGGGATGCCTTGACGGCCCAGAGTAGACACTGCTTGAGCTTGCGGGGTGATGGCGAAACAGCACCAGGAGGGGCACCCAGGATGGAAGAGGATAGGAGTGCAGCAATCTTGCTGATGAATTGCCGTTGTTCGTCGATGTGCAGCCACGTGACCTTCTCAGTGATTGCAGAAATCAAGCCCGGACCAGAGAGGTTGGCATCAGCGAGATCCCTCCTGGCCCGTCTCTCTTCGATCGACTGCTGCTCCTCCACAACATCCTTACCTGCCCTAATCTGGCCCCAACAAGAAGCAGGCCTGGGAGAGGGCTTGGACATGAGATGGCCAACAGATCCAGCAGCACCCGGCCCAAATACAACCTCAGGCCCAAACGCCCAAGTGGGCTCTAAAACTGGCAGACCAGCATGGGCCTCCGCCCAGTTGGGAAGCCAACACGGCCCGAACAAAGGGGCCAGATCCCAGAAAGTTGCTAACTGCGTTGCTCCCAGCTAAGGCAGCGGTGATGGCATCGGTGTCGGGGCCGAATCCCAGAAAGTAGTCGTCCGAACTGATCCTAGAGGAGGCAGAGGCGCTTGCAAGACAGGCAGGTCCCAGTGGCACAAAGCAGGCGGCAACAGAGGCAGATCATAGCAGTAGTGGCAGTTGCTGCTCTGATCCAGAAAGCTGGCTGACTCAGCGGCCGAGACGACAGGGCACCCCACTGTCCCATGGGAGCAGCCGCTGCTGACTATGAGGCGCGTACAGTGGCAAGAGATCACAAGAGGCCTCCGTGGTGCCATCCAACAGGCCATCTTCAATGAAGGAGGAGTGCATCAATGCACGGGCAGCAAGATCCTGAGGGGGTAACACGGGTGACTGTGGGTTGTCGAGCTGAAACTGCAGGTCTGGCAGGTTTGGCATTGTGGCCCTGCTTTGAGCATCGCTGAGCTCCTCATCAGGCCTCTGTTGGTCGTCTTGTCTCCCATGCAACGGGGGAGTGCTCTCCTGGACCACCTCCAAAGATGGGGGTGACGTACACCTTTTCTTGCACCGGGCCGTCAGGCAAACGGCTAGCAAATGGAGCAGACAATGGTGGAGCTTGAGCAGGCAGAAGATGATCCGGGTGGTTAGCGGCAAGGTGCCTGATGACCCACAAGTATAGGGGATCTATCATAGTCCTTTCGATAAGTAAGAGTGTCGAACCCAACGAGGAGCAGAAGGAAATGATAAGCGGTTTTCAGTAAGGTTTTCTCTGCAAGCACTGAAATAGTAGGTGATAGATAGTTTTATGATAAGATAAATAGTAACAAGAAAAAAGTAAATAAAGTAAATAAAGTGCAGCAAGGTGGCCCAATCCTTTATGTAGTAAAGGATAATCCTGGAGAATATCTAATAATGAAGAAGGAGCTCCCGAGGACACGTTGGGAATTATCGTCAAGCTAGTTTTCATCACGTTTGTAAGATTCGCATTCGGTACTTTGATAATTTGATATGTGGGTGTACCGGCACTTGGGTACTGCCCTAACATGGACAAGCATCCCACTTATGATTAACCCCTATTGCAAGCATCCGCAACTACAAAAAGGAGTATTAAGGTAAGCCTAACCACAGCATTAAACATATGGGTCCATATCAACCCCCAACGAAGCAACACATAAACTAGGGTTTAAGCTTGTGTCACTCTAGCAACCCATCATCTACTTATTACTTCCCTATGCCTTCCTCTAGGCCCAAATAATGGTGAAGTGTCATGTAGTCGACGTTCACATAACACCACTAGAGAAAGACAACATACATCTCATCAAAATATCGAACGAATACCAAATTCACATGACTACTAATAGCAAGACTTCACCCATGTCCTCAGGAACAAACGTAACTACTCACAAAGCATATTCATGTTCATAATCAGAGGGGTAATAATATGCATAAAGGATCTGAACATATGATCTTCCACCAAGTAAACCAAATAGCATCAACTACAAAGAGTAATCAACACTACTAGCAACCCACAGGTACCAATTTGTGGTTTTGATACAAGATTGGATACAAGAGATGATATAGCAGAGCCCTAGATTAATTTCGCCAAGGGTCCGCCTCGTGGCGGCGGAGTTTCATTCCGTAAGCTTTCCCATGATTTTTTCCAGAGGGAAAGTGATGATATAGCAGAAGATGGACGCCGGAGGCCCACCAGGGGGCCCATGAGATAGGGGGCCGCGCCCTAGGGGAGGGGGCGCGCCCCCCTGTCTCCTGGACTATGTGTGGGCCCTCTGGCCTATTTCTTTTGCCCAAAAATTCTTATTAAATTCAAAAAGTTGTTTCGTGGAGTCTCAGGTCTTTTGGAGTTGTGCAGAATAGGTTTCCAACGTTTGCTCCTTTTCCAGTCAGAATTCCAGCTGCCGGCATCCCCCCTCTTCATGGTAAACCTTGTAAAATAAGAGGGAATAGCCATAAGTATTGAGATATAATGTGTAATAACAGCCCATAATGCAATAAATATTGATATAAAAGCATGATGCAAAATGGACGTATCAGTGCCCAGCCGGTGCATTGCTTGTTCCTTCGTCATGCCGGCGGTGCCAGCGAGGCACAGGAGCGCACGCCGAGGCCTCTCTGCAGTTTGCCTGATTGCGGACACCTTGCCAGAATAGCTTGTGGATGCCCCCTCTCTTTCCTCGCTTCCTGTAGCCGCCACCATAGCCGTCGTCTCGGTCGTTGTCATCCAGGCGACCGGCATGGACTAATCCCGTAGAAGAAGCAGCCCGGCCACGGCCTCACCATCCTTGACTCCCATTCTCCAGCCCTTGTGGGTGTAGGTGCGAGGCCATTCACACACCCCATTCACAGGGCTAGCAGATGGCGATAGGGGAGTGTAATCCTTAACGACGTCCAAGTGGATGAGCACTGGAAAATCCAGCCCCTCCTTTCCTTATTCCACCGGCACTCCCTCCGACAGCGAGTCGCGAGATCTAACCACATCAGGTCGCTGCAGAACGGTGAAATCAGAGGCCCTTGGGATCAAATATGGGTTACACGTCCACAGCCAAGCGAAGAGCGCTGATCTGTTCCTTTTGGTCGTGGATTGGCGCTCGATCAAATCCAGTTGGCAGTCCTTTCCAATCACTTCCTAAACATTGTCCCAGTCCCATGCATTGAGCGGGAGCTGGTCAATGGCGACTCTGCAGTAGAACCTTCAAACTTTGATGCCGCCCGGCGGCGGGAACCAAGCTCGGAGCTGAAAACGGACTCCCGCAACCTCAGTGACCCGTCTCTCATAGATCAGATCATGCTGGACGTGGTCGGACAGCGTGATGATGAAATCTTCAGGGAAGCAAGGCGCAACAGCGACATCCCGCTGAGGAAACTGGTGGTCAAGCACCACCACGCGGGCCACCATGCCCGGCGAGATGGATGAGCAGTCACTCGTGGCAGTGAGGAGCAATGACAGAGTCCTAAGACGAAAGGCCTCATCTTCCATCACCGGCGTGCTCACCACCGTGCAGCTCGACATGGAGGGCCGCCTTTCGGGCGCACCGCGGATGAACTCCATGGCCCAAGCCGCAGGCCTCAACGTCACGACAGGAGCGGGAGGAGGCGGGGTGGGGCGACCAGCCAAAAGACGCGGCAGAGGAGGCAGCGGCGCAAGCGGAGGAGCAGGTGGAGGTCGGGGGGGGGTGGAGCAGAGCCTGAGGATGCGGCTTTGGCTTTGGCAAGGCAGACTAGGCAGGAGCGCTCAAGGTGCCCCGACTTTCTGCAGGTGTAGCAAATCGCTGGATCACGGCATTCAAAAGACTTGTGGCGAGGGGCGAGGCAGCGGAAGCAACAATTGCCAAAGCGGAGCTTGAATGCTTGGACAGCAGCCTCCCGAGCACGATCTCTACTGAGCCGCGAATCCTTTGAGCGCTGCGGCCGATGATCCGCCTGGCGCCTTGCCAGACGCAGGGCACGCCAAGAGCGAGCCGTCTCCCACCCAGAGAGGTCTAGCCCATCGCTGTTAATGGCGCGCTCAGGGGCAGCAGCCAGAGGTCAACACTCTAGGCGGGGCACAGGCGCGCGTGCTAGCCGAGGGCCAGAGGCCGGCACAGAGGGCATCGCCATGGCAGAGGAAATCACCGGGGTAGGAGCCACAATGATGGATCTGAGCGCGGGACAGCATGGGGCTGCAATTGCTGCCCAAGACAGGGAGGGAGGAGAGCCTGCAGACCCGGGCTGCGCAAGGGGCAGCGGCCTGGAACGGGGGGGGGGGGGGGAGCGGCGATAGAACTTACCACGAGGGGCGAATCAATCTCCACCGCATTCAACGCCACACATGGGAAGATGCGGCCCGAGATCTGGTCCACCATCTCTGAGAGTGAGTTGATGGCGGGATCCCACAGCGCAACGCAGGGGAGGACGCGGCCGGAGACCCCATCCACAATAGGGCATCTAGCGACAACCGGCCTAGCACGGCGGGGTGGGCAAAGGAGGCGGAGCTCTCGAGGAGAGAGCCATATCACACAGAGCCTACCCCAGAGTGTGCATCTGTATAATTGTCGTGTTTTTTCTTTGGACCTGTGGTGCTTGAAGGTGGCCTCCTAGACCTGGCCTCCCCCGCTCTTCAGGTGCTCAACAAGCTGGTAGGTCGGGTCCGCAGCACAACACTGGGCCACGACCAGCTCTCGCGGCCTCTTCTGAGGTCGCCGCCCTGGGTCCATCGATATTCCCGCTACCTCAGGGCGTGTTTGGGAGGCATTCCCTATTTGGCGCTGTAGGCGCCCGTTACAGTCTTTCTTTCCTGTTTAAAATTCAAAAAAAGTGCAATCGCAGAGGTTTGAACTAGAGACCTTTTTATTCAGAGCAAAGCGTAGTAACCACTCGGCCATGTCAATTGATTATGCAAAATCACGTTGCTTTTCCCATTTATCCTCTAAAGTTCGTGGAACTTTATTCTTTTTCTTTTTCCTTTTTTTCCTTCTTTATGGGAACTATTTTATTTAGCCCTTTTCTAATTATTTGTCTTTTTCCTAAATGCGTGAACTTTTTATTCAAATTCAAGATTTTTTTTAAAATCAATGAACATTTCTTCAAGATCGATGAACGTTTTTTGAAATCGATGAACTTTTTCACAAAATTGATGAAGTTTTTTTAAAATCGATGAACGTTTTTGAATGTCGATGAACTTTTTTTCAAACTCCATGAAATACTTTTCACATTGATGATTTTTTTCCCCAAAATCGGTGAACTTTCCTAAAAATCGATGAGCGTTTTTTCATTATTGGTGAACTTTATTCAAGATCGATGAACCTTTTTTTCCAAAATCGATGAACTTTTTTCAGAATCAATGAACTTTTTTCAGAATCCATGAACTTTTTTTCAAATTCGATAGTGTTTTCAAATTTTGTTTTTAAACATTCTATGAACTTTTATCAAATTTGATGAACTTTTTCAAAATTCATGAACTTTTTCCATTATTGTGATTTTTTTTCATTTGGTACAAACATTTTTTATTTTTTTTATTCCATTCAGTTCATGTTTTTTGTGAATGCCTTTTCAAATTTATGTTTTTCTTTTTTCAAATATATAATTATAGTGAGTATATAATACTAGTATATGTTTAATTTTTGTACTTTATAAATAGTCAAATGAGATATGTTTCCATTAGTAGTCAACAAACTGACCATGTCGAAGTGGTTAATGGTTGTGGGCATTTACATACGCGTTTGTAGTTCGAATCCCACTTCTCCCGGTTAAACATGAACTTTTTTCCTCGCGGTTTGCTTTTCTTTTCTGCGGGTCTCCTGGGTCGGCCCATGTGGTGGGGCACGTGGGCACCAGCTACCTGTTCGGACGCTTAAGGCGCCGAGCAGGAGCTCCCTATTTGGGATGGTTTCCACGCCATCGTGTGTGTGGCCAGGAGGATCCCTGGGTTTTGCCAGGAGGTTGTTTGCTTCGTGTCCTTATAGGAAAAGTGTTGCGTGTCCTAGCCATTCCTGGCATGTGATTAGCCTGGTATAATTGAAACAAAGAAAATGGAAGGAAGTATTTAGCCCATGCGGCTAGATTAACCTGGTCCAGGCATCTCTTCGCAGGGAGCGCCAATGAGGCGCCTTCAGCGCCGTCGAAGGCAGCTGGCGTGTGTGGCACCTGCTGGTGGGCTGGCCAACGACCGCGCACGCAGAAAAAATCAAACATATACTATTATATGTTTAATTTTTGTGCTTAATAAATAGTCAAATGAGATATGTTTCCATTAGTAGTCAACAAACTGACCATGTCCTAGTGGTTAATGCTTGTGGGCATTTACATACGCGTTTGTAGTTCGAATCCCACTTCACCCGATTAAACATGAACTTTTTCCCTGTGGTTTGCTTTTCTTTTCTGCGGGTCTCCTGGGCCGGCCCATGTGGCGGGGCACGTGGGCGCCAGCTACCTGTTCAGGCGTTTAAGGCGCCGAACAGGAGCTCCTTATTTGGGATTGTTTCCAAGCCATCGTGTGCCAAGCCAGGAGGATCCCTGGGTTCTTCCTGGAGGTTGTTTGCTTCATGTCCTTATAGGAAAGATGTTGCGTGGCCTGGCCATCCCTGACATGTGATTAGCCTGGTCCAATTGAAACAAAGAAAATGGAAGGAAGTATTCAGCCCAGGCAGCTAGATTAACCTGGCCCAGGCATCTCTTCGCATGGAGCGGCTATTAGGCACCTTCAGCGCCGCCCAAGGCAGCTGGCGCCTGTGGCAGCGGCTGGTGGGTCGGCTCACGACCATGCACACAGAAAAAAATTAAACATATACTAGTATATGTTTAATTTTTGTACTTAATAAATAGTCAAATGAGATATGTTTCCATTAGTAGTCAACAAACTGACCATGTCCTAGTGGTTAATGCTTGTGGGCATTTACATACAGGTTTGTAGTTTGAATCCCACTTCTCTCGGTTAAACATGAACTTTTTTCCTCGTGGTTTGCTTTTCTTTTCTGCAGGTCTCCTGGGCCGGCCCATGTGGCGGGGCGAGTGGGCGCCAACTACCTGTTTGGGCGTTTAAGGCACCGAACAAGAGCTCCATGTTTGCGATGGCTTCCATGCCATTGTGTGCTTGGCCAGGAGGATCCCTGGGTTTTGCCTGGAGGTTGTTTGCTTCATGTTCTTATAGGAAAGATCTTGTGTGCCCTGACCATCCCTGACATGTGATTAGCCTGGTCGAATTGAAACAAAGAGAATGGAAGGAAGTATTCAGCCCAGGCAGCTAGATTAGCCTGACCCAGGCATCTCTTCGCAGGGAGCGCCTATTAGGCGTGGCTGGCGCCTGTGGCAGTGGCTGCTGGGCTAGCCCACGACCGTGCACGTAGAAAAAAAATTGTATTATTGCGCGAGTAGACATCTAAAAAGGTGTATCTCTATTAATTAAACTCACGACCTCAGGCTAGTCTTCGAGTTTGACCAACCGGTACACCTACTCGACCCTAGTGATTAACTACAGTGCGGTTTAATTTAAGAACCAACGCATCAGCACTACTTATTGTATAGTCCCTCGCTTAGATTTTGATTTATTTGAAAACATTAATGAAAAACATGAATGTATGGAAAATATGTGAACAAATTTGGGAAGTTGACGAAAATGCATAAAAAGTTGGCCAATGTAAAAAGGGTTCATGTATTCGAATAAGTTCACGAATTCAAAAAAAAAGTTCATGAAATTAAAGAAAAGTGCACTAACTTTGAAAAACTGTTCACAACAATGAAAAACGACGTGAGTTTGAAAAAATTAACAAATTTAAAAAAAGTTCATCAAATTTGAAAACAGTTCACGGATTTGAAAAAAGTTCATCGAATTTGAAAAATAGTTCACTGAATTGGAAAAGTTATTCGAATTTAAAAAAAAATCATCAACTTTTCAAAAAAGTTCATCAAATTTGAAAAATAGTTCACTGAATTGGAAAAAGTTATTCAAATTTTAAAAAAGTTCATCAACTTTTGAAAAAAGTTCATCGGGTTTGAAAAAAAGTTCATAGAATTTGACAATTCTTCATCAAATTTGAAAAAAGTTCATCGAATTTTAAAAAAAGTTTATCAAATTTGAAAAAAGTTCATCAAATTTGGAAAAAAAGTTTATCAATTTATAAAAAAGGTTCATGAAATTTTAAAAGTGCACATTAAATAAAACAAAAAGAAGAAATAGAAAAGGATAAGTAAAAAAGTACAAGAAAAAAAGAAAAAACGAACCGAACTAGAGAACAAGTGAAAAGAAAACAACCATCTCACCAGCGAAGCGTAGCCTGGTGGTCAGGATGAAGCGATCGCCGCTAATAGGTTGTTGGTTCGAAACCCCATTCTTGCATCTCTTTTGCGTTGGTAGAGTACTATATGGGCCGGCCCAGCGTTTGCAGAATATACATTAACGGGCGCCTGCAGCACCAAGTAGGATTCATCCTCTTCGCATGCGTCTGGCGCACTACAAACAATTGCCTGCAAGTGGTTAACTAGAGGGGAGTTTCTCAAAAAAAGGTTAACTAGATGGGAAGTGCGGCTTGCCGCACCCCGTACCCCTGCCGGGTGCGGTCACATACAACCTGACACAGTAGGCCAGGCTTCAAATTCAATAGGTTGACGTGATGAAGGGGAAAAGTGCGCACATTTTGAACATTATACCAAAAGCAAAGAAGAATAGCATCACACAATAACTTGTTTACAATGCAGTGAGAGTTATATCCAACTTGTTAGAACACGATTCATATTCAATTCAGACTGTTACACGAATAGCAAAGCATGATGGCAGCACCCAGCTCGTCCACTACAGGTTATACAATATACATTCCACAGACTGAAGGAAATATAGACCACTGATTCCATCGTTTGAATTCTCAAAGAAAGATATAGGAGGAACTAAGCACTAATACCAGTAATGGTTTGGTTAATTACATCACTTTGAGGATGTCATAGAAAATGTCACATGATATACCAAAAGCAAGTCCTAACAGTAGCCTAAGAGAACCGATATATATAGTTCTTCTATGTCATATGGTGATAGTAGTGTAATTGATAGCTCTATCTGAAGATCTTGCTCATCAAGGTATTGTCTGAAAGATCTGTTGATAGAATTCTAAAGAGATGAGTGAACCTAGAATGGAAACAAATAAAATTCTGCAACCCAAAAAAGTATATCCACAAGCATGGCACAAGAAGCACAACATTACTAAAAAAATGTCTTCCTAGTTTTGATGGAGGTATTGCCAAAAGTAGGGAAGCAAATCTCAAATTAGAACACCAGGGAGCAAACCATAAAAATAAATATGTTCAGCAGACACAAGATTAGCCATGGTAGCTAGCTACACAAATCCATGCCCCCCTAGTCATCTACACAAGTCCTCCCCGCTTCATGTTGGCTCTAACCAGGACGACACACCAGTCAACACCATAAAGGTGTCAAACACAACCAAGACATGAAGTACTCAACAAGAAGAAGGGGTCAAACACAACCAGGCCGTGAAGTACTCAACAAGAAGAAAGGAACAAAACACTTTCATGCGTGACGAGATTTAACATGGAGCAGCAAAGGCTAATTAAACAGGAGAAGATTGTTACCAACCATATGTCCCCTGCATTGAGGAGAATGCCTGCTCGATAAGTTGATGTGGTGTGAATCTTTAGAAATGCTCATAGTACTCCGAACTCCTACAAAATTATTCACATATTTTTTCTTCAGCATAAGAATGGGGGTGCATGTACAATAACTCGCGGGGTAGATGAGCACAAAGGAAAATATAAGGAAATTCGAGACATAAATCAATCGAACAGAACCTTGATTCCAGTCGATCAGCGCACATTGTTATGCTTGTGAAGGGAGACAACGACGGTAGAATCACATAAGTATCTCATGTCAAAGATCATCAGTACCTTACACAGTGTCGTGCCGACTCCTACACCATGTTGTAGTGGAAGGAAAAACAGAGAGTAAGGCCCATTTCGAAAGCTACCAAATTCACCACCCAGAGTCCATTATATTTATCCAGTGAGTTGCCTCCCATAAGGCCCACAATTATGGTCACAATATATATATATATACATATATATATAGGGTGGGTCTATTATGATAACACCCTTAAGAGTCTTATTCTGCACACCACTTTCTTATTCTGCTAACATTTCAGCACTGCGAAAACCCCGAACTGAACCACACGAAAAAGAAAAAAGAGAACAGCTGCCCCCACCCCACCACCTGCCCCTACTCCACCACCAACCTCTCACCTCATCCACACTCCCGACCCACCTCCTTCCACTCTGCTCCCAACCGTGCTGCCCGGCGGCCGATCCGGGCCTAAAACCATCCCAACGCGCCTCCCATGGCAGGCCGCCCCTCCCTACCCCAACCCTAGGCTGCCGCTAGGCCCCTGCGCCGCCAACAACCGCCTACGGTGCTGGATCCAGCCGCCTCCCACGTCCTGCTTCCCCGGCCGGACCAAGCGCCCCCGGTGACGGATCCGAACGCCACCGGTCTCCTCGCACTGGCCCGTCGCTGGATCTGCATGTTGTCGGCCATCGCGCATCATCCCGGTGATGCATCCCCTTCCCGTGTGCTGAACGAAGGCAATGACACCTGCGGCGGCGCCATGTGTCTCCCACGATGAGCCTCCCTCCCCAATCCCCAAGGAATCAATCAGCTCCACGCGACTCACCCTCCCCTCTTCTCCTCTGCCTCGGTCACAGATGTAGGGGTGAGGGGCGGCGCGGCTCGGCAGGCTCCATGGCCATCGGTGCAGCCACAAGCCGACGGATCCGGCTGCAACCCACCACCTCCCGCGCGTGGTGGCCGGATGGGAGGGTCAACGAGCTCCATGCCACCACTGGGATCCTCCAGTGCCCCTACTTCCTTCTTCCCCTTCGGCTGCACTGCCTCCTGCTCTGCCTCCCCGCACTTTGTCGGCGAGCTGCCCATCCTCCACGTGCATTCCGGTGCCCCGGCCTTTCTTCCCGCAACACATCCTGACCCATCTGCTCCCGCTCACCTCACCCCGCCACCTCCCAGCGCACCCCCTTCCCCCTTCCACCCTCTCGCAGGCCACAGATCCGTGGCCCTTAATCGTTCCCCAGGGGCGGATCCAGATGAGGTCGAGGGGTGCCGTCGCATCTCCTTCCCCTTCCCCCGGCATCGTCGACCTTCTCCTCGCCTCGATCTGCAGCGACGCTGACGACCGGCAGTAGGGTGCGCCGCCCTTCCTCGTCGCCACCTCGACTGAGCCGGCACACCTCCTTCCCCCCTCCTCTCCGCACTCTTCCATGGACGGCTACACACGATCACCATCTCTAGTGCACGGTTTCACCAGAAGGAGCCCAGGGAGCGCCTCTTTCTCAGCACCATGGCATTTCCGATACAAGGGCTTCCAGTTTGTAAAATAATTTTTGTGTATTTTTTTTCAGATTCTTGATGTTGATTTGAGTGAATTCAGTTTCTAATGAAGTTTGTTAATTCTCTCAGCGTAGTTCGGCTGGCGCCGGCATGAGGTTCACTAGCTCCTGTTTGCAGCTTTTTTTTGACAGGGAAAGGTGGTAGCTCCTGGTTGTAGTTCGCCATGGTAGATGGGTTGATGCAGCCCACTTGAGCGAGTCTTGTGGTTCACTGCATTCAATAAGGAAAAAAAAGAGTGTAGGATGCAGCCCACTTGTTTCATCGCCGCAGTGATCGCCTCTCTCCCAGCAGTTCAGTTCACTCTGTTGCCAACTGCAGAAAAAAAGGAAAAGCTTGATTTTTTATGCAGCTCACTATGTCTCCAGGTGCTAAACTATAAAGATAGGTGTGTATGCTTTGAAGCTAACTTTGTTGTCTCACTTAGCTCGACTAGTCCTCAAGTCCTGTTCGGCTGGTGACAGTTGATTTTGTGTGTATGTATGTGTGTAGCTGTGTAAAAATAATGAATAGATATATATGTTTTGAAGCTCACTTTGTTCTCTCACGAAGTTCGCCATAAAACTCCTTCGTGGTTTTCCGAAACAAAAACACTTCGGAAAGCAGCTCACTTCTCATTACATGTGGTTCACTTGCTCAGTCCCCGCGGTCCACTCGTCCGGTCTACGCACGTAAATAATATTGAGTTTGGAAAAACCTCAAGCGGTTCACTTTCGGTAGTTTCACGGCCCGTTTACGGTAGTCTCGAGGTTCACTTTTCATAGTATTGAGGTTCAACAACAGTCGACATGAAGTGCACTCCACCTCGTTTGGAAAAGTGGAAAAATTTACGTCTCACAAAAAATAAATCATGTAGTGCACTTGCCCGTCTGATGAAATGCGGGTTTTAGTCTAAAGAAGTGTACTCCACCTCATTTGGTAAAATTTAAGTCCCACAAAAAATAAATCATGCAGTGCACTTGTTAGTCTGATGCAGTGCGGTTTTTGGTCGGAAAGCAGTGCGGTTTTCTGTCTGATGCAGTACATACGATGATTTTGGGTCGCGAAAAAACAGAGTGCCCGCATTTCGGTAAATTCAAAATTCCTCTTAAACCGTAAATAATTAAAGAGAGTGTTCTACATGAAAAAGTTGTGTCTCGTTGATATCTTTTCAACGGCTTATCGTTTGAATCATTCCGACCAGCGGTTTGCAAAAATTTCATGAAAAACGGCCGCTGCCACTCGTCATCCGCCACACGATTTTTAAAATTAACTTAAAACAGTAAGGAATCTCAAAACTATTTCAACATATGAAAGTTGCGCCTCGTTCGTAGCTTTCCATCGGCGTATCACACGCCTCGTTTCGATAAACAGTTCAAAAACTGGAGCGAAAACAGTACCGAAAATTTTAAAAAACTTGAAAAACAGAATTCCGCGATTTAGTAAATTTGAAACTGCTCTTAAACCATAACGAATTAGAGAAAGATATATATATGGAAAAGATGCGCCTTGACGATATATATCCAATGGCATATCATTTGCTTCATTCTGACAAGCGGTTTAGAAAAAAAACGCGAAAAAACGCTCGCTGCCACTCATCATCCGCCGCACGATTTTCAAAACTGCTCTTAAACCGTGTGGAATCTCGAAAAGTGTTCAACATGTTGAAGTTGCGCCTAATCCATAGCTTTTCAATGGTATATTACATGCCTCATTTGGATAAACGGTTAAAAAATTAGTGCAAAAACAGTACCAAAAAATAACACGTGCAATTTTTTCCGACGAGAAGTTCACTCGTGTGAGTACTGCAGCACACTTGGTTCAAAGAATGACGTGCATTTGCGTTCAGCATGTAGTGCGGAAGTGGTGTGCAGAATAGTTATTCTGCTATATATATATAGGATGGGGTCTATTATGATAACACCCCTTAAGACCGTATTCTGTTAACAACAGGCTTATTCTACTAACACCCTAGTACTGCCCCGCAGCCGCGAAGTAAACTGCAGCAAAAGCCCGCCTCCCTCGGCTCTTCCCCATACCCACACCACCTCCTGCACGAAACCCACTTGCCCCCTCCCCCGATCCAAACCACCACCTACCCTCCACCTTCTACAGCGCCGCCGCATAGCCCAGCCTAGTCCACCTTCTACCGACGTCACAGCCGGATTCCCACCCCAGGCCACCGCCGTGCCACCCTTCCTCCATCCACCTTCTGCCGCGGCGCCCCCAACCCCGCCCCGGCTGCCCTCTACCTATGCCGCCGCCCTAGCCGGGCCACCTTCTGCCTACATCGCCGCCACGAGACCTCCATCAACTCCCCACTCCCCTCACAGTCCGCCACCTCCCTCGTGTAGTGCCCCCACCTCCCTCCCCGCGACGCCTACCTCCTCCTTGTATTCTCTAGCGCGACACGCCCCACCCTCCTCACCTTCTCTGGTAGCGCCCTGCTCACCTCCGACCGCGTCACTTGGGCACCACCTCCCAGCCGCCAAACACCGACTTGCCCCGCTGCCGCACCAGACAGCGAAAGCAGCAACCTAGGCTTATTCAAGGGGAGCCCGCGTCGGATCCGTCGAGCTGCTCTGCTCCGGCTCTTCCATCCCCACGAAGCCCCCTGCACCTCCGCTCATGCCGCCCAGCCACCGCATGGCGCACTTGGATCTGGTACCCTCCCCTCCCCAGCCCGAATATGCCTCCTATTACCGCGATGGCGACAAAAACTGACGAACTACCCAGATCCGTGGATCCCACGGACCGATCCGAGCAGCACAAGTCAACAGAGGCAGCAGTGATGTTTGGTGATGCGTCCAATTTGAGCTCGAGCACTCCTCTTCTTTGCGTGTAGGCCGGCGGCCGCATATGTTGCAATTCGGAGCTGGGGGTGCACACCGGCCTACCCTGCCAATGATGACGGCCCAGACGAGGAGAGGCTACACAGCTTCGTATGTTGCAGTTCGGATTTTCATTCAGGCGGTTTGGTTTTCTTGTGAACGCAACTCACTTTCTTCGTTTTGGTTTTCTCGTGACCTCCAGCCGGATGCATCAACATGTGCGCCACCGGGAGCTCTCGGGGTAGCCTCTGCGGGGTTCTCGGCAGGCTTCCTCCTCGCCATACTGTGCGCGTGCAACGGCCCCGCTGACATCCATCTACGGCAACCATCCGTCGACCCCCTGGGCGGATCCAATTTGCTCCCCGCCCACGAACATGGAAAAAATGCGAGCGACAGCGAAGATGAGATTCTGTTTCACATTTTTTTACGGAAACTTATTCAGTGCAGTGCAGTTTTGCCAGCTTGTGCGATTCAGAACCTTTCTTTTGCAGTTCACGGGCTATTTCTGCGACGAAGAAACAGATGCCTCTGCCGTTCATAAAAAGATGTCTCTTTAGATTTGTAGTATAGGTGCATAGTACAGTGGAGTTCACTTTGTAAAAAAATATACAGAAGAGTTCACTTTTTATTAATTTTAGCAAAAAACACGGTGGTGGATAAAAAAAATAAAAACAAGCAAAAAATAGTGTGGTTCACTCGCCTTGTCCTCGGATGTGGTTCACTTTTGAGAGTGATGCTGTGCACTTACCCCCAACATGAAAATGGAAAAAATTAGAAAAACAACAAGATGGTAATGCGGTTCACTTTGATATATGTTGCGGCTCACTTGCCCTAGTTTCTGCGGTCCACTCTCGTTCATAAAATAAGTTAAAAAAAGACAACAAAAACTCGTATGAGAAAAATTACGTCCGACAAAAGAAATTATGCAGCTCGCTTGCCCGTTCGATGCAGTGCGGTTTTCATTCTGAAGCAGTGCGGTTGGCCGTATGATATTGTTCATCCCGTAAGTGCAAAAAAATGTTATGAAAGCGGAAAAAAGTAATGCGGTTCACTTCTTGATACTGTTGCGGTTCATTTACACCCGATGTGAAGTGCACTCTACTTTCTCGTCCTTGAAAAAATTATGTTTGAATAAAATAAACCATGCAGTTCTCTAACACGTCTGATGCAGTGCGGTTTTTTGTCTTATGCAGTGCAGTTTTCAGTCGGATGAAGTACCCACGTCGATTTGGGTGTCGCGAAAAACAGAGTGTCCGCATTTCGGTAAATTTAAAACTGCACTTAAACTGTAATGAATTAGAGAGAGTGTTCTACATGAAAAAGTTGCGTCTCATCGATATCTTTCCAACTGCATATCATTTGAATCATTTCAACAACTAGTTTGTAAAAATTTCACGAAAAACGACCGCTGCCACTCGTCGTCCGCCACACGATTTTCAAAATTAACTTAAAACTGTAAGGAATCTCAAAACCATTTCTATATATGAAAGTTGCGCCTTGTCCATCGATTTCCAACAACGTATTACACGCCTCGTTTTGACAAATGGTTCAAAAACTAGAGCGAAAACAGTACCGAAATTGCAAAAATTTCAAAAAAAGTAATTCTGTGATTTAGTAAATTTGAAACTGCTCTTAAACCATAATGAATTAGAGAAAATAATAGGTATGAAAAAGATGGGCCTAGACGATATATTTCCAACGGCGTATCATTTTCTTTATTCCGATGAGAGGTTTAGAAAAAATCACAAAAATATGCTCGCTGCCACT
Source organism: Triticum aestivum (assembly GCF_018294505.1). NCBI lineage: Eukaryota > Viridiplantae > Streptophyta > Magnoliopsida > Poales > Poaceae > Triticum > Triticum aestivum. The sequence continues at coordinate 234,012,430 of NC_057813.1, forward strand.
CTCATCCGCCGCACCATTTTTGAAACTACTCTTAAACCGAGAGGAATCTCAAAATGTGTTCAATGTGGCGAAGTTGCGCCTAATCAATAGCTTTCCAAGGGTATATTATACGCCTCGTTTAGAGAAACGGTTAAAAAATTAGAGTGAAAACAGTACCGAAAAAACACCGCGTGCAGTTTTTCCAACACGAAGTTCACTCGTGTGAGTACTGCAACACACCTGGTTCAAACAATGACGTGCACTTGCATTGAGCGTGCAATGCAGAAGTGTTATCGGAATAGTTATTCTGCTAACATTAGCAGAATAGAACAGCTAATATATTTAAGCGATGAGTAAAAAGTAGTTGACAGTAAACTATAAGCATTACTCATAAACTATTCATGCTGATTCCTACGTCTAAATATTGGCTCAACTTGTTCTAGTTAACCAGTAGGCACAACAATAAAATCTAATTCTTCTGATTGACACATACTAAAATAATGGAAGAAAGGGAAGAGAAAAAATAGTTTCAGCATAGGAACAGCTGCCATCCGACATAACACATGCCTTCATGTTATCTACATAAAGAAAAAATGACAAGGTTTTTAAAGGTTTCATTGAGCAGGTGCACATGTGACTCAATCCATATTAGCATAGGTGTATTTTAAGAGCACTATCATTTTCCCTTTTCAACATACGATGCCCTAATGTTAAGAAGTACATTAACAAGTAAGGAGTGCAGCTTGCCGCACACTGCCTAAACCCACTCCACATAAGAGGTCGCATCCATCAAAAAAGCATGTAGGCACATCAAATAAGAGAGTGGCCATTGAGATAATAGATAACCCAGCCCATAATAATACAAAGCAAATGTTCCTATGATCAGGATACAAAAATCTACATAGGTGCCCATTAGAATTACACAACAAACTGCGTAAAGATAAAAAGCACGGGCATGAAAGGTACATAATTCAAGGTGCATCCTTATTTTGATAAAAATATGACGTAACAACAAAAATCTATATATTTCAACTCTCGTGTGATATATACACTGGTACAGGCGAGGTGCTATACAAACGGTTTTTAACCCCTTTCCGCGACAGTGTTCTGAATCGTCGCCTAGCGAGTGACTGCATAGGTGGGTCCTTCCCACACGACCCAGAAACCGTCGGGGATATGCCCTCCTGGCACACACGCTCGGCAAAATGAGATCGTGTGTGACCGGCGAGCATTCAAATATGGTTATACGTACGGTAGTGCTAAAAAATACAATTATACAGGCGAAATCGTTTCAGGTCGTAAGTACATTCCACATAGTCAGTCCCCGCTAAACGTTTCCGTTATTATGTACATCCCACACAGTTAATCCAATAAGTACGTTTCCATTCATATATACATCTCACACACGCTCCAAGGAAAACATTTTCATTCGTAGGTACATCACACATAATTTTCCTCATCAAATCGTTTGTGATAGCGTTGCCATTGCACACGATATTAAAATTTTTATCATTTGCATTATTGAATGCATCGCACATGGTGCATAGAAGAAACTGTGTGGCAAAGGCTGTCCATCACACACACTTTTTATGTGGTAAACGTTTGCGCAAGGTGGCCTAACGCAAACCGTTTTTAAGAGGATGTCATGTGTGATTGTTCATTAATCCAACACAGTTTATTCCTAGAAACTCTGTGTGTTGCCTGAGGTCATCGCCCACGGTGTTTTCTTAATAACCGTTTGCAATAGAAAGTCCCAATTAGCAGGCTAATTGGCCATTAGCAGGCTAATTGTCCTATTATTAATAATCCATTTATTAATCTAATTGACATTTCATATTAAGCACACAATATATTTCATTTTGATTTTAAGGAAGCAGGATTTCATAATTGAAATACATCAGAGTACAACATCATATAGCTTCAACAGTCAGCTACCCCATTACACAACTGCGCCAGCACCAAGTTTCACATGCAACATCTATAACCTTTCGAAATTAGCATCATAGACCGTACATAGATAGATGAATCTCATCTAGAAAACTGCTGAAGTGGAAGATGAATATTAAGCCTTCATTGATGTTGAAGGTCTTTGCAACCTTAGGCCAGTGCCTGTGGATGATTGATCATCCATCCTTCATCCTCTTCAGGAACACTTCAATATTGAACCATGGGTGTTGTATGAATACCTCCCTTGCATCCTGACCATATATGTGGTTTGACAGGTAATCACGAGTGAACTGCTTTGGAAATGCCTGAAAACAAGGATGTGCATAAATATCTTCTCTATATTGGAAATGGGACAAAGGAATAAAAAAAGGCAAGGATAGTAGTTAGTACCATCCTGTAGTGAACTGATGTCTTCTTCATTGTGCAGACAAAGATCTTGTTGTTTTTTCATGCTAATTTCTTTATCCTAACAATCTTTCCGAGTTTCTTGACTTGACTGATATTCATGGACAACTTATTTCACCATACGCAAAAAGGGTCGAACAGTGGGTGTCGTGGATTTGTCACGGTAGATGTCCTAGTGTGAGGACTTAGTCGTGAGGCCAACACAACTAGGTAGTAGCTTGAATGGGGTTGGTCGGAATCGAGAGATGCAAGGTTTTACCCAGGTTTGGCCCCTCACAGTGGAGGTGAAAGCCTACATCCTGCTTCATTGATATTGATCATGGTGCTCATGATTACAAGTGTGCTCTTTGGTTACCTCTCTCTCGAGAGCTATTGACTTGTCTGTCTAAACTTGTCCCTCTTGGGGTGCCCTGCCCCTCCTTATATAAGTTGGAGGGGTGAGTTACATATGGATTCCTAGTAGGACTAGGACTATTCTATTACAAGTGGGGCCCTAGTATTGCTTCCCTTGTAAGGGAAATATTCCTTATGCCTTTCCTTTGAGCCGTCCCACCATAACATGAGTTGGCATTCCCATAAACCGCCTTCTAGGTCACTGAGTCTTGTTGTCCACCTGACCTGCCCACCGGGTCACTTAATGAGTTGTCAAGCTTCGGGCGGGTCACTAATGATCGCCAAGTCACAGCCGGGTCACTGGTGATTCGCCAAATATGGGCGGGTTATACTCCAGACTCGGTCATACCGCGGGGTATATCCCCGACATTAGCCCCCAGTTTAATCTGGATCTATCCATGTTAAACTGATCCTGCAAAATAAACACAAGAACATATTTGACAGGTTGTGCTCCGGGTTAAAAAAAATTCTGAACCGACACCTGATCTTCCTTAAATCCTTATCATTTCCTTCTTCTAGAAAGTCCGGGTCAATAGACCAGCTTCATAACCAATTTGTTGGCATTGGCTTCTTGTGGAAATACATTGTGAAAAATAATCCATTTGAATCGTCTTCCAATGCTCTGACTTGACAAAAATGTTGGGCTTGAGATATTCATCTGATTTTCAACCGGCTTGAGGATGTAGAACTTGCCGAGTAAAAATTGTGAGATTGTCGGGTTATAAAAGCTGATGATACTAGGTTATGATTGTTGCTGATGCTAGGTCAATCTTATGGCGACTTGGTGCCTGCTTTTGTAAATATAGCCGGTTTGCTCAAAATGAGAATTTGAAGATGTTCCTCCCTTATATGCATATCACCTGTAGCCCCCAAGTCTTAAGAGGAGAACATAGTGATAGCTTAAGACTTGCTTTAATATAAATGTTGCAACTTTGGAGAAATCCGGGTTGTTCATGTAAGTCGCCAATCATAAACTAAATATTTTGTTCTTCACATGTGTAGCCCCCAAGTGTTAGGTCATTATGTAATAATGAGAAGGGACTTTGTAGATATGATCATGTAGACTTGAGCAGCAACATGTAGCCCCCAAGGGCCGGCTCAGTAAGATAATACTGAGCTGGGACTTTACATATACTTCATTGAAAATAACATCATATGATGTAGCCCCAAGTTTCCGGTTACCTTTGGCAGGAGCAATTAGTAGCCCCCAAGGGCCGGCTCATCACTATGTGATGGGTCGGGTCTTCAATGAGGCTAGTTAAATGACTTTGCATTAGCCCCCAAGTGCAATGGTGCATGCTTGCAGCGACATGGGACTTGCATACTTGATGAAAATCTTGACTTGAATAATGTAGCCCCCAAGTGTCGGGTCGTAAGCCTGCAGCGACTCGAGATTATTCCTTCCAGTGATGAATAAAATCATATTCACTGTCTGGATGATGTTGCCGAAATCCTTGCATATCAATGTTGAACCATGCTCCTTGCTGTAAGCTGGTATTTTTTGGATGAAGGAATAATAGCCATTACTCTGAAGCATCTTTGAAAACCTCAATTATCCAATACTAGTTATGACAATCATAATGAAAATCCAGCCATGTTGGCTATTGATACATCTCCATCGTATCTACTTTTCCAAACTCTTTTGCCCTTGTTTTGGACTCTAATTTACATGATTTGAATGGAACTAACCCGGACGGACGCTGTTTTCAGCAGAATTGCCATGGTGTTATTTTCGTGCAGAAATAAAAGTTCTCGGAATGACCTAAAACTTCACAGAGATTATTTTTGAAATAAATAAAAAATATTGGCGAAAGAATCAACCAGAGGGGACCCACACCCTGTCCACAACGGTGGAGGGTGCGCCCACCCCCGGGGGCGCGCCCTCCGGTCTTGTGGGTCCCATAAGGATCCACCGACCTCCACTCCAACTCTATATATTCACGTTCGAGGAGAAAAAAATCAGAAAAGGATTCATCGTGTTTTACGATATGGAGCCGCCTCCACCTCATCTTCCTTGGGAGGGCAAATCTAGAGTCCGTTTTGGGCTACGGAGAAGGGGAATCGTCGCCATCGTCATCATTAACCATCCTCCACCACCAATTTCATGATGCTCACTGTCGTGCGTGAGTAATCCCATCATAGCTTCTGGACGGTGATGGGTTGGATGATATTTACCATGTAATCGAGTTAGTTTTGTTAGGGTTTGATCTCTAGTATCCACTATGTTCTAAGATTGATGTTGCTATGACTTTGCTATTCTTAATGCTTGTCACTAGGGCCTGAGTGCCATGATTTCAGATCTGAACCTATTATGTTTTCCTGAATATATTTGCGTTCTTGATCCTATCTTGCAAGTTATAGTCACCTACTACGTGTTATGATCCTGCAACCCCAGAGTGACAATAGTCGGGACACTTCCCGGTGATGCCCGTAGTTTGAGGACTTCATGTATTCACTAAGTGCTAATGCTTTGGTCTGGTTCTCTATTAAAAGGAGGCCTTAATATCCTTTATTTTCCAATAGGACCCCTCTGCCATGGGAGGGTAGGATAAAAGATGTCATGCAAGTTCTTTTCCATAAGCACGTATGACTATATTCCGAATACATGCCTACATTATATTGATGAATTAGAGCTAGTTCTGTGTCACCCTATGTTATAATTGTTGCATGATGAATGCCATCCAACATAATTATCCATCATTGATCCATTGCCTACGAGCTCGTTTCATATTGATCTTTACTTAGTTACTTTTCCGTTGCCACTGTTGCAATTGCTACAAAACTGCTACTGTTACTTTTGCCACGTTACCATTACTTCCATATTACTTTGCTACTAAATATTTTGCTGCAGATATTAAGTCTTTCAGGTGTGTTTGAATTGACAACTCAGCTGCTAATACTTGAGAATATTCTTTGGCTCCCCTTGTGTCGAATTAATGAATTTGGGTTGAATACTCTACCCTCAAAAACTGTTGCGATCCCATATACTTGTGGGTTATCAAGACCTTTTTCTAGCGCGCTTGCCGGGGGGCATAGCTCTATTCTCTGAGTCACTTGGGATTTATATCTGTTGATCACTACGAGGAATTTGAAAGATCAAAGAACCAAGATTTTTCCCTCAACTACGACGGGAGGTAAGGAACTGCCATCTAGCTCTACACTTGATTCACCTTCTGTTTTGAGTAAACTTGCGACACCTACACCTGCTATTGATTCTGATATGTCACATGTTATTGATGATGCCACTTATGCTATGCATGAGCTTATGATGATACTACTTCTTTGCTTGATAATACTGTGCCACTAGGTGAATTTCTTGATGAACAACTTGCTAGGGTTAGAGAGAATGAAATTACTGAAACTAATGATATTATTGAAACTGAAGATTATGATTCTCCCCCTAGATATGAATTGCTTGTTGTACCTGAGGGTTATATTATGGATGAGGAAACTGCTAGAGACTTTCTTGCTTGTAATGATAGAGATGATCTTAAGAAACTGTTAGCTAAGCTAAAAGAAAAGTCTTTGAATGCTAGAATGCAATATGACCCTATGTTTGCTACTTCGCCTATCTTTGTTACTGATAAGGATTATGAATTCTCTATCGATCCCGAGTTAATTAATTTGGTCGAATCCGATCCTTTCTATGGTTATGAATCTGAAACTGTTGTGGCATATCTTACTAAATTGAATGATATAGACACCCTATTTGCTCATGAGGAAAAAATTCGCTATTACTATATTCTTAAGTTGTTTCCTTTCTCATTAAAGGATGATGCTAAGTTATGGTTTAATTCTCTCACTCATGGTTGTGTGCGTGTTCCCCAGGATATGATTTACTACTTCTCTGAAAACTATTTCCCTGCTCATAAGAAACAAGCTGCCTTAAGGGAAATATTTAACTTTGTGAAAATTGAAGAAGAGAGTCTCCCACAAGCTTGGGGGAGGCTTCTCCAATTACTTAATGCTTTGCCTGATCATCCTCTCAAGAAAAATGAAATACTTGATATCTTTTATATTGGACTAGCCGATGCTTCCAGAGAGGATAGTTGTGTTGGTTGTGTTTTCAGGGAAAGAACTGTTGAGAAATCTGAATTGCTATTGAATAATATTTTGAGTAATGATAATGATTGGACACTTCCTGAACTAACTCCTAAGCCAACTCCGAAGAAAAGAGGTTTCTATTTCTCAGTCCTGAAGATATGCAAGAGGCAAAGAAATCTATGAAAGAAAAAGGTATTAAAGCTGAAGATGCTGAGAATTTACCGCCTATTGAAGAAATACAAGGTCTTCATAACCCAACATAGGTAGTAGAGGTAAACTCTCTCCATAGATTTATGAAGGTGATATTCCTCATAATAAGTCTGCTAGTCAATGCGTGGATGAGTTTGATAATTTTATTGTTTAACAAGAAAACTTCAATGCTTATGTTAGTAGACAATTGAAACGTAATGCTTACATGCTTGACCACTTGGGTGATTATATGAGTAGAACTGTTAATGATCTTAAGCTTATTAGTAAACATGCTTCCATGGTTACAACTCAAGTAGAACAAGTACTTAAGGCACAAGATGACTTGCTTAATGAGTTGAATAGTAAGAATAATGATAATGTTGTTAGGGTTATGACTAGAGGTGGTAAAATGACCCAGGAACCTTTGTATCCTGAAGGCCATCCTAAGAGAGTTGAGCAAGATTCTCAGAGAATTAATACTGATGCACCTAGTCCTAGTAATAAAAAGAAAATGAAAACTGATAGGACTTTGCATGATTCTAGTGAACCTGTTATAGACACACCTGAGAATCCTAATCATATTTCTATTTCTGATGTTGAGACACAATCTGGTGATGAACATGAACCTAGTAATAATGTTAATAATGATGTTCATGTTGATGCTCAACCTAGTAATGATAATGATGTAGATATTGAACCTGCTGTTGATCTTGATAACCCACAATCAAAGATTCAACGTTATGATAAGAGAAACTTTGTTGCTAGAAAACATGGTAGATAAAGAGAACCATGGGTTCAAAAACCCATGCCATTTCCTCCTAAACCATCCGAGAAAAGGATGATGAGGATTTTGAGCACTTTGCTGAAATGATTAGACCTATCTTTTTGCATATGCGTTTGACTGATATGCTTAAAATGCCTCCCTATGCTAAGTACATGAAAGATATTGTTACTAATAATAGAAAGATACCGGAAGCTTAAATCTACACCATGCTTGCTAATTATACATTTAAGGGTGGAATACCAAAGAAACTTGGAGATCCAAGAGTACCAACTATAGCATGCTCCATTGAAAGAAACTATGTTAAAACTGCTTTATGTGATCTTGGAGCCGGTGTTAGTGTTATGCCTTTCTCTTTATATCGTAGACTTGAATTGAATAAGTTGACACCTACTGAAATTTCTTTGCAAATGGCTGATAAATCAACTGCTATACCCGTGCACGTTCGAGCCGCACGAAAAGACTTAAGGCTAAAAAAGAAAGAGAAAAAAGCGAAAAGAGAGGAAAAAGCAATGGGAACAATAGGGAGAAGGAGACGAACAAAGAGTTCGGCGCTAGGCATAGAATCTTTGGAGTCTGGCCGCATTCCAAGGGTTCGGCTCTAGGCGATTGTCTGGCGCATCACGCAGGCGGTACGCTCCTCTAGTGAGAACTTCGTCAATGATGAAGGGACCCTCCCATTTGGGCTTGAGTTTGTCCTTTTTCTTAAGCGTAGAACGAGTTCGCCAACATTATAAGTCTTGGCCCTTACTTCCCTACTTTGATATCTGCGGGCCTATTGTTGATAAAACGCGGAACGAGCTTTTTCCACGTCGCGCTCCTCCTCCAGGGCGTCTAGGTTGCCCTGCCGATCAAGCTCGACCTCTCTCTCTCTCTCTTTGTACATGCGCACTCGAGGTGAGTCATGAATAATGTCGCAGGGTAGCACAACCTCTGTGCCGTACACCATGAAGAAAGGCGTGTATCCGGTAGTGCGATTGGGCGTGGTCCGCAACCCCAGAGTACAGAGTCGAGCTCCTCAACCCAGTGCTTGTTTGATTCCTTCAAAGACCGCACTAGCCTAGGTTTTATGCCGCTCATAATAAGACCATTAGCCCGTTCGACTTGATCATTTGTTTACGGGTGATAGACGGAGGCGTACTCGAGCTTAATGCCCAGATTGGCGCACCAATTTTTCACCTCGTCGGCTGTGAAGTTGGATCCGTTATCGGTGATGATGCTGGGTGGAACACCATAACGGTGTACAACGCCAGATATAAAGTCTATCACTGGTCCGGCTTTGGCCGTTTTAACTGGTTTGGCCTCTATCCATTTGGTGAATTTATCCACCATGACCAGCAGATATTTTTCTTATGGGTCCTCCTTTAAGGGGTCTGACCATATCAAGCCCCTAGACCACAAAAGGCCAAGTGATGGGGATTGTTTGCATAGCGGTGGGTGGCATATGGCTCTGGTTGGTGAAGAGCTGGCATCCGACGCAACGTTGGACAAGGTCCTGTGCATCTGCTCGGGTTGTTGGCCAATAGAAACCTGTACGGAAGGCCTTGCTTACGAGGGCCCGAGCCGCAGCGTGGTGACCGCCGAGACCATCTTGAATTTCGGCCAAGAGCTGCCGCCCTTCTTCCTCAGAGATACATCTTTGAAGTACTCCGATAGCGCTTTTCTTGTAGAGTTCTCTGTCGTGAACTGTGTAAGCTTTCAAATGCCGAACAATGCGGCGAGCCTCATTCTGGTCCTCAGGGAGTTCTCACCTATTAAGGTAGGCCAAGAAGGGTTCAGTCCATGGGGCAATGACTGCCATGATGAGATGGGCCGATGGTGTTATTTCGGTGGCTGAGCCCCCTGTGATGTCAGTGTGTTCAGGATCTGGGGATGTGGTTGGATCCGGACTGGTGTTGCCACTCTTCCCTTGCCACTCCACGGAAGGCGTAAAAAGCCTTTCCAGAAAGATATTAGGTGGCACGGGGTCGCGCTTGGCACCGATGCGAGCAAGGACATCCGCCGCTTGATTGCTTTCTCGAGCCACATGATGAAACTCGAGCCCCTCGGATCGAGCTAACATTTTGAGAACGGCATTACAGTAAGCTGCCATCTTTGGATCTTTGGCGTCAAAGTCTCCATTTATTGGAGATATTGTGAGGTTTGAGTCCCCGCGCACTTCCAAGCGTTGTATGCCCATGGAGACGGCCATCCGAAGTCCAGGTAATAAGGCCTCATATTCGGCTGCGTTGTTGGAGTCTATATATAATATTTGGAGTATGTACTGAACTACGTCTCTGGTGGGGGAGGTTAAGACGACACCCGCTCCTAACCCTACCAGCATTTTGGAACCATCGAAATACATGACCCAGTTGGAATACGTGCCGTACTCTTTAGGGAGTTCGGCCTCTGTCCATTCGGCGACGAAGTCAGCCAGTACTTGGGATTTAATGGCTCGACGCAGTTTATATGTTACGTCAAATGGAAGGATCTCAATGGCCCATTTGGCAATCTGGCCCATAGCATCGCGGTTATTTATTATGTCATTGAGTTGTACTTCGGAAGCCACCATGATCGAACACTCCTGAAAGTAGTGTCGTAGCTTCCGGGATGCCATGAAGACCACATATGCTATCTTTTGGTAGTGAGGGTACCGGGATTTGCATGGTGTGAGGATAGTGGACACGTAGTATACTGGCTTCTAAAGTGGGAATTTGTGTCCATCCAGTTCTCGCTCGATGACGAGCACGGAGCTCACCACCTGGTGTGTTGCCGATATGTATAATAACATGCGTTCACCGATGTTCGGCGCTGCCAGGATGGGGTTGCTCGCCAAAAGGGCCTTTATTTCCTCCAGTCCGGCCATTGTCGCGTCCGTCCACTCAAAGTGGTCGGTGCGTCGGAGAAGGCGGTAGAGTGTCAAGGCTTTCTCTCCCAATCTGGAGATAAAGCGGCTTAAAGCTGCCACGCATCCCGCAATTTTTGGACCTGTTTAAGGTCTGTTGGCACAGCCACTTGTGACAAGGCTCGGATTTTAGCTGGATTTGCCTCAATTCCTCTATTGGAAATGATGGAGCCCAACAATTTTCCGGCAGGGACGCCGAAAACACATTTTTCCGGATTGAGATTGATGTCATATGCACGGAGATTGTCGAATGTGAGACGTAAATATTCTATTAGCGACTCGACGTGCCTAGTTTTGATGACGACGTCGTCCACATATGCTTCAACTGTCTTGCCGATCTATTTCTCCAAGCATGTTTGAATCATGCATTGGTAGGTTGCCCCGGCGTTTTTAATCCCGAAGGGCATGGTGTTGAAGCAGAATGGCCCATATGGGGTAATGAATGTTGTTGCAGCTTGATCGGACTCCTTCATTTTGATTTGATGGTATCCGGAATATGCATCGAGGAAGCATAGTGAGTCATGTCCTGTGGTAGCATCAATGATCTGGTCAATGCGGGGGAGGGGGAAGGGATCCTTAGGATAGGCTTTATTGAGGTCTTTGAGATCGACGCACAGTCGCCAAGATTTATCCTTCTTTGGCACCATCACCAGGTTTGCTAGCCAGTCCGGGTGTTTTATTTCTCTAATGAATCCGGCCTCGATCAGCTTGGCTAGCTCCTCCCCCATAGCTTGACTTTAGGTTCGAAAAAGCCCCGCAGTGTTTGCTTGACAGGTTTATATCCCTTCAATATATTGAGGCTGTGTTCCACCAACTTGCGTGGGATTCCTGGCATATCAGAAGGGTGCCAGGCGAATATATCCCAGTTCACACGCAGGAACTCTCGTAGCTCGGCGTCAACCGTTGGGTCGAGTTGTGCTCCAATGGATGCTGTCTTCTTGGGGTCCGTTGGATGGACTTGTAATTTGACTATTTCTTCTGCCGGTTTGAAGGAGGTGGATTTGGGTCATTTTTCTAGGATCACGTCGTCCCTGTCCACCGTGGAGCGCAGTGCGGTTGATTCTTCGACCACGAGGGCCGCAGATAATGCCTCAAGGGCCAGGGATGCGGTTTTATTTTCTACGCGGAGTGTTATGTCCGGATCACTGGCGAGAGTGATTAGGCCATTGGGCCAGGGCATCTTAAGCTTCATGTACCCGTAATGAGGTATAGCTTGGAAGCGTGTAAATGCATCTCGCCCCAAGAGGGCATGATATCCGCTGTTGAAAGTGGCCACTTGGAAGGTTATCTCGTCGGACCGATAATTCTCCGACGTACAAAATACCATGTCAAGTGTGATTTTTCCCGCACACCGCGCCTCCCGATTGGGAATGATTCCTCGGAAGGTCGTGCTGCTTTGCTCGATGTGGCTCCTATCTATTTCCATTTTGTGGAGTGTATCTTCATAGATGAGGTTTAGTCCGCTGCCGCTGTCCATGAGAACCTTGGTGAGCCGAAAGCCGTCCACGATTGGACTGAGGACCAAGGCGGCTGGTGCTCGGACTGTCCTGTATTTTGGTTCGTCACCGGCGTTAAAAGTTATAGCCGTGTCGTTCCAAGGGTTTATTGCTGTGATTTGGCAGACTTCGGCGAGTTCCCGGAGTGCCCTTTTGCGCCTATTGTTTGAAGCAAATGTCTCGAAGACCGTCAATACTTTGGGGTTGTTATCTTCTGAGGGGTGTTGTTCTGGGATATTCTTGGTGAGGATATCCTCGCCGCTCTTGGCCAATTGTCGGAGTATCCAACATGCTCTAAGGTTGTGGGTTGGTATATTATCCGGTGTTGTGTGTATTTTGCATGGCCCATCGAGCCATCCTTCCAGAATGGTTTCGCGCCCCGTAATGGGCTTATATTTCTTTACTATTGGATCAGGCATGCCGCGTGGGTGTGCCCGTTTTGCCTGAACAAGGGGTTGAGTGGGGACCGATGATTCCCAATAGGCCGCCTGAGTTTTCCAGGCGTTTTCCATTGCGCTGTACTTTTGTACGATAGTTTCCAAGTTAGCGAAGTGTAATATGCGATGATGATTGATGGCGTTAAGGATTCCTTCGTCCATGCAATTGTTGCGGAACACTGAGATCGCGTCTTCGTCGCAGCAATCTTTAATCTTGTCTTTGACAAGGAGGAATCTGGCCCAGAAGTGATGGACCATTTCCTGAGACTGTTGTTGTATGCTCATGAGAGCGCCTATGTTTGGGTGGGTGGATGGATTTAAATCCGAATCCTGACCCAACTTTGGATCCGGAGTCTGAAGATCTTCCGGACTTAACAGTTCGGGCTCCAGTATATCAACTGATTTTCTAGGCTTGCCGTCTGATTCTATGTTCGGAGAACAAGGTGTGTCTTTCTGCCAGTGGATGTCCGGCTTTTCGAGATCAGAGATCCGAACATAGTTCATCCTCAATATAGAGGAAGAGTTGTATTGCTCCTCGACTACCGCTATCTGGTGGGTGATCGACGGAGTTTTAATCTCTCTCTGATCGGGTTTAAGCCCAATCCAATCGTAGTCTATAGCGACTCCCAAGGCGGCGTTGTGATTTAGGAGTTCATTTAAAGATGATAACTCCGAAGTATCCATCCGCTTGGAGTATTCGGGATTAACACGGAGGCAATTTTCGATGACTCGAGAGGTCATCGCCGGCTTAAGGGCCGAACAGGCGGTCATGATGAAGCTGCCCAGCCGGAGGGTTTGGCCTGGGGCCAGGGCTCCTCCGGAGGTGATATTTTCCTCGACGACAAGGCAAGCCATCAACCCTTTTGACGACAACATAATGGAACTCTCAATGAAAGCACCAATGTTGGTGTCAAAACCGGCGGATCTCAGGTAGGGGGTCCCGAACTGTGCGTCTAGGATCGATGGTAACAGGAGACGGGGGACACAATGTTTATCCAGGTTCGGGCCCTCTCTATGGAGGTAATACCCTACTTCCTGCTTGATTGATCTTGATGAATATGAGTGTTACAAGAGTTGATCTACCACGAGATTGTAATGGCTAAAACCCTAGAAGTCTAGCCTATATGACTATGATTGTATATCTCTCTCGATCCGGACTAAGATCTCCGGTTTATATAGACACCAGAGGGATCTAGGGTTACATCAAGTCGGTTACAGAGAAAGGAATCTTCATGTTTGATCGCCAAGCTTGCCTTCCACGCCAAGGAGAGTCCCATTCAGACACAGGTAGAGTCTTCGGTCTTCGTATCTTCACAACCCATCAGTCCGGCCCATGGCTAACAAGCCGGACGCCCGAGGACCCCTTAGTCCAGGACTCCCTCAGCCACCTCGTTTCTCATTGCCACTGCGAGTTCATGCCCAAGACAATTTTATCTTAAGTTAGAACCGCGGCAACCACTAATATAATATAACTTTGCAGTATTTTGAAATAGTGCGCACCTGTCTTCCTGTTTGATTTTTCCTCGTATGTACACACCCTACACTTAGTTGGATAGTCGCCGGTGCGTAAACCCGGGCCGCAACATTTTGAAGAACGGATCCTTAGCAGCCTGGGGGGGTGCTTGCTGCCAGGCAAGCCACCTTGCCATTCTCAGCGCAACCGTTTGAACTGTTGAGCGGACTCGAAACAGAACAAGGGCGTTGCCAATAGCGAAAGGGTTCCTTTGCGTGCAGGTTCTCCATACAAGGAGCAAAATCTTTTGAGGAAAATAACCCTATAAAAAGGAAATTGCTCAAGATTTTGCGTGACTTAGCTTTTTTGTCGCCACGCAGATGGTTGTTGCGGCCGAAGATGACACCGCTTGACTGGCTGATGGCACCAGAGTGTGGCTGGTTCTTGTTGACCTCTTCTTTGGAGCCATCATGATAAAGGAGTCGATGCATTAACTTCTAGACCAGATTTTCACAGCCTCATGCGCCCCCTACCTTGCGCGCCAAATATGTCGGGGAACGACACCTATGGGATCCCGGGGAATCCCTTCTATGGTTGGCGGGGGCGTGGAGCTGCGCAAAGAGCAGATCTAGGCGATCAACACGATGGATTTTTACCCAGGTTTGGGCCGCTGAGGAGCGTAACACCCTAGTCATGCTTGTATGCGTTTATCTTGTGTTCTTTGTATGCAAGATGGGCCGAGAGGTCCAAAAAGCCGAATCCTCCCACAGTACACCTCGGGGCTCCTTTTATATGTCAAAGGGGTCTCCACAGTGGCACACAGGAGGTGGAAAGTATCTACAATGTACAAGTTTATCGCCTGACATCGTAGGACAAACACATTTAATGCGCTGTCTACGTGCCCTCTTCCTTTATTGGGGACGACAACAGAGCTCGTCCCGTCCGTTGCTGCCTCGCCTTGCTTCGATGCGCGTCCAAGCTGACAAGGCATGCAGTGCCATGCTGGTTAGCTGGTTGTTGTGCTGGTGCGGTGACAGGGCCTTCACAAAGATCCGCATGCCATCACGCAGGTGCTTGACTAGTTGGCATAGAAGCAGCATGCTGCCACGTAGGCGCTTGCCTAGTTGGCGAGATGGTTGTCGTGTCGGAATGGCCGCGGGGTAGTGAAACTTTGGCAGGTGCGGGCCTGGCCATGGACCCGCAGATGCCCCCGGCAAGGGTCTTGCCGGGGTCTCGCAGCCGTCCCTGGTGTCGGTGTCAAAATCGGCGGATCTCGGGTAGGGGGTCCCGATCTGTGTGTCTTAGGCTGATGGTAACAGGAGGCAAGGGACACAATTTTTACCCAGGTTCGGGCCCTCTCGATGGAGGTAAAACGCTACTTCCTGCTTGATTGATATTGATGATATGAGTAGTACAAGAGTTGATCTACCACGAGATCATAGAGGCTAAACCCTAGAAGCTAGCCTATGATGATTATGATTGTGATTGTCCCTCTAAGGACCAACCTCTCTGGTTTATATAGACACCGGAGAGGGCTAGGGTTTACACGGAGTTGGTTACAAGGAAGGAAATATAATATCTGGATCGCCAAGATTGTCTTCCACGCAAAGGAGAGTCACATCCGGACACAGGACGAAGTCTTGAGTCTTGAGTCTTGTATCTTCACGCTCCAATAGTCTGGACGAAGTATATAGTCCGGCTGTCTGGATACCCCCTATTGGATGTATGAATTGCACGATATATTGATTCGGTGCAATGTGCACGGTATATATAAGTGCAAGGTGGGGCCTCTACCTCAATCTATACAACAAACTAGAGAGGTGGGCCTAATGTACAAAAGACAATATACATGCACGAATGTCATACTCAACATCCCCCCCCCCCCCGCAGTTGAAGCGGCACCACGGCTGACGCAAAGACTGGACCGGAACTCCTCAAATGACGCCGTAGGCAAGCCCTTGGTCATGATATCTGCAAATTGTTGGGAAGTAGGGACATGTAAAACACGAATATGGCCAAGAGCCACCTGTTCCCGAACAAAATGAATATCCAACTCAATATGCTTGGTCCGTCGATGATGCACCGGGTTAGCGGAGAGGTAGACCGCCGAGACGTTGTCGCAGTAGATCACTGTGGCATGGTCAACAGGGCAAGACAGCTCCTGAAGCAGTTGATGAAGCAAGGAACACTCGGCGACGGTGTTGGCCACCACAAAATACTCAGCCTCAGCACTGGAGCGAGGGACCGTAGGCTGCCGCTTGGACGACCACGAGATAAGTGAGGGTCCAAGGTAGACACAATAGCCCGAGGTGGAGCGTCGTGTGTCAGGGCAGCCCGCCCAGTCTGCATTGGAGTAGGCTGTGAGGGCGATGTCGGCGGAGGCGTGAAGCGTGACCCCAAGATCCATGGTGCCACAAACATAGTGGAGAATCCGCTTGATGGCGGCCCAGTGAACATCTCGAGGAGCATCCATATTAAGACACACCTGCTGCACTGCATACTGGATCTCTGGCCGAGTCAAAGTGAGGTACTGGAGGGCACCAACAATAGACCGATAGAAAGCAGCATCCGAAGCAGGGGAACCATCCGTGGCAGAGAGCTTGGCCTTTGTATCAATAGGTGTGGCGGTGGGCTTGCAGTTAAGCATGCCAGCGCGCTCCATGAGCTCATGAGCGTACTTCTGCTGATGAAGAAAGAAGCCATCCAGACGGCGCACCACCTCAACATCGAGGAAGTAGTGCAGAGGACCCAAGTCCTTGATGGCGAACTCAGCGTGAAGACGAGCTATGAGCTGATTGAGAAGGCCAGCCATACATGCCGTCAGGATGATGTCGTCGACATATAGCAACAAGTACGCCGTGTCGGAGCCCTGGTGATAAACGAAGAGCGATGCGTCCGAGCGGGTGGAGTGAAACCCAAGCTGATGAAGAAATGCCGCGATGCGCTGGTACCAAGCGCGCGGAGCCTGCTTGAGTCCGTACAAGGACCGTGAAAGCAGGCACACGTGGTCGGGAAGTGCCGAATCCATGAACCCGGTGGGCTACTGGCAGAAGACCTGCTCCTCGAGGTGACCATGAAGGAAGGTGTTGGAGACGTCCATCTGGTGCACCTGCCAAGCACGAGAGGCCGCAAGGTGGAGAATCGTGCATATCATGCCGAGCTTGACGACTAGAGCAAAGGTGTCAGTGAAGTCGATGCCAGCACGCTATCGAAATCCGCGAACGACCCAACGTGCTTTATAGCGATCAAGGGTACCATCGGGACGGAGCTTGTGTTTGAAGACCCACTTCCCGGTAATCACGTTGGCGTGCCGGGGACGGCGAATAAGCTGCAACGTCCGGTTGCGCAATACGGCGTCAAACTCCTCTTGCATCGCAGCCATCCAGAGCGGGTCACGAAGAGTGGCTCGGACGGAGGATGGCAATGGCGACGGCTGAGAGGTGGACGCCGCATGCACGTACGGGCGCGGTTGACCGGGCCGGCCATAGGTGCCGAAGGCGGGGGTGCCGGTGGCGCCGAGTGGGCCGCGGGGGGCGCCGGGGGCGCCGAGGAGGCCAGGGGGGCAGTGGGTGCCGGGGGGGCGCGGCTATAGGAGGCGCCGCATGCGGGGGGCACGCCTCAAAGCCAGGGGGCGGGCCAAGAGAGGCGTGCGAGCGCCTTGGGAGCGGCGTCGAGGACCTCACGTCACCGGTGGCGGAAGGAACAGCTGGAGGTACCTGCTGAAACGGAAACACATGCTCATCAAAGTAAACATGTCGGGAAGTGAACACACGGTGGGAGACGGGATCGTAGCACCAATATCCCTTGGAGTTGGAAGGGTAGCCGATGAAGTTGCAAGCGACAGAACGAGGTGCGAGTTTGTGAGGAGCAGAGTCCACAGTGCTAGGATAGCAAAGGCACCCGAAAATACGCAAGTCATCATAAGATGGGGGCGTACCGAAGATAAGATGGTGTGGTGCATAGTTCCACCGTGGGCGGCAAGGGCGAAGGTTAAGGTGAAGTGAAGTAGTAGAAAGTGCATCCGGCCAGAAACGAGGCTGCACATGGGCGTGGAACAGGAGCGTCCGAACACAGTCGTTCAGAGTGCGAAGGACACGTTCGGCTCGACTGTTCTGCTGTGAAGTATACGGGCATGTGAGACGAAAAACTATGTCGTGGTGTGACAGAAAAGGGCGGAAAGCAAGATTGTCGAATTCTTTTCCATTGTCAGTCTGAAGAGCAAGGATGGGACGCCCAAACTGCATGCTGACATAGGAGTAAAAGGCCGACAAAGTGGAGAGTGCATCCGACTTTCGTCGTAGAGGAAACGTAAACACATAGTGAGACTAATCATCAAGAATAACCAGATAATATAAATAGCCCGAATTACTAGGAACCGGAGAGGTCCACACATCGCTATGAATCAACTGAAAAGGAAAAGAAGCTATGGTGGTGGAGTTATTAAATGGAAGGCGAACATGTTTGCCGACACGACAGGCATGACAGGTGTGATCCTCTATCTTATTACAACTGAAGCTGAAACTCCTAAGAATATGACAAAGTGTGACGGGCTTGGGATGACCCAAGCGAGCATGCCAGAGATCGACGCCGACGGAGAGAGCAACCGGCGCGGTGGTGGAGGTGGACGACGGATGCACCGGATAGAGCTTGTCGAGGCTGTCACAGCGGTGAAGTACCATCCTGGTTCGAGCGTCCTTGACACAAAAACCAAGCCCGTGAAATTCTAACAGGATTTTCACGAGTTAAACAACGAACGGAAACAAGATTCTTAATAAGGTGAGGTGACACAAGAACGTTAGACAAGGTAATAGGCATAGAAGTAAAAGGAAAAGAAGTGTGCCCGACATGTGTGATAGGTAGTGTGGAACCGTCACCGACAATGATGCGGAGGTCGGTGGTGATAGGAGGGAAGGAGGCAAGATTATTAGGATGAGAAAACATTTGAGCCGTAGCCCCGGTGTCCATGTACCAATCACCACCTCCAGTGTAGTTGTTCGGCATAGGCGCAGCGTGCAGCACGGCGAGGAGCGACGGATCCCAAGGTGTCGGTGGCAGGGCCGGCGAGGGCGGCGGCGGGGCCGCAGGGAGACCATAAGCGCCGCTCATCTGCGGTGGTGGGTATCCTCCGTACGGCTGCGGAGCTGCATAGTACGCCTGGTGCACCGGTGGGCGCGGCACGGGAAGCGTCGGTGGAGGAGCCCGTGGAACTGGCATGGTGTACACATGGACGACACCAGTCCAGGGGTTGTAGCCGGAGGCCCATGGGGGCGGCACCTGGAGCTGCTGAGGTGCCTGAAACTGCTGCTGCTGCTGGCCGGCGTGCTGCGGCTGGGGCTGCTGGTGCTGCTGACCACCGTGGCGGCCACCACGCCGGCCCCTGCGGCGCTTTTCAGCGGGAGGAGCGGGGGGTGCGGGCGGGCCGTACGGCAGTGGCAGGAGCCCCGGCTGTTGTGGCACCGGGAAGGGCGCCTGATGAGGCTGCTGGAGTGCCGGGGCAGCGGGAGGCGCCGGAGGCCCTCCGCGGGTGGTGCCGGCGGCGAGAGCGGTGTGGATGGCGCGCGTCTTCACCTGCTTCATCCGCCGCTCCTCCAAGCGGAGGAACACAACGAACTTGGCGAAAGATGGGTTGGGGATGAGGCTGAGGTTCCCCACGGCGTTACCGAAGTCCTCGTTGAGCCTGGCGGTGAGCGTGCTGAGGAGGAGGTCATCATCAACCTTGGCGCCGATATCACAAAGCTCGTCAGCGAGAGTCTTAAGGCGGCGACAATAGTCGTCGATGGAGGTGTTGTCCTGATGACACCCAAAGAACTCTTGCTCCAGAAAAACGCGACGCTGAAGCTTGTTGTCGGTGAAGAGCCCGTTCAGCTTGGTCCACACGGCGCATGCATCATCGCCATCCATCACGACCGTCTGGAATAGGTCCGGCGAGATGGTGAGGAAAAACCAGTGGATGATCATGGTGTCGATGGTGGACCAGTCGTGAAACTCGGGGACGAGGCTGGAGTTGATGGTGTCGTCCACGTGGTCCATGTGATGGTACTCCCGGAACACGAGGGAGAAGTACGTCTTCCACGTGTGGTAAGAGGAGTCCGCCTGGGAGAGACGAACCGGTACCCGCTCGAAGATGTTGAGCCTGCGGATGTCGTTGACGTTGGGAGGGTTGGCGTCGGCGAACGGGTTGGAGTTGGTGGATGCGGAGGAGGTAACTGACGACATGGCAGCAGCGGCTTCAGACGACACAGATGTAGTGGAGGCTGACGAGGCAAGGTGACTTGGCGCAGGCGGGCGGGGACGATCGCGCGGGCGGACGAGCAGCCTGTCTGTCTGGGCGATCGCGCGCGAGATAGCGATCGGGGTTAGTGGGCGGCGGGGTTGGGTGCCGGGTTAGCGGGCGGTGGTGTTGGGAACGGGTGGCTAAGCGGGATCGATTTCCCAGCTGGCGATCAGGGATAGCAGAGGAGCGACGTGACGCGGTGACTAGCGGCGCAGGGCGCGTTGCGAGCGGGATGGATTCCCAGCTAGCGACGCGGCGCGTAGAGGAAAAGCGGCGGAGCGAGGCGGCTGGGTAGCGGCGGCGCAGAGAGGTCGCGCGGCGGCGGCAGAAGCGGAGAGGAAAACCTAAAAAACTGATACCATATTGGATGTATGAATTGCCTGATATATTGATTCGGTGCAATGTGCACGGTATATATAAGTACAAGGTGGGGCCTCTACCTCAATCTATACAACAAACTAGAGAGGTGGGCCTAATGTACAAAAGACAATATACATACACAAATATCATACTCAACACCCCTTAATATAGGACTCCCTCAGTAGCCCCTGAACCAGGCTTCAATGACGATGAGTCCGGCGCGCAGTCTTGTCTTCGGCATTGCAGGGCGGGTTCCTCCTCCGAATACTCCAAAGTGATTATCGAACATTTAGACCGTGTCCGGATCCACAAGATGATCTTCACATACCACCGTAGAGAGAATGATATTTCAAATGTAATCTACTGACAACTTTTTTAGACAACATGACATGTCATCACGGTCAGGTCATTATTCGAACCGTTTTCCCATAACCAGCCACAGCGCATATTGCGAGACGGTTTCCTTGACACGTCTTGTCAAAGCAGAGATCATGTCCCCTTATCATGGGATTCTCATCAATACGGGTATGGGTAACCCAACCGTGCCATCAATCGTGGCGCTTGGGAAGTAAGCGATTCTCAACAGGCAAGTGGGGAGGCACACCGCTTTCGTCATCTTTATAAAGGGATAAGGGTTCCCCATTTTTACCCACGCCTTCTTCCTCCTTTGCTCACCCTTGCCTCCTCGAGCTCCAGCGCCCTAGCCCAAGTCTTCTCCGCACAGCTAAACATGTCCGGAGCAGGAGGCAAGTGGGTGGCCTCCACCGTGAAGGAGAAGCATATCGCGAATCTTCGAGCGGCCGGATACTTGACCGCAGACATCGCGCACCGGCTACCGGAGGCCGGGCAGATCATTCCAACTCCGGAACCTCACGAGAGGGTCGTGTTTGTCGCCCACTTCGTCCATGGACTGGGATTTCCACTTCATCCCTTTGTCCGCGGGCTCATGTTCTACTACAGGCTAGATTTTCATGATCTAGCCCCAAATTTCGTCCTCAACATCTCGGCGTTTATCGTCGTGTGCGAGGCCTTCCTCCGCATCAAGCCTCACTTTGGCTTGTGGCTACAAATCTTCTGCGTGAAGCCGAAGATCGTGAGCGGCTAGCAAGTGGAGTGCGGAGCGGCCATCGTGGGCAAGATGCCTAACGTCACCTGGCTTAGCGGCTCCTTCACGGAGACCGTGAAAGGGTGGCAATTGGGGTGGTTCTGCATCACCGAGCCGCGCGACGCCAGCTGGGCAGCGGCCCCCGAATTCTGATCCGGAACCCCCACGCGGCTCACCTCATGGGAAAGGAAGGGCCTGGCCTGGGGCGAACCTGCAGAGCTGACCGGACTCCAGAACTGCATCAAAAATATGAAGGACAAGAGCATCAAGCTTGTCAACGTGGTCTAGGTCATGCTTGTCCGCCGGATTCTTTCGTGCCAAAGACGGATATTCAATCTGTGGGAGTTCATCCCGACCGAACACCAGACGCTTCGAAAGCTCTACGACATGACGCGCAAAGACGCATGGAAGGCGCTGTTCAAGGCCTCCGAAGTACCTCCTCCCACATCCGAGGACCGTGGACTTCATGCCGCCCCCCCCCCCCCCCCCGTCCGGTGAGTTTTCTGACTACCACCGGATTCAGTTCATTCCAATATATTCATGGGGGAGTCTTAAGTCATTGTGTATATTTGATCAGGATTATGTGGAGACAGCGGAGCGGATTGACTGTTCGGCTCTGCTGCTAGAAGGCCCAGCCGATGCTCTCCTGACGGAGATGCTAGTCCCGACGCCCTACAAGGCACCGGAAAAGAAGGCCCCGGGGGGCAGGAAGGGTCTTCGGCGTAAGGTCGTACCGAACGCCTCATCTAAAGACGACGAGGCACACTCCTCCCCCGAGGGGGAGGAAGAAGAGGAAGGGGCCGCCCCATCCGGAGAGGATGGGGGGAGTAAGAAGGCGGACCAGGGGGCCGGGAAAGGCCCCCGGTGCAAGGCCGTCATACCCTCATCGTCCAAAGATGACGAGGCAGATTCCTCTCGCGGAGGCGGGGGGAAACACGAAGAAATTCTGCCTCCCCGCACTGGGGAGGAGAAGAAGAGGAAAGCCGCCCAGGAGGGGGAGGCTGGGACGTCCAAGAAGGGAAAGGCGTCCCTTCCGGACTACTCCACCACGGCCGCTCACAGCGAGGAAGAGTGGCTACCCAGGGGGAAGCCCCTAGCGAGATCGTAAGTCTCCGCACTCTGGTGTACTTTAGTGCGACTTCCCTCCATAGTCTTGTTATAACGCCGAACATATATGCAGTCTGGCCAGGGTCCATCCTGAGGTATCGTCTTCGGATGGGTCCTTGAGTGAATCGGCGATGAACTCGCTCCTAACAGCCACTACTCAGCCTACGGATGACACGGAGGTGTTGTCCCAAAGGCTCCCACGGCGGGGGGAGTTGACTCTGGAGATGCCCCAAGGCGGAATTCCAGATGTCGGACACGCGAGGTTCAAGATCCCCGTGGATCATGCCGATGAGAGCCGCAGCAAGCCGGGCTCTCAGCCGGATACTGTGCCAGAACCTACGATGGTTCCAGATTCGGGCAGGCGGCCCCTTGCTAGGGAGGGTGAACTGTCCGTGCCGATGACTTCCGTTACACCAGAGGCATCGGATAGTCTGCTAGAAGCGCTTTGCGGCGCTTCCGTGGATGAAGAGCACCGTACTCTTATGAGTGCGGTGATTCAGAAGGTTCTGTCCACCAAGAGCGGACTAACCGAAGCCTGCACCAGCCTCCTGAGAGGCTTTGAGGTGAGTAAGAAATATGTAAAATTATCACCCGATAGGTAGTAGCCCCTGATACTCTATTCGGTGTTTGGAAAGAAAAGCCAAACAGAGGGTCAATTATAATCCGCAGGAGTCTAATAGTAAGTGTGTATGTGAATAAGTAGCCTGTGCTGCTTGCCGCTGCTGTCCGAACAGCCAAGGTCGCTGGATTAAAACGGGACCTAGAGCAGGTGCAGGGAGAGTTCGGCCTCATAAAGAGGCAACTCGAAGAGAACAAAGGTAAGTGATACCCCGTTCACATATAATGAAGGATAGACAAAGTTGGTTATTCTAACGAAAAAGCATCGCGACTTTGTAATAGGGGCCACCATCGAAGTGGCGTCTTTGAAGAAGTCTCTGTCCAGGCCGAAGACAAGGCGGCCTTAGAGCACAAGGAGCACGAAAAGCAAGATGCTAGAGTGGGCGAGGTACAGCAGGAGCTCCAGGAGCTCGGCAACAAGTTCGAGTCCTTGGAGCATGATCTTAAGATGAAAGAGACTGAGCTTGCGAAGGCCCTTGCGAGTGTGAAAGATGCCAAGGCTGAAGCCAAAAAGGCATAGCAGGAAATCTAGGCGGCCAAGAAGATAGCAGCGGGCAAGACATTCTTTATGCAAAGCAAGCATGTGGAGGAGACATTTCTTTTACTTACCCGGATTCGGAGCTCTCCAGGGGCATTCGCAGATTTGCAACACAGCATATCTGATGCTGCAGAGTTCTACCGTGCCGAGGAGGGGAGCTCGACGTAGAAGCTGTTCTGGTCCCAGTATGCTGGAGCCGAACATCCGGTGCCTCTAGGTGACCAGCTGAAGCAGTTGGTGGAACTCCACAGGGCGGCCGAAGTGGCTATGAAAAATTTCATAGTCCGGATGTGTCCTGGTGAGCCCTTGCCCGCCAGCTACTTTGGCCTGATAAAGCGGATGGTAAATGCCTGTCCGCGGCTGGAGGTGATCAAGCGGTCCATTTGCATTGAGGGTGCCCGTCGGGCCTTTGCCCGTGCGAAGGTTCACTGGGGCAAGCTGGATGCGGAGAAGCTGGTGAAGGACGGGCCGCCGGAGGGCAAGGAACATCGCTGTCCCGAGAAATATTATGATGGCGTTATGAAGGGCGCTCGTCTTGTAGCCGATGAATGTACCAAGGACACGATCCTTGAGTAAATATGCTTCTGTAGTTGTTGTAATATAAAGACAAAGTTACTTGCGCTATGTAGCGCTTTTTGATTTAAAATATTACCTTCTGTGCGGCTGTTTATAGAATTCTAAAAGTAGGCCAGTCGTCAGCTTCCGCCCCCACGTAACTAGTACCGGGGTGTTCCGGGTAAAACCCGGACACTCTTTATCCAAATTTTTGGTCCCTTAAGGAGGTATCTGGCGCAGAGAACAAGGCAATCGGACTATGCGGCTTTATAACTTTCACTTAGCCATAGAAGTCTACAATTTTAAATTTCGGCGAAGCCCCTAGAATTCGGAAGGCCAGATTGGGGCGCTATGTATGCCTAAATCGGACGAGGCCGATTCCTCGCCTAAAGCGGAAATAATCTTTAAGGATTTGAAGACCTCTCGAACAGCGACCAGCTCTCACTGCATCATGCCGGTCAGTTTTCGGCTTTCTCTACTGAGGTGCTCGTCCGGAAGAACCAGGACACAATCGTAGTAGTTCTTCCTGCGCTACCTTAGCCGATATAACGGAACGTAAGGTACCAAAACAAGGGAGCCGGGCAAACCCAACAATTGACCCAAGATGTGATTCGGAGATGATGCATATAGTGCTATAAGTTCGGGGTGTCACACTGTTGAAAGTGTTCGGACTTGTTTTGCCATGTTATGGGGCGCCATAAGAAGCCCTGGCAAACTGATCATACCAAGGTGTACAGATGCAATATTAAATGAACATTTATAAGAAAAATGCGCAAAATGGAATAATAAGCTGACGCTATATATTATTACCCATTGATGAATAATACGTTTAAGCGTATGTTTACAATGGGTGCATTTAAGCAGAAGTAAATAGGACTATTTAACATGTCATATCCAAGGGCAGGCTGCATGTAGGTATATAAAACAGGTATAACGATCGTGAACAGATTCCACCTAGGTATTTCTTTTTGTGCGCAAAGCCTGTTGCCTCCTTGGTTTTCACTCCTGTGTAAGTCCGACAATCCGGCTCTTCTGAAGAGGCTGCCCTAAAGCAGTGTCCTGAAAGATAAAAAGGGAGGGTTATGAAGGTATGTTGCGGTTATACCGCACTGTTGACTGAGTCACTGCAGTGCCTCCGCCTATGCCCATGGTATTTTGAGTGCGTAATTGTGTACGCGTGGCACGAATGCTGCTTTGATGGGGTTTGAGCGGAGGCCGGACTGCTAGTCGCGCTCTTGGCATGCCTGGTGATCCTGTTGCGGGGTGTTCCAGACTCGCTTGACGGTGCTCGAGGTTGTCGTTGCCGGATTGGTGGTTTGTCGGAGGAGGCCGCATTGTACTTCCACCACAAGGGCTGCAGTATGCTCTTCTGTATAGAGAAAGCGGTCCATGTATCTGTTGACTGTTATGACCCCGCGCAGTCGTGGCATCTTGAGCTTGAGGTATGCATAGTGCGGTACCGCATTGAATCTAGCGAATGCGCTTCGTCTAAGCAGTGCGTGTGTCGGCGTTCTAGGAACGGCGGTCCCCAGACTTGCCTACCTGCGGCCTGTGGCGTGGCTCAAGCGGAGGCCCAGTGCAGCCCAGCTTCATCAGCTCAAGCTTAAGACCCTCGCGAGGGGCCAAGCCTCATGGGGCGGACGACATGGAGCTTCCTCAGGAGCAGCCTCATCAGGAGGGCTCACGAGGAGGCGGAGAGATCAAGGCAGGGTACCTCGCGAGGTGCCCGTGATGCAAGCCATGACGATCGAGACTAGGCGGGCGCCAGGCGGGCGCCGGCCTGCGCAGTGTGCTTGTTTCCCCATTGGTGCAAAGGGGGAAAGCACAGGACAAGGCCTCAGGCAGAGGTTACCGTTTCGGTGCAACAAGACCAAGACCAGCAAAATGGCAGGATGGAGGTCATCGTGGAGCCCATGACGGCATCACCGTCAGAGTCTTTGGCAGTCGAAGACCAACTTTAGTCAGGATAAGTGTACTAGATGTTCCCCTTCAAAATGGCCAATTGTTGGCACCCTTCCCGCTCATTATTTGGGAAGAGGCCCAGGGCCTCCCTCTATAAATAGAGCTAGCCACCACAGAGCATGGGAGGGGATCAAGATTTCGGGTAGACTAGAGAGAGAGAGGCGACTAAACTCACCCAAGCAGTTCATCGCGCCAGCTCAAGAACAACCCCTCACGAGGCTGTTCTCCCTTTGTATTGTTCATCATCAGCCGTTGAGGCAATCCACCACAGCACGCACTGGAGTAGGGTATTACACCACAATGGTGGCATGAACCAGTATAAACCGCGTGTCCCTTGCGTGTTCTTCTTTCTAGCTTAGATCCCTTGTGAGGCTTTGAGACGTGGGCTAGTAGGGGAGAGATCTTCGCGCACACCCTAGAGTTCGAACCTCAAGGGTCTGTCGGAACCCAAAATCCGACATTTGGCACGCCAGGTAGGGGTGCGCCGAAGCTCTCCCTTCCGTTGACCCCCTCTCCATCGACACCGTGCTTTGCCCTCATGGCGGAGAGTGCACCGTCCGCTCCGGCTGCCGATGCCAGCACTAGGGCCAGGGGACTCTGAGCCTTGACCCCCGCCTTGCGGCAGGTACAGTGGCCACGCGAGTTCAAGCCAGAGATGCCGCCGCGCTACAATGGCGCGACGGATCCGCTGGCTTTCCTACTGGCATACGAGGAGGCCGTCCTCAAGGCCAGGGGCGACGACAGGACCATGGCTAACTGGTTTCCCATGGCCCTCACCGGCGTTCCGCGCATGTGGCTGCTCCACCTGCCGACGGCTACTGTGGCCTCCTGGGAGGAGCTGCGCGACCTCTTCCTCGCCCACTACGCCGCGCCGGTGCTCCCGGTCGTCGTAGCTCTCCTGGGCGGCTCATGGGCACCACCTTCGAGCCGCCACGCCAAGCCGTTCGCCCGCCAGATCGGCGTCGCCTTCAAGCGCCAAGAAGCCCCCCGGGCTGGGTGGCACCCAAGGCCGATCTGACGTTCAACTCGGGCAATCACCCCTCCAACCCCACCGGTTCGGGCATGCTCCCGATGTTTTGCACCCCCACCATCTGCCAAGTGGCCGTCACTAGGACCCTCATCGACGGTGGTGCCATTCTCAACGTGCTCTCGGTGGAGGCCTTCAGCCTCCTCCATGTGCTACTAGAGCGACTTCAGCCCAGCAAGCCCTTCTCAGGCGTCGGAGGCGGTTCCACTGGCTCCTTGGGAAAGATCCGCCTCCCGGTGACCTTCAGCACTCACGACAACTTCCGCACGGAGCTGGTCAACTTCGACGTCGCCCCCATCGGCCTCCCGTACAACGCCATCCTCGGCTACCCAGCCTTGGCCCAGTTCATGGTAGCAACTCACCCGGCGTGCAAACTCATGAAGATGCCCGGGAGCAGCGGCGTCCTTACCGTGTCCGGAGACAGGAGGGATGCACTGCAGGTGCTCAAGCTTGCTTTCAAGACAGCCGCAGTGGCGCAGCCCACCAGCACTGACGCCCCCGAGCCCAAGGGGGCTGCGCCGGCTAAGAAGAAGCAGCTATTCACCCAAGACAAGGCGGAGACCAAGCAGGTGCCGGTCGACGAGGATGGATCCACTAGCGCCACCTTCACCATAGGCGCCAACCTCAAACCCAAGCAGGAGGAGGCCTTGGTGAAGTTCCTGCGCGTGAACAAGAAGGTGTTCGCCTGGGCACCTGATCAGCTAGCAGGGGTCCCAAGGAATGTGATTGAACATCATCTCAACATGCGCCCCAACGTGCGCCCCGTGAAGCAGAAGGCAAGGCGGCAGTCCACGGAAAAGCAGGCCTTCATCGTCCAAGAAACCCGCAAGTTAGAGGCAGCGGGCGTCATTCGCGAGGTCCGCTATCCTGAATGGTTGGCCAACCCTGTTGTTGTGCCAAAAAATGGAGGAAAGAAACACATGTGCGTCGACTTCACCAACCTCAACAAGGCCTGCCCGCAAGATCCGTTCCCGCTCCCTCGCATCGACCAGATCGTCGACTCTACCGCCGAGTGCGACCTATTGTGCTTCCTAGATGCCTTCTCAGGCTATCACCAGATCAAGATGGAGGTGGAAGACGTGGAGAAAACGGCCTTCCTGACCCCATGTGGAGTGTACTGCTATACCTGCATGCCATTTGGGTTGCGCAACGCAGGCACGACCTTTCAGCGGCTGATGCACATCGCCTTGGGCCGGCAGCTCGGGAGGAACGCTGAAGCTTACGTCAATGACATTGTGGTGAAGTCTCGGGAGGCAAAAGCCCTGATACAGGACTTGGAAGAAACCTTCGCGAGCCTCAACGAAGTGGAACTGCGGCTCAACCCGGAGAAGTGTGTGTTTAGAGTCCCCTCGGGCAAGCTCCTAGGCTTCCTCGTGTCCCACAGGGGCATCGAGGCCAACCCAGAGAAGGTCAAGGCAGTTGAATACATGAGCCCGCCGAAGACCCTCAGAGAAATGCAGAAGCTCACCAGGCGTGTAACTGCGCTAGGACGTTTCATCTCCAAGCTGGGGGAGCGAGCACTGCCCTTCTTCAAACTGATGAAGAAGAAGGGCCCCTTCGAATGGACTAAAGAGGCCGACAAGGCATTCCAAGATCTCAAGAGGTACCTCACCAGCCCTCCGGTGATGGTAGCTCCGCGCCCTCGGGAGCCCCTGGTGCTCTACCTTCCAGCCACCCCCTACTCCGCCAGCGCAGCCCTGGCGGCGGTTAGAGAGGAGCGCCGGACCAAGGCCGCAGCCGCCGTCCCGGCCAAAGCAGAGCAAGGCCAAGAAAGCCTCACGAAGACCACGACCGCAGCCGAAAAGGATCAACCTCAGCATGGGAGTGCACCCGGAGCGGAGGAGGCCTCTCCAAGCGACCAAGCGCTGGGGGCTCCGTCATCTTAGGAGGCGCCTCAACCTCCGGAAGACGCGAGCTGCCACAGCTCCCTCAACCTCGTCGAGCACCCTGTGTACTTCGTCAGCATGGTGCTACAGGACGCAAGGGCGCGGTACCCCATGCCCCAAAAACTCCTCCTCATGCTGTTGGTAGCTTCATGCAAGCTGTGGCACTATTTCCAAGGCCATCCCATCAAGGTCGTCTCAGCATACCCCTTGGAAAGGGTACTCAGGAGCCCCAACTCACCTGGAAGAGTTGCTGAATGGAACATCGAACTGCAAGTGTTTCAGGTAGAATTCAGCACGACCAGAGTCATCAAGGGACCCGCACTTGCAGATTTTGTGGCAGAATGGGCAGAGGCACCGGGCCTCAAGGCAGGCAAGGACCGGTCGCTTTCCCCGGGAGGCGAGGCACCGGACGGCTGGGTCGTGTACTTCGACGGGGCATTCTCCCGGCATGGCGCGGGGGCTGGCGCAGTGCTCATATCTCCAACTCAGGACAAGCTCTACTACGCCGTGCAACTCTGCTTCCAGCATGGAGAAAAGGTCTCCAACAACATAGCAGAATACGAAGGCCTGATAGCAGGTTTGAAAGCTGCAGTCGCTTTGGGAGTAAAGCACCTCATCATCAAGGGCGATTTGCAACTCCTCGTCAACTTCTCCAACAAAGTATACGAGCCGAAGGACGAGCACATGGAAGCCTACCACGCGGAGGTTCGCGGGATGGAGAAACAGCTCTGGGGGCTGGAGTTGCAGCATGTGCCTCATGGCACCAATCAAGAGGCTGATGACATCGCCAAGAGGGCATCCCGGCGGCTGCCTCAGGAGCCTGGCGTCTTCGAGAAGAGACTCTTCAAACCCTCGGCGGCACCATCACTATCAAGCACGTCACAACCTAGGGAGGAGCTCCCTCAGCCGCCTGCCTCGGGAGCCCCGGCCTATGGCCCGGCCTCAGGGGCACGCCTGCTCCTGGCATTGGAACCTCGGGAAGGATGTTGGACCACAGAGTTCAAGGACTACTTGACGCAAGGGACCCTGCCGGAGAAGGAGGAGGACGCGGAGCGTGTGGCGTGGCAGGCCACGACCTACTACATCAGGACAGAGAACTCTACCCGAAGTGACCAAACGACATGTCCTTATGTTGCATTTCCAAAGAGCAAGGGAAGGAGATGTTGGCAGACATACACGATGGAGACTGTGGGCACCACTCATCATCATGAACCCTCGTTGGCAAGGCATTCTGCAGCGGATTCTACTGGCCCACAGCGCTCAATGACGCCGTCGAGCTGGTGAAGGCTTGTGAGGCCTGCCAATTCCATGCCAAGCAGATCCATCAGCCGGGAGGGGGACTGCAGACCATACCCCTCTCGTGGCCATTCACGGTTTGGGGGCTGGACATTCTGGGCCCGTTCCCTTGGGCGCCAGGGGGCTATCGCTACCTCTACGTTGCCGTGGACAAGTTCACCAAGTGGGCTGAGGTGGAAGCTGTCCGCACCATCCCAGCAGGCTCCGCAGTCAAGTTCATCAGGGGCCTCGTGAGCCGATTCGGGGTGCCTAACCGCATCATCACCGACAGCGGTTCACAATTCACCAGCAATCTCTTCAAAACATATTGTGCTAACCTTGGAACGCAGATATGCTACACTTCGGTAGCACACCCCCCGAAGCAACGGCCAGGCTGAGCGAGCCAACGTGGAGGTCCTGAGGGGCCTCAAAACCAGGACCTTCAAGAAGAAGCTGGAGGCCTGCGGCAGGGGCTGGTACGACGAGCTCCAGTCTGTGTTGTGGTCTATCCGCACGACCGCGACCAAGCCGACTGGCGAGACCCCATTCTTCCTCGTCTACGGAGCAGAGGCCGTCCTCCCTCACGAGGTCAGGCGTCGTTCCGCATGGGTCCTGGCGTTCGATGAGGCGCAGCAGGACGCCATGCGAGGGACGGACCTCGTGTTGGAGGAGGAACACCGTCGAGAGGCTGTGCTGCGGGCGACAAGATATCAACAGCCGCTGCAACAATACCACTGCTGTAACATCCGCCCCAGAACTCTTGAGGTAGGGGTCCTCGTGCTCGGATGGGTCCTCTCCATGGAGGGGCTGCACAAGCTCTCTCCCATATGGGAGGGCCCGTTCAAGGTTGTTCATGTTTCCAGGCCCGGCTCCACGCGCTTGGAGACCCAGGAGGGGGTGCCCATCCGAACGCGTGGAACATTCAACATCTCTGGAGGTTCTACCCCTGAGCGAGGCCCAGTGCCTATGGAGAAGGCCCGATGTGTGTGAAGAAGTCCAATGCCTATGAAGCTTGCAGCTTTTGGGAAAAGGCCCAGTGCCTGTGAAGCTCACTCCCCCTCCCTCAAGAAAAGGCCCGGTGCCTGTGAAGAAGCCCAATGCCTGTGAAGCTCGCCGCCCGTGACACTCTCACGTAATAATGAGTGGGGTTGTACATGCCCCGGAGTCTCCAGAGTGCCGCCCCTGGGCCTCGGGGGCTCCCGCCCACGCCAAGTGGCAGCACTTAGCTCCGCGCTGGTGAGAAGACGTCGAAGACTAGATTAGGTGCCGGACGCGACTTTTCATTTGCTTTCTGTAGTTGGTTAGTTCTTCTTTATTCGAAGTTTTAGTTGGAGTTGCTTTCAGTGTTGTGCGGCACCTAGCCCGTGTTTTCCGTCTTTACCCTTCGCTTGAACCTATTTTCCTTTCGTGACCCTCGCGAGGGAGGCTGCGCGGGCACCCTCGCGAGCGTCGCCTGGTTAAATTTCGCGAGGATCCCCGGCCTAGGTTCGCAGCGGGAGCACTCCTCCCAGTCAATGCCCCCCGGGCATCGCAATGCAAACACCAAGCTCAAGCTTTCCACCCCCGCAGCCAGGGGCTGAAACCTAACCCCCCGGCGAGTTTCTCCTTACAGGCCCCGAAGACCCGAGACAAGGCCTCCGACCGAAGCCTCCCGAGGCTGGCGCCGCAACGAGTCCCTCCTACCGAGCTAAGTTGTTCCTACTCATGAACATGCAGCACCATAGCATGGCACAAAGATAGAAGGAACATCACAATAATTAAAAGCAATAGTCTAGCAGGCCCCCACGGGGCTCCATGCTTCTCTCTCTATGCAGATAAGGCAAAATAGGCGCGGCCCGACCGTCTACAGCGCGAAGAAGAAGATTTGTGCCATCACCCGGAGCTCAAGCAATCTCCTCTTCACGCTTCTCCTGGGCACGGTGGTTGGACGATCCACCTTCCCCCTTGAAGCGAGCACGACAGCACGGTGGCTAGTCACGACCATCGCTGGAGGAGTTGCGGTCGAAAGGAGAGTCGCCGAAGCTTGAAGAACTGCGGGCGCCGCCGAGCGCACGCCCGACCTCGCCTTCACCGCTGCTGTCGCCAAGGATGAGCGGACGGCCGTTGTCGTCACCCTCAGAGCAACACCCAGCACGGCGGTCGTCTCCTCCGAACACCCTCACGAAGAGGGCGGCATTGCCGTCGAACTTGAAGTGGAGAGTGCATCGCTGACCAAGACCACGCGCGCGGGTGAACATCTGCCAGCCGTGGGTCAACGCCACGTTCCCGGCAACGGAAACTTCCACCGCCACCCAAGAGGCCCTGCTGCAGCAGCCATCCGCCTGGAGCCAGAGCCCGCTCGTGGCACCAGCTGGCAGCTCACCGGCGAAGAAGTGAGGGAGCTGAAGCCAAGTACCGCTCGGATCCTCCTGTCGGATTTCGGGTTCCGGCAGACCCTTGAGGTTCAAACACTGGTGTGCACACGAAGATCTTCCCCCTACCAGATCACGCGTCAAAGTCTCGCAATGGATCTAGGCTAGAAAGAAGTACACACAAGGGACATGAGATTTATACTGGTTCAGGCCACATTGTGGTGTAATACCCTACTCCGGTGTGTGGTGTGGTGGATTTCCTCAGGGGCTGATGATGAACAGTACAAGGGGAGAACAGCCTCGCGAGGGGCTGTTCTTGAGCTGGTGCGATGAACTACTTGGGTGAGTTCAGTCGCCTCTCTCTAGTCTATGCGTCTTCTTGAGATAGATGCTCGATGCCTCCGCTCTGTGGTGGCTAGCCCTATTTATAGAGGGAGGCCCTGGGCCTCTTCCCAAATAATGAGCGGGAAGGGCGCCAACAATTGGCCATTTTGAAGGGGAACATCTAGTACACTTATCCTGACTAAAGTTGGTCTTCGGCTGCCAAAGGCTCTGACGATGACGCCGTACTGGGCTCCACAATGACCTCCATCCTGCCGTTCTACTGGTCTTGGTCTTGTTGCACCGAAACAGTAAGCTTTGCCTGATGCCTTGGTCTGTGCCTGTCCCTTTTGCACCGAAAGGGAAACAAGGACACTGCGCAGGCCGGCACCCGCCTGGCGCCCGCCTGGTCTCGATCATCATGGCTTGCGTCATGGGCTCCTCGGGAGGTACCCTGCCTTGATCTCTCTGCCTCCTCGCGAGCCTGCCTGAGGAGGCTGCTCCTGAGGAAGCTTCCTGTCATCCGCCCCGCGAGGCTTGTCCCCTCGCGAGGGTCTTGAGCTTGAGCTGATGAAGCTGGGCTGCATTGGGCCCCCACTTGAGCCACGCCATAGGCCGCAGGCAGGCAAGTCTGGGGACCCCCGTTCTCAGAACGCCGACAGTAGCCCCCGGGCCCAAGGCGCGCCCGGACTTGGCTTAGCAGAGTAGCGAAGGGGCAAGGGCGAAGCGCCGCGGGCCCCAACAGCCTGCGGCCTCGGGCACCGCGTGGCGATTGATTGGACGTGGGCATCTTCGCTTCCCCATGACGCCTTGGCAACCGCACGACTTGAAAAGTCCCTACATGCAAAAATGGGTCATGATTACCTGCGATCGTGGAGGCCGGCGGTTGGCCTCCTCCGGCTATAAGTACGGAACGGCACGAGCCATTCCAGTTCATCTCTCCCTGCTACTCCTTTCTTCTTCATCCTCGCCCTTGCTTCACATCACGCCGATGGCACCAATTCGTCGGTTTTCTGCAGAAGAGAAGGGGAAGGCCCCCCGAGAGGGTCCCGGCCCGCTTCTGCCGAAGAAGCGGCTAGTACTCTACCGTCGAGATGAGGGCGCCGGGCAGGAGACGTCGAGGCCCTGGTACGAGCGGCTGCCACCTGGATTCCCGCTGCCCTTGTACGCCCGCATCGAGGGCCCTGGAGAAGAAGGCGTCGAGCGACACCCTTGGTTCCGCCGTCGACACCAGCGGGTTACGGTGGTGCGCGTCGTTCCTCCTGGAGTCCATGCCGAGGGCTCCTCTCGCAAGCTTGTGCTCCACGCCGCCATGCCTCCTCGATCTTGGATTTGCCTTCCTCCCTCCTTCGCCTTGGAGATCCCGCCAAGGGGGCCTCTCGAGCTCTGGCTGTAGCACGCTGACTGCAGCACCCCTGCGACCGGAGCGGAGGTCGAGGTTGTCCCTCCGGGCAAGGTCTACATGACCCATGGCTAGGGCGAGATCGCTCGGGTCTGCAGGACAGGGGGCACTCTCGTAATCCACCTCGAATATGATGGCGCCTCCCTGATGTTCTTCAAGGTCTTCGACGCGGAAGGGCGCCGACTGGAATGCTGCCCCGAGAAAGGTGGCTGGGGCATCGCCGTGGCGAGGACCAGGCCCGCCAACTGCTTCCCCGGTAGCTCCTCAGGCAGCAGTGGAGGAGCCGGAGGGTCCAGCGACTCTGCCGAGCTTTACGTGACTCCGGAGACGAACGACGACAGCTACGAGCCCCCGAGCTCGCGTCGCTCCCGGAGCAGGGCAGCTGCATCAGGCCGCCGACGCCACTGATCTGGATGGGGTTGGCGCCGGTGCCTGACGGCCCACTGTTGATGATGGCATCTCTTGCGGAGGTGCGCGCTCCCTAGGATTAGCACCTTTTGTTCCCTGCGAGGAATCGAAGTACCACCCTGCGGGGGTATGTAAGGCGCTGGCCATGTCTTTTGTAAATATTATATCCCTAGTATGAATCGATGCGAGATGCTTGTCCTGTCCCGGCTCGGCTCCCCCTTTCTTCCCTCACGAGGGCCTGGTGCTCTACGCTGACAGGTCCCGGTCCCCAGGTAGGCTTCAGCCGTCGCTGGTATGCCAGGTCGCGATGTCGTGGTCAAGGCCAGTAGGTGAGCGGCCCGAGGTCCATTAAGAGCCCTTGAGTCGCGATGCTCAGGAGGTCCCCTTTAGCTCTCAAGCAGCCTTCACTGGGCAAGAAAGGTAGGCAACATTGCCGTGACAGAGCTGCACTAGGCAAGGGTTTTGCGCTGAGTCGAATGAGTTTTCACGTGACTTATCTCGTAGGCTTGGAGTAGTCCGCGGCGAGGTGCCGGGCCTGCGCGGCGGCAGCTGAGGTGTTGCTGGGTTAGGTCCTCGTGAGCTTCTTCCCTCTCCCCCGCACTTTCCTTTAATGCTCTACGTCCTCAGGTCCTGGCCCTCGAGCGAGCTCAGCCGCCACTGGTATGACAGGTCGCGATGTCGTGGGTCAAGGCCAGGGGGTGAGGGCTGGAGAGCCAGTAAGAGCCCATGAGTTGCGATGCTCAGGTACCCCCCTTTTAACGCGCGAGCGGATCGTGCCAGAGAGAAGGAGAGAAGGCTCTCGATGCCACCATCATTACTCCTGGAGCGGGTCCTGCATATCAATCACGAGGGGAAACAAGGTCTGTCGTTACGGTTTCCAGCCAACCATTGGTCGCTCCGAGGGAGTGAGTGGGGCACTGAGGGCCTAGTGAGGTGGCGCCTTGCGGGGCTGCCGCGGCCAGAGCTCAGCCGCTCAGATTTTTCGGCGTTGCAGGGACGGACCCGTGCGCAAGTGTTGTGCCAGAGCAAGCGGCTCCAAAGGTAGGTGTCAATCGAGCAGGCGATTAAGTCAAGCAGGTTAAGCATGAAGGAGCAAATCCATTTAGATAGATGCAGAAAAAGGAAAACGCTACTGGGTCTGGCCCGAGCAGCTTGGGAATAATGCAGCCCTAGGGGCGCCCCCAACAAGGTAGGTAAAGAGCATAAGCAAAACGGATACATGCCACAGGGACGAACCCACGTGACCTGGGAATGATGCAGCCCTGCGGGCGCTCCCAGCTGAAAATGGAACTTTGAAAGATGTCACCTGATACTGTTGGGGATGAAGTGATGCTGAAGTAGTGGATGACGCACGGTGAGGAAGCCGACCCTCACGAGCTTTCGGAGCCCTGAGCCTCGGGAGGCTCTAGGGGTCCGGGCGGCTCCTCAAGGTCCATCTCCATCTCCTCCAGGAACGCGTGGTGCTTGGCCACCTGAGCTTCCAGGATGCTCCTCATCAGGCGCTGGTGGGCAGCAGACGTGTTTGGCAGGCCGAAGGGCATGCGAACGTAGCTGTGAGGTGGACCCTCACAACACCCCACGCGCGAAGGCCAGAGGCGCTCCTGAGACGCGGCTTGGTTGAGCCCTGGTACGTCGATGCAGACGCGCAGCCCACCATCCTCGCCGGGATGTGGAGCACGGCGGGTAGGCGGCGGCTGCAGCACATGACTCTTGACTCCTGTAGCTCCTGAATGTTCCTCGCGATGAACTCCTGAGGGTTTGGCCCTCCTTGCCTCATGCCTTCCTGAGGGAAACGTGCCTTGAAGACCGCCTCCAAGTGGTGCCCGAGTGCCTCCCTCGTGACCTCGGCAAGGTCAGTGGCTATCCAAGACAGAGCCCCCGAGCCCTGCCTGAGGAGGGCGCCGGGCACGCCTTCCTATGCGACAGAGGGTGGTGCCCCTTGAACGGGTGCGGATCCTGACACGACGCCTCCGGAGGTGCCTGCCTCATGAGTGTTCGGGCCAGGTGAAGCCTTCTTCTTCTTAGGGATCGCCTCTGGGAGCCTCCCGCTCTTGTGATCTGGGTCTTCGATTATTGCGGCTTGGAAGGCACGCTCAAGAGAACACACTGCATCCCTTTCCTCACAAGGCACTGTGATGATTCCACCACTTCCTGGCATCTTGAGGACATTGTAGCCGTGATGATTCACTGCCATGAACTTGGCCAGGGCTGGGTACCCGAGGATGGCATTGTATGGCAAGTGAATGTGGGCGATGTCGAAGTCAATGAGCTCGGTGTGGTAGTTGTTGCGCTGCCCAAAGGTGACGGAAGGGCGGACTTGCCCTATCGGGACGGTGGAACCATCAGTGACTCCTGAGAAAGGCTTGGTTGGAAGAAGCTGATCATATGGCACTTGGAGATTGTTGAACGTCTCGACGGACAAGACGTTGAGTCGAGCTCCGCCATTGATGAGGGTCCTGGTGACTTGCACATTGCTGATGACTGGGGAGCAAAGCATCGGGAGGACTCCGGCCGTCGCTGCACACTTGAGCTGATCCGCTGAGCTGAACGTGATAGTGCACGCTGACCACCTGAGAGGGCGCATGGCCTCAAGCTTGGGGAGGACTGTATTCACCTTGCGAGCAAACTGCTTGAAGATGCGCTGAGAGGCTGGGGCCAGAGCACCGCCCAGGATGCAAGCGATTGTGCGCGGCTCCTGGAAGCCCCCAGCCCCTCGTCCTGGTGATGGTCTGTCACGCCCAATATGCGACCCTATCCAAGAGGAACTCGAAGGTCCCACCAAGGATGGACCTGCATATTGAAACGGTTTTGCAAGGTGGATATCATTACATCAACATTACATAATAGATGGGGATACATACAAGAGGCATACAATACCACACGAATACAACATCATCATACACAAGAACATCATCCGACTACGGATGAAACACAAACAGAAACTCAAACGACATCCACCCTGCTAGCCCAGGCTGCCGACCCGGAACCTATCCCCTGATCGAAGAAGAAGCAGAAGAAGAACTCCAAAACAAGCAAACATTGCTCTCGCATCATGATCATCGCATAACTTGTACCTGCAACTGTTGTTGTAGTAATCTGTGAGCCACGAGGACTCAGCAATCCCATTTCCATGGGTATCAAGACTAGCAAAGCTTAATGGGAAAGGAAGGGGTAAAGTGGTGAGGTTGCAGCAGCGACTAAGCATATATGGTGGCTAACATACGCAAATGAGAGCGAGAAGAGAAGCAACGGAATGGTCGTGAAGCTAGCAATGATCAAGAGGTGATCCTGAACTCCTACTTACGTCAATCATAACCCCAAACCATGTTCACTTCCCGGACTCCGCCGAAAAGAGACCATCACGGCTACACACGCGGTTGATGTGTTTTAATTCGTATCTGGTGTGAAGTTATCTACAACCGAACATTAACAAATTCCCATCTGCCACATAACCGCGGGCATGGCTCTAAAAGTTTATACCCTGCAGGGGTGTCCCAACTTAGCCCATCACAAGCTCTCACGGTCAACGAAGGATATTCCTTCTCCCAGGAAGACCCGATCAGTCTCGGAATCCCGGTTACAAGACATTTCAGCAATGGTAAAACAAGACCAGCAAAACCACCCGATGTGTCAACAATCCCGATAGGAGTCGCACGTATCTCGTTCTCAGGACACACCGGATAAGCTAAGCGTAAAGGTACCGACGTAACCCAAGTTGCCAAGGGATGGTCCCGCACGGTGCTCTAGTTTGGACCAACACTTAGACAAGCATTGGCCCGGGGGGCTAAAATAAAGATGACCCTTTGATTAATTACTCCCAAGGGGAAGGTATAGGTGGTAGGCAAATGGTAAAACCAATGTTGGGCCTTGCTGGAGGAGTTTTATTCAAGGCGAACTGTCAAGGGGGTCCCATAAATCACCCAACCGCGTTAGGGATGCAAAATCCGGGAACATAATACCGATATCACGGAAACTAGGGGCGGCAAGAGTGGAACAAAACACCAGGCATAAGGCCGAGCCTTCCACCCTTTACCAAGTATATAGATGCATTAAATAAATAAGAGATATTGTGATATCCCAACATAATCCTGTCCACCAAGGAGCACACTTCAACTTCACTTGCAACTAACAACGCTATAAGAGGGGCTGAGCAAAGCGGTAACATAGCCAAGCAATGGTTTGCTAGGAAGGGTGAAAAGGTTAGAGGCTGACATGGCAAATTGGGAGGCTTGAAGAACAAGTGATAGGTGGCACAGCAAAGCGATAGAATGAAGCAACTAGGATAGCAATGGTAGTAATGAGCTCCAAGGTGACGGTCATCTTTCCTGAAAACCCGCAAGGAAGAAGAACGAGTCCATGAAGAAGACGAACGGATGAAGCCGAACCAAGCGTAGACGAACGAATCCTCACGATCGCAACGAAACAGGAACTATCGAGAAGAAGCACACAACATGGTAAACACACCACACATAGACAAGACATGATGCACAACAAGCATGATGCATGAAAAAGCTGTGTGAAGCTACTCATGGCAAGAGATGATGCATACAAGAGCAACACATCAAAGCAAGTTTAAATGAGGTCGGAAACAACATATAACAATTCCGGTAAGTCCTCATATGCAAGTTTCTAAGTTGGTCCAGAGCTGAACAAACATTAAGTTGAAGTTGTTAAACAACAAGTTAAAGCGCACCAAGAGGATCTACACGAAATTCTAGTCAAGTTACATATAAAGTTCGTTTAGTTCGGAGCTACGGCCTAGAAGATATGAGCAAAACAAGTTAAACATGGCATTGATGCTAAATGCATCCAAACATCAAGCAAACACCTCAAAATAAGGATGCAAACATGATAATATGAAACTACATGCAAATCTAAGCAAGTTTCATATAGAGCACACTCAAAACGGAGCAACGGTTCAGCACATACTCTATACAAGTTTAAAGGACAAACTGTCCAAAACAGCAACTAGGCATCTAGCAAGCATCAAAACAATATGCTACAGCACCTCAACATAAGAACAAAAGGCATGGGAGTGAAGTACAGGTAAAGCGTGACAAAGCATGAACACTGAGCTAGCTCCATAAATGACTAGAACATGCTCAAAAGGTCATGGCAAGATTGCAAATAATAACAGTTTCAGACTTAGCAGAAATAACATCAGGTTGCAATGTTTAGAGTTATCAAACAACATGTTACAGGAACTTAACATGGAAACCAAAGGCATGGCATGCTAATACTAAAGACAAATAACAAAAGTCCTTTACTGAACTAATTCCAAAGATCAATAGAAAAGATGGTAGCATCCATGCAAACATGGCAAATGATATGACAGATTCAGACATGGCAGAAACAACAATAAGTAGGCATGTTGGTGAGCTTGTACCACTCACCATAGAGCAATACATGGCATGACAAGGCAACCAACAGTCGTATGGAATATTTGTAAAGCTAATCATGGCAAGAGCAAGTTCATAGGGTACATGGATCACTAGAAAAACACATGGCAAAACTGAACTTCATGTTAATAGACTGACAGCAACACTATTTAGCAACTTGAGAGCAAGTTTTCAGCAAGATACATCAAGCAAACACCTCAAAATAAGGATGCAAACATGATAATATGAAACTACATGCAATTCTAAGCAAGTTTCATATAGAGCACACTCAAAACGGAGCAACGGTTCAGCACATACTCTATACAAGTTTAAAGGACAAACTGTCCAAAACAGCAACTAGGCATCTAGCAAGCATCAAAACAATATGCTACAACACCTCAACATAAGAACAAAAGGCATGGGAGTGAAGTACAGGTAAAGCGTGACAAAGCATGAACACTGAGCTAGCTCCATAAATGACTAGAACATGCTCAAAAGGTCATGGCAAGATTGCAAATAATAACAGTTTCAGACTTAGCAGAAATAACATCAGGTTGCAATGTTTAGAGTTATCAAACAACATGTTACAGGAACTTAACATGACAACCAAAGGCATGGCATGCTAATACTTAAGACAAAGAACAAAATTACCTTACTGAACTAATTTCAAAGATCAACAGAAAAGATGGTAGCATCCATGAAAACATGGCAAATGATATGACAGATTGAGACATGGCAGGAACAACAATAAGTAGGCATGTTGGTGAGCTTGTACCACTCACCACAAAGCAATACATGGTATTACAAGGCAACCAATAGTAAGATGGCATATTTATGAAGCTAATCATGGCAAGATAAAGTTCATAGGGTAAATGGATCACTAGCAAAACACATGGCAAAACTGAACTTCATGTTAACAGACTGACAGCAACATTATTTAGCAAATTGAGAGCAAGTTTTCAGCAAGATACAACAAGCTATAAATGCAACCAAGGGCATGAATGGATAGAGCATGACATGTATAACAAGACATGCTTAGTGAAGATCTCCAGATTATGCATAGAATGACTTGTAGCAGCAGGTTTACATAGCATCATGATATAGCAGATTCAGCCTAGCAAAACAGCAACAGCAAGTACCCTACTTCACGAGCTCGATACACTCACTACAAGACTCACAAAAATACATGTATTTCACCACAGTAAAGATGGCATGATGTTGTTCAAAACACATGTAGAGCTCATGCTCATAAGATGCACACACAAAATGCAATGAAAAAGACAAATCACCAAGTTATAACAGTCTCAGCAGGTTAACATCACATAGCACTCTTGCAACGATGATTAGGGCATCAAGATGATCTCAAACAAGCATAGCATAGTGGAACAAAATGAAGAGCATCTCATGGTGAACATTTCTACATATCGTGCACGCAAAACGAAGCTGCGCACACAAAGATACAGTAGGTTAAAGATGCCTATATGATGCTGAAATCCAGGGACTTGGCAGATTTTCGAAGTCAACCTCGGGTTGCACCGAAATTGATGCATCGGTGGATCTCGCCGGATCTGAGGCGTCGGCGGCCGGAGAAGTCGGGGACGGGGCCGGGGCGGCCGGATCGGGTGGCGGCGGGGGTCGGGGGTCGCTGG
Source organism: Triticum aestivum (assembly GCF_018294505.1). Lineage (NCBI taxonomy): Eukaryota > Viridiplantae > Streptophyta > Magnoliopsida > Poales > Poaceae > Triticum > Triticum aestivum. The sequence continues at coordinate 234,054,654 of NC_057813.1, forward strand.
AGGAGGCGGCACCGGCGGGCACCGTAGCGGGGCCGCGGCGGCCGGCGGTGTAGACGACGGGCGAAGGGCGGAGAAGGCGCGCCGGCCGGCGGCGGGTTGCGTGGTCGCTGGCTTGGGGTCGGGCGAAGCTCCAGCGGAGAGGCAAGGCGGCGGCCGGTGGCGGAGGGCGCTCGGTGGCGGGGAAGCTGGACGGCGCCGGCCTGGGCGGCTTCGTCGGGTCGGGTCACCGGAGGGGGCCGGGGGCGGCAGCGCATCGAGAGAAGGCGGCGGGGCAGAGGCTGGGACGCTCAGAACGAGGTGCCTGGGCGGCGGCGGGCGGCGCGCGGGCCAGGAGGGCCTGACCCGGGCCTCGGCGGGCCGCGACGGGTGCGGGAGAGAGAGGAGGCGCGGCGGGCTGATTTGGCGCGCTCGGGTTGGCCGAGAGCGGCGGCGCGATGACGTGGCGGTGGCTGATTCGCCGGGGTGAGGTGGAGGCTGGACGTGTCCGGCGGCGGGGATCTGTCCGGTGGCCCGAGGTGGAAGAAGGCTAGGGTTCATCTGCGAAATTTCGGAGGGAGAGGACTATTTATAGGTAGAGGGAGCTAGGAGACTCCAAATGAGGAGCGTTTTTCACCCACACGATCGTCATCGAACGACCGAGAGCATGGAGGGGTTTTGGATGGGTTAATGGGACACTTTGGAGGGGTGTTGGGCTGCACACAAAAGAGGCCTTTACGGTTCTCCGGTTAACCGTTGGAGTATCAAACGGACTCCAAATGGCACGAAACTTGACAGGCGGTCTACCGGTAGTGTACCAAGGCTGCTTGGCAAATCACGGTCCATTCCAAGAATGTTTAATACCCTCTCACAACAAGAGACAAAAGGAGGACGCCGGAGGACATAGGAGTGTCAGATTGCAAAACGGATAAACGGGGAAATGCTCAGATGCAAGAGACGAACACGTATGCAATGCAATGCACATGATGACATGATAAAATGCAACATGCAAGCAAATGACATGGAAACAACGACGAATAACTAGAAGACACCTGGCGCATCGGATCCGGGGCATTACGACTCTCCTCTACTAACAAGAGATCTCGTCCCGAGATCTTAGGACCGAGACGGAAGGGAAAAGGGATAAGGTGAAACAAGAACTCGAGAGAAGAAGCAAAGAATCGAGAGCACTCGAGAAGAAGAGAGGAACAACGAGAATGACGAGAATCGAAAGCTCACGGAATCAGATAGACTATGAAACCACTCCGGTTAGAACAAGATAAGAAACGAATAACACTGAAAGGATTTAGGCAGCACTCCGGCTGAAACATGGAGGAATAGAACACGATCTTGAGAGGATGGAATGATACTTGACGAAGAAATGACACAAAACCCCCGGAAAGAATTGAAAGAGTTGAATGAAAATAACGGAGAAGAAAATGACAACTTGTGCCACGAATGAAATTTAAAGCATCTTTAGAAGGAAGGTTTAACCGGAGTTGTTGAGAAAATCAACAACGGATTTACAGGTAACATCTCAAGATCGTAAGGTGATAACCGGCCACAAACGGAAATGATTGGATAACTAAGAAGAACGAAGAAATGCAAAACTCCACTTCAAAAGAATACGGAGAATTAATTACACTTCAAGACGCGAGAAGAAAAGATACTTGAGCTTCGCCTACAAGAATCTTGATGAACACTTGAAGAATGAATTAACTCATGAAGAGCCGCCACGAAGAACTCCGGTAACAGAAGGATGACTTGATAAAATTGAAGTATGAAAGAATAAGATTAAAGCTTGCGGTGACTTAGATGGAGGTTCCGACGAAATGGCCGAGGAAATTTGAACTCCGGAAAAGAAAAGATGAAAACACTTGAAACTAGAATTTATTCATCAAGAACAAACTCCGAAGGAAGGGATTACTCACTTGGATGAAATAAGAATAAGATTTATTGTATGCTTATCCCTCATCAGACTAAGTTGATGACAAGCAATGGATTCTTTCATACTACTTATTCTTGTTGGAAAAGGATTGAGGGGTATATGGCGCAACCTTGAGGAAGGTTTTCAACGAACCACCGATAGGATTGGAAAGAAACTAATGAATTAATATGATAATCAAGGAAAAAGAATCTTGAACGAACCATCGTAAGAATTCGAAAATGACTGATGAAAGAGAATGAATCACCTGGAAGAATTAGAATAATAAATATGCTAGAGGGAATTTAGATGCAAAATAACAAAGAGATAACGAGCTGATAAAGGATACTTGACAGATGCGCCGGGATAATTGGGTAACGATAGCTAGAATGATGGCCTCCGATGAAATGAAACAGAAATCAACTCCTGAAATACTCTGGATGGTTGAGAAAAAGGAATTTCCGGCAAACGGAATAATTCGAGAGGGTAACAAGAAGCTAGAACCACGAATCTTCGGGAGAACGGGCAAGATTGAGAGGAAAAACTCTTCTTCGGTCTTCAAATGTTAAGAATGACGACGAGAAACAACACTAAAATTTGTTAAGATGCTCTGGGAGAATGAATACCGAAAAGGTTGAGCCAACAATGAAAAGAATTTGAAAGCGATCTTGAAGAAGGCATGTGACTCATGGGATCCATTCTTACATCACACTTGAAAAGAATTGAGAATACTCCGGGGAATTACAAGGGTCAGGTAAGATCCTGGGAAAAGACCTGTGGGTTAAGGCCCACTGAAGAGAAAAACACCGTTGGAAAGGGTTGTTGAAGAGGTAGATGATGCATCGGAATGATTAAAATATTTTACTGAGGTGACAACCTCGAATTAATTGGAACACAGACGAATCTCCTGAGATGTCTTGAACACTCCGGAAGGATAAACTGACAAGAGGTGAACGAGCAGGGAAAACACTTGAGCCGAGGAAAAAAAATCACTACCGAAAATTAGAATTGAATCCACCAGAGAAGAAAAGGAGATGATGAATGTCAAACAAGACGAGAATTCACCGGTTGAGATAATTTACGAAAGACTGAAGAGGTTCCGCACGAATGAAATTGATGCTCGAAAGAGACTCGGGCTCCGGAAAGATGAGGGTGGGAGGGCGGGAAAACAAAGGCGACTTGGAAGGGGAAATCGACGAATATCTTGAAGAGAAAACACCGGTTGAAAGAATGCAAATGTTTCACACGAGTAGGATGGATACTCGATTACGGGCTCCGGCTAAGAGGAGAAAAAGGGGTGGGCGGGTGGGAAAAAAAGAAAACAACTAAGGATTGAACTTGGCAAAGATGAAGAGGCTCGAGTCAACTTGACGAGAAATGCACCGGATAAAAAGAGCTGAGGAACAACGATCGAAAAACCAACTGTGTGATCCTAAAGAAAGTTTGAAAGGGAAGAGGAGTAATTCAAAACACCTACGTCAAGATTCCTGACCAGAGCGACGAAGGGGCTGAGGAGTAAAAAGAATTCCTACTCTCCGATATAACTAAACTCCGAAAACAGTTTTCTTCTAGACTCGACAACGGCCAAACTACACAATCAATCAAAGGGGGCTCCTATGGTCGGTCGAGGCTCTAATACCAACTTGTCACGCCCAATATGCGACCCTATCCAAGAGGAACTCGAAGGTCCCACCAAGGAAAGACCCGCATATTGAAACGCTTTTGCAAGGTGGACATCATTACAACAACATTACATAATAGATGGGGATACATACAAGAGGCATACAATACCACACGAATACAACATCATCATACACAAGAACATCATCCGACTACGGATGAAACACAAACAGAAACTCAAACGACATCCACCCTGCTAGCCGAGGCTGTCGACCTGGAACCTATCCCCTGATCGAAGAAGAAGCAGAAGAACTCCAAAACAAGCAAACATCGCTCTCGCGTCATGATCATCGCATAACCTGTACCGGCAACTTTTGTTGTAGTAATCTGTGAGCCACGAGGACTCAGCAATCCCATTTCCATGGGTATCAAGACTAGCAAAGCTTAATGGGAAAGGAAGGGGTAAAGTGGTGAGGTTGCAGCAGTGACTAAGCATATATGGTGGCTAACATACGCAAATGAGAGCGAGAAGAGAAGCAACGAAACGGTCGTGAAGCTAGCAATGATCAAGAGGTGATCCTGAACTCCTACTTACGTCAATCATAACCCAAACCGTGTTCACTTCTCGGACTCCGCCGAAAAGAGACCATCACGGCTACACACGCGGTCGATGCGTTTTAATTCATATCTGGTGTCAAGTTATCTACAACCGGACAATAACAAATTCCCATCTGCCACATAACCGCGGGCACGGCTCTCGAAAGTTTATACCCTGCAGGGGTGTCCCAACTTAGCCCATCACAAGCTCTCACGGTCAACGAAGGATATTCCTTCTCCCAGGAAGACCCGATCAGTCTCGAAATCTCAGTTACAAGACATTTCGACAATGATAAAACAAGACCAGCAAAACTGCCCGATGTGTCGTCAATCCCGATAGGAGTCGCACGTATCTCATTCTGAGGACAAACCGGATAAGCTAAGCGTACAGGTACCGACGTAACCCAAGTTGCCAAGGGATGGTCCCGCACGGTGCTCTAGTTTGGACCAACACTTAGACAAGCATTGGCCCAGGGGGCTAAAATAAAGATGACCCTTGGGTTAATTATTCCCAAGGGAAAGGTATATGTGGTAGGCAAATGGTAAAACGAATGTTGTGCCTTGCTGGAGGAGTTTTATTCAAGGCGAACTGTCAAGGGGGTCCCATAAATCACCCAACCGCGTTAGGGACACAAAATCCGGGAACATAATACCGATATGACGGAAACTAGGGGCGGCAAGAGAGGAACAAAATACCAGGCATAAGGCCGAGCCTTCCACCCTTTACCAAGTATATAGATGCATTAATTAAATAAGAGATATTGTGATATCCCAACATAATCCTTTCCACCAAGGAGCACACTTCAACTTCACCTGCAACTAACAACGCTATAAGAGGGGCTGAGCAAAGCGGTAACATAGCCAAGCAATGGTTTGCTAGGAAGGGTGAAAAGGTTAGAGGCTGACATGGAAAATTGGGTGGCTTGAAGAACAAGTGATAGGTTGCGCAGCAAAGCGATAGAACAAAGCAACTAGCATAGCAATGATAGTAATGAGATCCAAGGTGACAATCATCTTGCCTAAAAACCCGCAAGGAAGAAGAACGAGTCCATGAAGAAGACGAACGGATGAAGCCGAACCAAGCGTAGACGAACGAATCCTCACGATCGCAACGAAACAGGAACTATCGAGAAGAAGCACACAACATGGTAAACACACCACACATAGACAAGACATGATGCACAACAAGCATGATGCATGAAAAAGCTACATGAAGCTACTCATGGCAAGAGATGATGCATACAAGAGCAACACATCAAAGCAAGTTTAAATGAGGCCGGAAACAACATATAACAATTCCGGTAAGTCCTCATATGCAAGTTTTGAAGTTGGTCCAGATCTGAACAAACATTAAGTTGAAGTTGTTAAACAGCAAGTTAAAGAGCACCAAGAGGATCTACACGAAATTCTAGTCAAGTTACTTATAAAGTTCGTTTAGTTCAGAGCTGCGGCCTAGAAGATATGAGCAAAACAAGTTAAACATGGCGTTGATGCTAAATGCATTCAAACATCAAGAAAACACCTCAAAACAAGGATGAAAACATGATAATATGAAACTACATGCAATTCTAAGCAAGTTTCATATAGAGCACACTCAAAACGGAGCAACGGTTCAACACATACACTATACAAGTTTGAAGGATAAACTGTCCAAAACAGCAACTAGGCATCTAGCAAGCATCAAAACAATATGCTACAGCATCTCAACATAAGACCAAAAGGCATGGGTATGAAGTACAGGTAAAGCATGACAAAACATGAACACTGAGCTATCTCCAGAAATCATTATAACATGCTCAAAAGGTCATGGCAAGATTGCAAATAATAACAGTTTCAGACTTAGCAGAAATAACATCAGGTTGCAATGCTTAGAGTTATAAAACAACATGTTACAGGAACTTAACATGGAAACCAAAGGCATGGCATGCTAATACTAAAGACAAATAACAAAAGTCCCTTACTGAACTAATTCCAAAGATCAATAGAAAAGATGGTAGCATCCATGCAAACATGGCAAATGATATGACAGATTCAGACATGGCAGAAACAACAATAAGTAGGCATGTTGGTGAGCTTGTACCACTCACCACAGAGCAATACATGGCATGACAAGGCAACCAACAGTCGTATGGAATATTTGTGAAGCTAATCATGGCAAGAGCAAGTTCATAGGGTACATGGATCACTAGAAAAACACATGGCAAAACTGAACTTCATGTTAATAGACTGACAGCAACATTATTTAGCAACTTGAGAGCAAGTTTTCAACAAGCTACAGCAGGCTATAAATGCAACCAAGGGCATGAATGGATAGAGCATGACATGTATAACAAAACATCCTTATTGAACATCTCCAGATTATGCATACAATGACTTGTAGCAGCAGGTTTACGTAGTGTCATGATATAGCAGATTCAGCCTAGCAAAATAGCAACAGCAAGTACCCTACTTCACGAGCTTGATGCACTCACTACAAGACTCACAAAAATACATGGATTGCACCACAGTAAAGATAGCATGGTTTAGTTCAAAACACATGTAGATCTCATGCTCATAAGATGCACACACAAAATGCAATGAAAAAGACAAATCACCAAGTTATAACAGTCTCAGCAGGTTAACATCCCATAGCACTCTTGCAACGATGATTAGGGCATCAAGAGGATCTCAAACAAGCATGGCATAATGAAACAAAATGAAGAGCATCCCATGATGAACATTTCTACATATCATGAACGCAAAACGGAGCTGCACACACAAAGATACAGTAGGACAAAGATGCCTATATGATGCTGAAATCCAGGACGGCATATTTTCGAAGTCAAGCTCGGGTTGCACGGAAATTGATGCGGCGGCGGATCTCGCCGGATCTGAGGCGCCGGCGGCCGGAGAAGTCGGAGACGGGGCCGGGGAGGCCGGATCCAGCGGCGGCGGGGGTCGAGGGTCGCCGGAGGAGGCGGCACCGGCGGGCACCGGCGCGGGGCCTTGGCGGTCGGCGGTGTAGACGACGGGTGAGGAGCGGCGAAGGTGCGCCGGCCGGCGGCGGGTTGCGGGGTCGCCGGTGTCGGTGTCGCGCGAAGCTCCGGCGGAGAGGCAAGGCGGCGACCGGTGGCGGAGGGCGCTCGGCGGAGGGGAAGCTGGACGGCGCTGGCCTGGGCGGCTCCGTCGGGTCGGGTCGCCGGAGGGGGCCGGGGGCGGTGGCGCCTCGAGCGAAGGCGGCGGGGCGGAGGCTGGGGCGCTCGGGGCGAGGCACCCGGGCAGCGGCGGGCGGCGCGCGGGCTGGGAGGGCCCGACCCAGGCCTCGGCGGGCCGCGGCGGGTGCGGGAGAGAGAGGAGGCGCGGCGGGCTGATTTGGCGCGCTCGGGTTGGCCGGGAGTGGCGGCACAATGACGTGGCAGCGACTGATTTGCCGGGGTGAGGTGGAGGCTGGACGTGTCCGGCGGCGGGGATCTGTCCGGTGGCGCGAGGTGGAAGAAGGCTACGGTTCATGTGCGAAATTTCGGAAGGAGAGGACTATTTATAGGTAGAGGGGGCTAGGAGACTCTAAATGAGGAGCGGTTTTCACCCACACGATCGTGATCGAACGACCGAGAGCATGGAGGGGTTTTGGATGGGTTAATGGGCCACTTTGGAGGGGTGTTGGGCTGCACACAAAAGAGGCCTTTACGGTTCCTCGGTTAACCGTTGGGGTATCAAACGGACTCCAAATGGCACGAAACTTGACAGGCGGTCTACCGGTAGTGTACCAAGACCGCTTGGCAAATCACGGTCCATTCCGAGAATGTTTAACACCCGCTCACAACAAGAGACAAAAGGAGGACGCCGGAGGACATAGGAGTGTCGGATTGCAAAACGGACAACGGGGGAAATGCTCGGATGCATGAGACGAACACGTATGCAATGCAATGCACATGATGACATGATAAAATGCAACACGCAAGCAAATGACATGGCAATGATGATGAATAACTGGAATACACCTGGCGCATCGGATCCAGGGCGTTACATGGTCTTCATTCCTCATTGGCGGTGGTGGTAGAGGAGGGAGGCCTGCATTTCCTTGAGGGCGGTCCTCATGAGGTTGATCCCTCCAACCTCCCTCGCGAGGCTGGTCCTGCCAGCGGTCCTCGCGAGGTCGGTCACGCCACCCTTGGCGAGGGCCACGGTCTTCCCATCGTCCTCCACCTCTTCCTCCTCCTCGGCCATAGCCCCGGTCGTTGCGGTCGGGACGTCGGCCGATATGCCCATCTAACACGGCCCTGAGCTCTTGACATTCATTGGTGTTGTGGGTGTGGAGGTCGTGGCACATGCAGTACCGGCTGCCCTTGGATGACTCTGGCTGATCCCTACCTCGCTTGGTGTCTGGCTCTGCTGCGAGCACAACAGCCCCCTTGCGCTTCACGTCCTTGACCTTGGGCTTCTTCTCTTCTGGGTCGGCAGCTGGAAGCTCGAGGAGGGAGAGGCGCCCTTCCTCAGCCCTGGTGCACTTGGTCGCCAAGTTGAACAGCTCCAGTGATGTGCACAGGTCTTCATGGATTGCTAGCTCCTCTTTCATCTTGATGTCACGCACGCCGTCAGAGAAGGCTGAGATGATGGCCTCCTCAGTCACCCTGGGGATCTTGAGGCGGGCGTTGTTGAAGCGTTGGATGTACTTCTGTAGGGTCTCTCCTGGCTGTTGCTTGATGCGGCGCAGGTCACTCATGGCCGGGGGCCGGTCGCGAGTACCTTGGAAGTTGGCGATGAAGCGGGTGCGCATCTCATCCAAGGAGGAGATCGTGCCAGGAGCCAGGTTCAGGAGCCAGGTGCGGGCACCGTCCTTGAGCGCCATGGGAAACCAATTCGTCATGACCTTTTCGTCCCTGTTGGCGGCTTCAATGCCCAGCTTGTAGAGCTGGAGGAACTCCGCGGGGTCGGTAGTGCCGTCGTAGCGAGGAGGCAGGTTCGGCTTGAACTTGCCGGGCCATGCAACACTACGCAGCTCAGAGGTGAAGGCGCGGCAGCCTGCGGTGGCCACCGGAGCTCTCTGCTGATGCGGAGCTTGCTCCTGGAGATTCCCGCGCATCGCTGCCTGGAGCAGCGCGGGGTCTTGACGTAGCGGTGCAGGGATGCGGTTATGGCGCTCCGGTGTTGGGAGCACGCAAGCACCTTCTTGGGGATGAGGGATCTCTTGGCAGCTCCTTTCTTGTCACGCAGGCGCCGGACACGGAGGGTCTTGTCCTGGGGCCGCGTGCCTTGGGGCCAGGGTGCCTTCTTGGGGAGGAGGTGGTGGAGGCACCTCCTCCTCCTCGCCTCCTGCGCAAGATGGAGGGCGAGGCAGCAAGAGGGACGGCATGGGAGAGCCCCCTGCGGCGCTGACGAGCTCAGTGATGCGGGCGAGCCAGTCCTTGTAGAGGTCGTTGACGGGATGGTAGTGCAGGGGCTCATGCGCCAGGAGCAGCACAGCGTGCACGTCCGTGGGGTGCGACGGGCGTGGGACGACGAACTGGCTGGAGTCAGCGACGGGGTGGCGGTGCGGCCATTGCGCCGCACCGAAGGATGCAGGGACGAGGCCTGCTGCTCGTTCCCCGCCGGGCCGGTGGCGGCATTGGCAGCAGGCACGGGGAACGACGAGGGCGACCGCCGACGGGCGCCGTCTGGGCGACACGGGTGGCGAGAGCAGCCCGACGCTCGGCGCGAGCTCGGGGAGCGTCAGCCATGGACACGACGGAAGATCACACACGACTAGCGGAAGAAAGATTCCGGCGCACCCCTACCTGGCGTGCCAAATGTCGGATTTCAGGTTCCGGCAGACCCTTGAGGTTCAAACACTGGGGTGCGCACGAAGATCTTTCCCGTACCAGCTCACGTGTCAAAGTCTCGCAATGGATCCAGGCTAGAAAGAAGAACACACAAGGGACACGAGATTTATATTGGTTCAGGCCACCATTGTGGTGTAATACCCTACTCCAGTGTGTGGTGTGGTGGATTGCCTCAGGGGCTGATGATGAACAGTACAAGGGGAGAACAGCCTCGCGAGGGGCTGTTCTTGAGCTGGTGCGATGAACTGCTTAGGTGAGTTCAGTCGCCTCTCTCTAGTCTATGCGTCTTCTTGAGATAGATGCTCGATGCCTCTGCTCTGTGGTGGCTAGCCCTATTTATAGAGGGAGGCCCTGGGCCTCTTCCCAAATAATGAGCGGGAAGGGCGCCAACAATTGGCCATTTTGAAGGGAAACATCTAGTACACTTATCCTGACTAAAGTTGGTCTTCGGCTGCCAAAGGCTCTGACGATGACGCCGTCCTGGGCTCCACAATGACCTCCATCCTGCCGTTCTGCTGGTGTTGGTCTTGTTGCGTCAAAACGGTAACCTTTGCCTGATGCCTTGGTATGTGCCTGCCCCTTTTGCACCGAAAGGGAAACAAGGACACTGCGCAGGCCAGCGCCCGCCTGGCGCCCGCCTGGTCTCGATCTTGATGGCTTGCGTCATGGGCTCCTCGGGAGGTGCCATGCCTTGATATCTCCGCCTCCTCGTGAGCCTGCCTGAGGAGGCTGCTCCTGAGGAAGCTTCCTGTCGTCCGCCCCGCGATCCTTGGCCCCTCGCAAGGGTCTTGAGCTTGAGCTGATGAAGCTGGGCTGCATTGGGCCCCCACTTGAGCCACGCCGCAGGCCGCAGGCAGGCAAGTCTGGGGACCCCCGTTCCCAGAACGCCGACAACTCCGACCAGACGACAAACTCCGGCAACACCTCCGCAGAATGGAATCGAGGGCGGGGAGGCCGCACTGCCACGGCGCATCTCCCCCCCACTGATCAAGCGGCCTCCGCCGAGGCCCCGGGTAGTCTTCGTGGGAGTCGCGGGATGCTTGCGGGGCAGCCCCGGCCACGCTTAGCTAGAGGAGAGTCAGGCCCCTCCCGGCGGGCCTTCCCCTTCTCCGCGGTTGAAAACCTCTTTGTGGGCGCCATGGGGCGCGGCGAGTCAAGGAGGAGAGGTGAAGAAGAAGAGGCGGAGAGGGAGAGATAGACTGGGAGGGCTCACGCCCTATCGTACTTATAGCCGGAGGAGGCCAACCGTCGGCCTCCACATTCGCAGGTAATCATGACCCATTTTTGCATGCAGGGACTTGTCAAGTCATGCGGTTGCCGAGGCGTCATGGGGAAGCGGAGACACCCACGTCCAATCAATCGCCACGCGGCGCCCAAGGCCGCAGGCTATTGGGGCCCGCGGCGCTTCGCACTCGCCCCTTTGCTTCTCTGCTAAGCCAAGTCCGGGCGCGCCTTGGGCCCGGGGGCTACTGTCGGTGTTCTAGGAACGGGGGTCCCCAGACTTGCCTGCCTGCGGCCTACAGCGTGGCTCAAGCGGAGGCCCAGTGCAGCCCAGCTTCATCAACTCAAGCTCAAGACCCTCGCGAGGATCCAAGCCTCGCGGGGCGGACGACAGGGAGCTTTCTCAGGAGCAGCCTCATCAGGCGCGCTCGCGAGGAGGCGGAGAGATCAAGGCAGGGTACCTCGCAAGGTGCCCGTGATGCAAGCCATGACGATCGAGACCAGGCGGGCGCCGGCCTGCGCAGTGTCCTTGTTTCCCCATCGGTGCAAAGGGGGCAAGCACATGCCAAGGCCTTAGGCAAAGGTTACTATTTCAGTGCAACAAGACTAAGACCAGCAGAACGACAGGATGGAGGTCATCGTGGAGCCCAGGACAGGGTCACCGTCAGAGTCTTTGGCAGTCGAAGACCAACTTTAGTCAGGATAAGTGTACTAGATGGTCCCCTTCAAAATGGCCAATTGTTGGTGCCCTTCCCGCTCATTATTTGGGAAGAGGCCTAGGGCCTCCCTCTATAAATAGAGCTAGCCACCACAGAGTAGGGGAGGGGATCCAGATTTCGGGTAGACTAGAGAGAGAGAGGCGACTGAACTCACCCAAACAGTTCATCGCACCAGCTCAAGAACAGCCCCTCGCGAGGCTGTTCTCCCTTTGTATTGTTCATCATCAGCCCCTGAGGCAATACACCACACCACGCACTGGAGTAGGGTATTACACCACAATGGTGGCCTGAACCAGTATAAACCTCGTGTCCCTTGCGTGTTCTTCTTTCTAGCTTAGATCCCTTGCGAGGCTTCGAGACGTGGGCTGGTAGGGGAGAGATCTTTGCACGCACCCCAGAGTTCGAACCTCAAGGGTCTGCCGGAACTCGAAATCCGACAGCGTGGTAACCACTACAGAAAGGGACGATATCGAAGATTAACTCTTCGCTTCAGAAGTTATCCGGAGATCCGAAGACCACTTCCAATGTTATAGAGCCCGTGCAACGGGCCTCTACTCTGGGAATTACACCTTTAAAGGTGGTTTTGGTGGGCTTGATCCTTGAAGGGTCAATGCCCATTTTGCGCACTATGTTCTGATAAAGTAGGTTCAGGCTGCTGCCTCCGTCCATAAGGACTCGCGTGAGGTGGAATCCGTCGATGATTGGGTCTAGGACCAATGCGGCTGAGCCGCCGTGACAGATGCTGGTAGGGTGATCCCTACAATCAAAGGTGATCGGACAAGCTGACCACGGGTTGAATTTGGGGGCGACTGGCTCCATCGCATAGACGTCCCGTAGTGCTCGCTTCTGTTCCCACATGGGAATGTGGATGGCGTAGATCATGTTGACCGTTTTTACCTGGGGAGGAAATTTCTTCTGTCCCCCCATGTTCGGACACCGGGGCTCCTCGTCATCATCGCGGTGCAGCCCCTTGTCCTTGTTTTCGGCGTTTATTTTACCGGCCTGTTTGAACCCTCAGCAGTCTCTATTAGTGTGGTTGGCTGGCTTGTCCGGGGTGCCATGAATTTGGCACGAGCGTTCCAGTATGCGGTCCAGACTGGACGGTCCCTAATTGTTTCTCTTGAACGGCTTTTTCCGTTGACCGGATTTGGATCCGCTGAATCTGGCATTGACTATCGTGTCTTCAGTGTTGTCGCTGTTGTTCCGTCGCTTATGTCTGTTGCGTCATGGCCTGCCGTTATTGTCACGGACATCCGAAGTGCCGGAATGTGGCGTAGTGCTGCTGCGAGCCAACCAGCTGTCCTCGCCCGTGCAAAAGCGGGTCATTAGTGTCGTGAGTGCTGCCATGGACTTGGGTTTTTCCTGGCCGAGGTGTCGGGCGAGCCACTCGTCATGGATATTATGCTTAAAGGCCGCCAGGGCTTCGGCGTCCGGACAGTCGACTATTTGGTTCTTTTTAGTTAGGAACGGAGTCCAGAATTTCCTGGCTGACTCTCCGGGATGTTGAGTAATGTGGCTCAAGTCATCGGTGTCCGGTGGTCGCACATATGTGCCCTGGAAGTTGTCGAGGAACGCGTCTTCTAGGTTTTCCCAACTGCCAATGGAATTTGCGGGCAGTCTGTTTAGCCAGTGTCGGGCGGGTCCTTTGAGCTTAAGGGGAAGATACTTGATGGCGTGTAGATCGTCTCCACGGGCCATGTGGATGTGGAGAAGGAAATCTTCGATCCATACTGTGGGGTCTGTTGTGCCATCATATGATTCGATGTTTATGGGTTTGAACCCTTCTGGGAATTCATGATCCATCACTTCATCCGTGAAGCAGAGGGGGTGTGCGGTGCCTCTGTGTCGGGCCATGTGGCTACGCAGTTCAAATTGGTCCAGGCGGCTTTTTTCGGCCCGGCCGGACTTGTTGATAGTGTATCCGGCGTGACGGTCATCGTCACATGTTGGGGCGCGCCCCCGTGATCCGTAGATCGATCTTAGCTGTCCTGCTTTGTTTTCCAGTATATCTTGCAGGTCTTGCCTATTGCCCCGGGCCGTGGTGTATTGGCGTGGGGGTGCCGGCTGGTATTCGGGCTGATATGTCGTTTTATCCCAGCCACGAGGTGGCCGGTCAGCCGTCTGGTGCTCGAGTCCGTATTCCTCAGCTGCCAGGACTTCAGTCCATCTATCTGTGAGCAGGTCTTGATCAGCTTGGAGTTGTTGCTGCTTCTTTTTTAGGCTCTTCGTAGTGGCCATAAGCCGGCGCTTGAAGTGCTCCTGCTCCACGAGATCCTCAGGCACGCCGAACTCGTCATCGCCGAGGCTAATCTCGTCTTCGGAGGCGGGCATGTAGTTGTCCTCCTCCAGATATCTGTCCGTCGCCTGTTCGTCTGGGCTGACCCGCCCATCTTCCTGCTCGGCCTGCTCGAAGGCAGGCTGGTCAGGGTTGTATTCATCGTCGGCACCATGCGGATTGTTTTCTTCTCCTGTGCAGGTATTGTTGTGGCGGGGCTTGGAGCGGCGTCGATGACGCCCATGCTTTGCTTTCTTCCCTGAGGGGTTATCCTTCATTGCCTCATCGCCATTGGTTTCCTTCGGGGTGTCCACCATATATATATCATATGAGAAGGTGGTTGTCCATCGCCCTGTGAGTAGTGGTTCCTGTTCTTCTCCTGCATTGTCGTTCATACTGTCGATGTCCTCGGAGTCGAAGTCAAGCACGTCGGTTAAATCATCAATCGTGGCAATGAAGTGGGTGGTGGGTGGGCAACGAATTCCTTCGTCGCCTACTTCCCACTCGAGCCGGACATAGTTCGGCCATGAGTCTCCTGACAAAGAGAGAGACTTTAATGAGTTCAGCACGTCACCAAAGGGCGAGTGCTGGAAGATATCCGTGGCGGTGAACTCCATTACAGGAGCCTGGCCAGGTTCGGCGGGCTCAGGAGAGCGCAGACTGGAACGTACAGCCGGATACGAGTCCGGGGGTCCGGTGTCACAGGCTTCTTTAGGGGTGAGGCTTGTGTTCTGCTCTACCGCCGATGAGTGTGCGGCCCGCGGGGCGGGGTCCATCCACCCGTCCTTGGGCAACGCGGTTTGCTACGGATTTAGGTCTGGGGCCATTGCAGGGATGATATCCTGAGCATTGTCCAACAACAGGTCTAGGCCGTGCTCGTCGTGATTGTCCGGTGTTCCTGGCTCAGGCCCGAACCCGTCAAAGATCAAGTCTCCGCGGATATCAGCCGTGTAGTTCAGGTTTCCGAACCTGACCTAGTGGCCAGGGGCGTAGCTGTCGATCTGCTCCAGATGGCCAAGCGAATTGGCCTGCAGTGCGAAGCCGCCGAACACGAAGATCTGTCCGGGGAGAAAAGTCTCACCCTGGACCGCACTGTTGTTGATGATGATTGAAGGAGCCATCGAGCCTTGCAGCGACGACAGAGAGGAACTCTCAATGAAAGAACCAATGTTGTTGTCAAAACCGGCGGATCTTGGGTAGGGGGTCCCGTTCTGTGCGTCTTAAGCTGATGGTAACAGGAGGCAAGGGACACAATGTTTACCCAGGTCCAGGCCCTCTCGATGGAGGTAAAACCCTACTTCCTGCTTGATTGATATTGATGATATGAGTAGTACAAGAGTTGATCTACCACGAGATCATAGAGGCCAAACCCTAGAAGCTAGCCTATGATGATTATGATTGTGATTGTCCCTCTAAGGACCAACCTCTCCGGTTTATATAGACACCAGAGAGGTCTAGGGTTTACACGGAGTCGGTTACAAGGAAGGAAATATAATATACGGATCGCCAAGCTTGTCTTCCACGCAAAGGAGAGTCCCATCCGGACATGGGACGGAGTCTTGAGTCTTGAGTCTTGTATCTTCACGCTCCAATAGTCCGGACGAAGTATATTGTCTGGTTGTCCGGATACCCCCTAATCTAGGACTCCCTCACCTGGCAAGGATCTTGCCGAGGGCCTTCGTCTTCTAGCTCTTATGTAGACTCGCAGGCCTTTGGTCTTCACAAAGATCTGCATGCCACCACGCAGGCACCCGTGAGCCTTGGTCTTGATGTTGTCGATGGTGTCAGAACTCTCAGCTTAAGAGTGGCGGCCTTTCCGGTGTTGGGCAAGTCGCCCCAGCAAGGCTCTTGCCGGGGTTATGTAGGCCGCCCTGGCAAGGGTGTTGCCGGGGGAAATCCATCTTGCCCTTTTGCTCTTCATGCCTCTGGCTTGGGTGCTTCCCGTGAGTGTGTGCAGGTGGCTCTGGTTCTCGCTCTGCTCCTCATACCAAGACCAAGAAGCGAGCCTGTAGGTGCAAGCGCCCTGCCGAGTCTGAAGAGGAGCAGGAGGTTGTGATTCCCTCCAAGCCAACTCGCTGTGAAAAGTCTGTTGCTGCCAAGCAACATGTTGCCCTTCCAATGCACAAATGGAAGGCAAAGGAATGGGAAGCTTTCCGGTGGAGGAATCCGTGTGAGGTTCCTGTTGCTCCAAGATGGACCATTGTTCAGTTCTGGAATGAGATGGAGGTGAGGATTGTCCATGAGTTGTTCGGGCATCACAAGAACCGGTATACCAAGAACTGGACCATTGATCTTGACCATTTGAGGAGCAACATGGAGTACTTTGGATAGGCTTTGGCTCTCTGTGAGGAGTTTCATTTGGTCAAGATCATGCCAATCAACTGTGACTTCGATCTTCAACTTATTCATCAGTTCTATGCAACCATCCACTTTGGTGAAGACAATGCTTGCACTCTCTTTCATGTGCCATGATGAGTTCTTTCAAGTGCCCTGGAGAGCTTCCTGCAATTCTCTTGGCTATGATGATACCAGTCTCGCCGGGATTAATGGCAACATTCGTCCTCACGACCGTGCCCATTCCATGCCTAAGGAGAAGCTTGATCCTTTGTACATTCGTGGGTGAGGCATCATTAGTGAATCCAAGGATCTTGAAAAAGTATATGATATCATGCACCGTCTGTTTCGTAATGTGCTTCTACCCAAGGTTGGGAATCAGGATGAGATTTATGGGTACCTCATTGACTTGCTGGTTGCTATGAAGACACAAGTGGGCTCTGGTGCTACGTTTTATGTGTCCAAGTGGCTATGGGAGGAGATGTTCAGCATGGTAATCTCCGTAAGGTTCCCATCTATGCTCCATTAGTCATGTGCTTTCTGAACTCAGTTTGGGCTATTCGTCATCCTGGAGAGCCTCTCACTTTGCTAGATAACCTCATCATGCATGAGGTCAAGCAACTTAAGAAGAAGAAGCATGTCGACCCCCACTTTCTTGCTAATGATCCCGAGGATGTTTATGCCACTTCAGATGATGAGGATTTTGAGATGGAGGCGGGTGCCAAGCCCTCTTGGGTGACTAAGCTCACCGCTAAGGTGAATAAGACGTTTTGCCTCCAGTCACATATTCAGAAGAAGTTGTGTGAGGCACATGTGAATGAGAAGCATGCTCGGCACCGACAGATTGCCATGCTAAGGCACCTGAACATGCCTGTGACTAGTGGATCCGAGAAGAGCATCACTCCAGAGGACAAAGTGGATATGTGAGCATAGCACATGGACTGAGGATGAGGCCTATGGCGATCCTGCTACCTCCACTTCTGCTATTGTTGATGATATCATGGAGGATAATGAGGATTCAGAAGATGGTGACCTAGATGCAACTGAGGATTCAGAGGAGGACTACTAAGTTCTAGGGTGTTAGCGTCGCTCTTTTCCTTTTTGGTGTCTTGATGCCAAAGGAGGAGAGAGTTCTATTAGGTATCGGGATTTGCATGGGTGTGTCTCATTTGCCTCGAGTTGAGAGTTGAACTTCTATTTGGTTTACTTTGGTTTGTGAACTTTATGGTGTGAAACTTGCATGGTGTGAGACATGTGTTCCTTATCTATCCTATTGTACTTTCATTTGTTGTCTCACTTTCTTACCTGTCTTTACGCACTACATGTATGCTTATTATCTATCTTCATATTTGTTAGTAGTGGTTGGTCTATAAAATCTAGGGGGAACATTGATTATAATGTGTGACTTTGCATTCCAAAAGCAAATCAAAATAGTGCGCACATCTATGGGGAGCCCGTCTATATTTTCTAGACTTTCATGCAAATCTTATTATCGTCATCATCCACCAAAAAGGGGGAGATTGTTAGGGCATTTCCAGCCTTTGTGTTTCGGTGATGATGACGACTGACCTTGTGGTCTAATCATGTACCAAGTTCTTCAGGTACTCTATGTTGGGTACAAGACGATTAGGCATTCACTCCGGACGGAAAAGATTGAAGACGGTGTTCTCTACATGTTTATCTCTTTGGCCGTAGGATATCCGTACTATTAAGAGGGAATCCACATAAGAAGGTATTGGGTGAATCATTGCACGTACACATTCCTGTCCACCCACTGTTACCTTCCGTTCGAGGAGAGAGAGGTCCTCATTTCCTTCCAAAGAAGTGGTTTCACCCTCTAAGCAGTTGTATTGCTCATATGGGCAGTTGTACCGCCTGCCCGGTTAAACCGGTGCAACCATCGCCCTAGGGGTGAAGCCCTAGGCTTGCTGCTCCAAGGTTCATGCACATTGGTTGTAGCGCTGCCCTAGGGCAGTTTTACCGCCTCTGGTCTGGGAAGTACTTGGACAGCTTCACAGGCGGTTGTACCAGCCCGGTACCGCTCAACCACCGGGCAAGGTTCTGTGATGGGGAGGTGCTTGGGCGGTGGCGACCCAGTTGTCTTGGTTATACTTTGTTAACCGATACTACCGGTGACCAGCGCGGTTCTATTGCTCTGGACTTAGCCGCCTCCTTGACTCGGGCCAGGCGGTAGTTCCGGTGCTTCTACCACTCGACTACCGCTATAGGGGTTACTCCCTTCTGTTTGAGGCGGTAGTTGGGCAGTAGTAGAGCGGTTGGTCCGGTTACTCTAAGTAACTGGTACTACCGCTTGTACCACCGGTTGTACCACTTGCTAGGGTTTCTACATCATACTCGTGAATCCCGGTTGTACCGGGGTCATGAGCAGTTGTATCGCTAAAGTGTAAAAACTGTTGTAATGGTTGGAAATTGGGGGTACCTATTTAAAGGGTGATTCTTCCACCTACCACTCACTTCTTGCCTCTCTCTCCTCCATTAATGCCCTTCAAGCTTTCTTGCCCGATCTCTCTTTCTATCCACTCAAACTTGTTGATTTGCTAGAGATTGAAGAAGGAGACCTAGATCTACACTTCCACCAAAGGAAACTTGATCCCCCCATACTTTCTTGTGTGGATTTTGTTGCTCCTGGGTGTTTGAGCACCCTAGATGGAAGAGGTCACCTCGAAGCCACATTCCATTCTGGTGAAGCTCCGTGGTGGTGTTGGGAGCCTCCAATTCAGTTGTGGAGAGAGCCTCAACCTTGTTTGTAAAGGTCCGGTTGCCGCCTTCAAGGGCACCACTAGTGGAATCATGACATCTCGCATTGTGTGAGGGCGTGAGGAGAATACGGTGGCCCAAGTGGCTTCATGGGGAGCATTGTGCCTCCACATCGCTCTCAAAGGGAAGGAACTTCAATAACACATCCTCATCTCCACCGGCTCCACGTGTGGTTATCTCTTACCTTTACTTTGTGCAAGCTATTATTGTGTTGTATTCTTTGCTTGCTCTTGTTGTTGTTGTTGTCGTCGTCGTCGTCGTCGTTGTTGTTGTTGTTGTTGTTGTTGTTGTTGTTGTTGTTGTTGTTGTTGTTAGCATCATATAGGTTGCTCACCTAGTTGCACTTCTAGACAACCTATTTGTTGCTAACCCTAGTTTGTTAAGAAAAGCTAAAAATTGTAGTTGCCTATTCACCCCCCTCTAGTCAACCATATCGATCCTTTCAGGTTGGACTATAGAGTCATGCATGCCTTCTACATGGAGGAGAGCACAATAGGGGCATTCCACTTCACCTTGTTCAGCAACCAGAATGTCTCTCGCCACTTCCTTTATCATCGTTAATAGTACAAGTATACAACCCTGGTTCATCATTCTTTATTTGGTGCTTATGTAATTCTTTTTTTGATGTAATTCTTGAACATATCTACCTGGTTTTTTTTAAGATCAACTGACAGTGGGAAAGGCTCCCACTGACTTCTATATTCATCAACCAAGTTTAAATACAAGAATACATATTCACTCAGCCGTATACTACAGGGCACCCAAAGGCAGCAACACATCCAGCATGGGGTGCTAGCAAACTAGGGGGGCATACAAATCAACTTATGTAACAACACTGGAGAAGCTTTCTACAAATTGAACTAGCTTGGAGTTAACCCTATGGCCGAGAAGCACAAAGTCTTGCTTGAACCTTTGTCGCCAGGAGACAAAGCTAGGTGTGAGTCTCTTGAAGATTTTACCATTACATTCCTTCCAAATGCACCAGGCAGCCGTCACAAAAACCTCCATAAACATTGGTCTCGTCCATCTCCTCCTGGCCGAGTGGACCATGTTGAGGCGACTGCCAGTGTCCTCAAAGCTCGAGCCCACAGCCTCCAAACATTTTTTGCTGAAGGGGCACATGAAAAACAGGTGTTCCACCGCTTCCTCGATCTGGCTGTTACAGAGTACACAATCAGTGTCGTCGTCTATGTGATAGTGTCTCCGGTGGAGCATGTTCTTTGTGTTAATCCTATCAGCCATAATTAGCCAGGCAAATACCTTTAGTTTCATTGTGCATTTGGATCTCCATATCCACGAAAACGCCTCATCAGTGTCAACGTTCTTGAAGTAGTACCGGTAGAATTTCACAGATGTATATTTGGTCCCCCAGTCACAAGCCCCCTGTCAGAAGTTGGAGGTCCTACTTCAGCCCTAGCTTGCGGCGACAGTGGCAGATGGAATCCCTCATGAACAGTGGGTATCCTGAGGAGTGCAGCCACAGAAGTATCCTCTAGTTTTGTGTAGGAAAATGCGCGCGGGAGTGATTCCATCGGCAGTTGTTCTTGCCACAAGTCTTTCCAAAAGAGAGTTGTCTTACCATCCCCAACAGAGATGCTCGTAATTCTGCGGTAAATATCACTTAATTGCATGATGTCCTTCCACCAAAATGACCCATAGGGGGCTATGGCATGCGGCACTTCATCTTCATAATAAGAAGACCAAACCAGGTTGATCCACGACACGTCTCGTCTGTTGTAGAAGTTGTGAAGGAACTTGAGCAGGAGTCCCATATTTTGAACTTTGATGTCCAGTATATTTTGAACATATGTACCTGTGAATCGAATAATGCATTGGTTGTTGAACCTGATGGATATGAATGAAATTATAGCCTACTTTCAAATTGAAATTTGGTACAATTTTAAATAGCAACAATTAAATTAGGTTGAAAATATGATCCGCGGGGACATTACGATGCACACGGTCTATAAAGCATGTGATTTAAATACATTAAAACTGAGCACATTCCCTGCCTTCCCAGACCATCAAGGTTTCTGTCCGTCGGATATTTGTTCTGGGTTGTTGCTGGCCGTTGGATGACTATCTAATCTCGTAATTAACCAATGGGCCAGGTGTCCTAGGGAGGCTATTCCGGTGGAAAAATCGGCGGCCTCTGGTTGATTGGACCAAGCAGCCCATTTAGTGGTTGGTGAAAGAACAGCCCACCAATTAGCTAGCGTGCGACATCGCTTCAGTTTAGGTCAACGGCATCGAAGGGGCAACAGTCCCTCCCTTCATTTTCCCTCGCGGCCGCCGATGAATCATCGCGCCTCCACGACGTTTAACCAGCCGCCATCTATCTTCCTTCTCCAGTTGCAGCAGAGAGGGGCTCAACTCTCAGACTAGTGAGGCGCGACACCATTGCCGCATCCAATGGCGCCATGGCCCCGATCTCCATCCATGCGTCCATGCGGAGGCGGCGCTTGGAGAGGCCATCGGGTTGGTGTTCGGGCGATGGACAATGGTGCAGGTGGCGGTGTAGGAGCGGTGGGGCGGCAACGACTCGCACGCCAACGCCGACCAATTCAGCGGATCAATCCTCTCTTGGTTCTATCTCTCAAGGGTACGTATAGCTCCTTCAGTAATCAGCATCCTCAGATAATAAATAATACTGTATGTTCCTCTTCCTTCATGTCCCCTTAAGGCGGGATCCTGTAGTAATGTAGATACTGTTTAGTTTAGCATCTGAATTCTCATAGATCTAGCGCCGTGGTGGTCTGCTACTTGGCTTTCAGATCGATGCAGCAGGGATGGTCTCCACTTTGTGGCTGATGGGGCTCGAGCCTTAAGGAATGATCATTGGCAGTGACATAGGTTTGCCTCTACAAGAACAATTCGACAAGGGAAATGGGGGTACATGCCAACATTTGATGGAGTCCGCTGGTACAAATCATTTCCTTGATCCCTAACCTTTATCTTGGATATAATCAGTGTTCTCTGCTGGTTTGGATTTGTCCTTTCCGAAATTCCGAGTGCCTAGGATTATCATTCCACAACAATCAGGATGTCACCCAGTTGATAGGAATTTTGAGCACAAAGTCACATACATGTGTTCTTTATAGGAAAATTATTATGTCCAACTACTACAGTGGATCTGTCAATATATCATGAGTAATGAGGATGATCTTTTTTATTGAAGAGATTATAATATAGAAGAGGATATTATGTTCACAAAAAAGAGAGGATATGTTTTTGGTATTCTTCTCGGCCATTATAGAATTGCCACTATCAATAGGTCAATTGGTTTAGCTTTTCCTATAAATTCAACAAAGTAAGGTGAGGGCTTTGAATTTACTTCTCTACTTTTTGTTGGAAATATACCCTAGAGGCAATAATAAATTGGTTATTATTACTATATTTCCTTGTTCATGATAATCGTTTATTATCCATGCTATAATTGTATTGATAGAAAACTCAGATACATGTGTGGGTACATAGACAACACCATGTCCCTAGTAAGCCTCTAGTTGACTAGCTCGTTGATCAATAGATGGTTACGGTTTCCTGACCATGGACATTGGATGTCGTTGATAACGGGATCACATCATTAGGAGAATGATGTGATGGACAAGACCCAATCCTAAGCCTAGCACAAAGATCGTGTAGTTCGTATGCTAAAGCTTTTCTAATGTCAAGTATCATTTCTTAGACCATGAGATTGTGCAACTCCCGGATACCGTAGGAATGCTTTGGTGTACCAAACGTCACAACGTAACTGGGTGGCCATAAAGGTACACTACGGGTATCTCCGAAAGTGTCTATTGGGTTGGCACGAATCGAGACTGGGATTTATCACTCCGTGTGATGGAGAGGTATCTCTGGGCCCACTCGGTAGGACATCATCATAATGTGCACAATGTGACCAAGGGGTTGATCACGGGATGATGTGTTACGGAACGAGTAAAGAGACTTGCCGGTAACGAGATTGAACAAGGTATCGAGATACCGACGATCGAATCTCGGGCAAGTACTATAGCGCTAGACAAAGGGAATTGAATACGGGATTGATTGAATCCTCGACATCGTGGTTCATCCGATGAGATCATCGTGGAACATGTGGGAGCCAACATGGGTATCTAGATCCCGCTATTGGTTATTGGCCGGAGAGTTGTCTCGGTCATGTCTACGTGTCTCCCGAACCCATAGGGTCTACACACTTAAGGTTCGATGACGCTAGGGTTATAGGGAATAGATGTACGTGGTTACCGAATGTTGTTCGGAGTCCCGGATGAGATCCCGGACGTCATGAGGAGTTCTGGAATGGTCCGGAGGTAAAGATTTATATATGGGAAGTCCTGTTTTGGTCACCGGAAAAGTTTCGGGTGCTAACGGTAACGTACCGGGACCATCGGGAGGGTTCCGGGGGTCCACCAGGTGGGACCACCAGCCCTAGAGGGCTGCGTGGGCCAAGTGTGGGAGGGGACCATCCCCAGGTGGGCTGGTGCACCCCCCCCCCCACCAGGGCCCAAAGTGCCTAGGGTTTGGGGGAAAATAGTTCTCTACTTTTTGTCAACTGATTTCCTTTATCTCTATGTTAGAACCTCACTTTCTTCATGCTAACTGATCAGTGACTTGCTCCTCCGCACAAGATTCTGAATGACCCACTCTTGTGCAGGTCCTGGCATTCAGGCTATCTATTCTACTTATCATCTGATCATCATGATGGCACATGTTGCACATCATGAATTAGCTACACAGAGAAGATACCTTTAATTTTTTGGACTGCCTCTTGAATGTAAAATTTGTGTCTACAAGTCACTAATTCATCTCGTTTCTCGGTTTATTCAAAGGACATCCAGAACATATGTCTTACTTTTTCATTTCTCCAACAGTAATTTGCAAAATAAAAAGATTGTTGTCTTGGTAGGTGATGAGGACATCTTGGTCATTGAAACAAGACCAATCATCCCTGGACAAACTCCAAGTTGTGACAAACAAGTACATGATCAGATGCAACACAATTCAAAGGTGAAAGCTACAAATGAGAATTGCGTCATTTCTTTGCATGGATATTATCTAATTCCCTTCTACTTATCCTTTGCAGATCAAAGAGAGTTGAGGACGACTCTTCATCAAGGGAGGGAGGATGATGAGCACATGGGTACATCATACATGACATTTCAGAAAAGTGCACAATTTAGTTGGAAAGAATTACTAAGCCGAATCAAGCAAACACATGGCCAGGTGAACACTAACTTAAGTTCATACCACAATCTTGAACACATGGCTGCACTTTCATCCCCATTGTTGTTGGTTGAACTTAGGTATCACATGGAAGAAATCCAACAACCTATGAGCTCTTGAAGCAACCGGTCTGGAGGAACGAGTTTGAAGAAAACAAGTTTCAAGGAAAGCTGATGCTGTCAGTTTTTATCTCTGATGTTTCGTGGTGGCACACCCATATGATGGAGAGACGGGGCCATAGGGGTACATCAACAGAAGCTAAATCAAATTATCTTTCCAATGCAAAAAAACCTCACGTCATTTGGAGTTGTGAGTCAAAAGTACTATTCATTCTCGTGGAAGGTGTCCAGGCTGTCAAGACTTCGCGAATTTTCGAGGAGCTCTCCAACAACTCCCAAAGTTGGCTAAGGGGGGTTGTCCCTGCTATAAAACCCCATCTCCCCCATCCTCTAGAAAAACCTTTTGTCAAACCATTCAGCTATAAGCTTATGCAGCAAGACTGCTAGAGAGATCCGAGAGATCTTGGTACCTTTGCTCTTGTGAGTTCATTCGGATTCACGAGAAGGAGCCTCTGGTTCCCCCTAGTTCGTGCTCTACGGTTCCAGCTGTTTTGTGTGGATTAGTCCCAGTTTGTGGTTCTGCGATTGTTCGGACAGCGGGTTGGAGTTCTTGTAGCTTTGGTTAGCCATCCCCAACGTATGGGTTGCATCCAACCTTGGCAGGTATAAAGCTAGTTATCCCGGCTGCTTGCAGCTAGTTATCCCTCCCGATTTGATCCTACGACGTGAAGATCAGGCCACCCTCGGGCGTGAACTCGTTCATCGGGTTCCCACCTATCATCTGGCATCAGAGCCTTCATTGACACGGTAGGATCTGTTATCTGAGCTTATCTTGCTATCATCGCTTTAGATCGAGTGTTTTTCATGCTATATTTTCTGTCCTAGAAGTCCAAAGCCCCACCAAAAATAAATCCAAGCCTTGTTGGTGCTGAGATCTTGTTGTTGCATACCTTGCATGTTCCTCATCGTTTAGATCTGCACCAAGTTCATCTTCATAATTGCTTTCAGATTTGGTTGTTGTGCTTTGGAAAAAGAGAGAAAAAAAGTGGCAAAAAAATCAAAGAGAGAAGGAAAAGAGTGGCAGAAAAAAGAGTCAAGAGAGAAAAAAAAGTGTTGTGTAAGATCCAAAAGTTTCATCTTGATAGAAAAAATTTCAGAAGCTTGTGTGTTGTGTTTTTCAATCTTGGTGCAAAGGTGCAGCAGATCTATCCACATAATTTTCTTGGTTTGCATCAAATTGATTTCAGCACAAGCCCCTTTTTGTTTACCCCACCGAGCTCCACCAAAAATCGAAGCTTGTTCTTTGATCCCTGTCTTTCAATCACTTTAACACATCTGGGAGAAGCACAATCTGATGTGAACTCATAAGAACTTTGGTGAGTAAGAGGTGAGGTTGTGTGATTCCACAAAATTATCCTATTCCACTTTTGGCCTTACTAACATGGCAGGATCTAGATCGAGTGTTCATGGAAAAAACCATGGGGAAGAAGATGCCCCGGTCACACGTGCTGAGTTTCTGGAATTACGGAACATTGTTCAAGAATATCGAAGGATGCTTAACGAGCGTCTTAGAGCAAGTGGTGACGGGGTTCAACACCGAGAATACCCTGTTTCTCATGAAGTGCAACAAAGAAGGCATGCCCGAGGGCATGATATTGTTGCTCGTGGGCATGTCACCACTACTCAAGAAATGCGACAAGGAGGACATGCTCGAGGGGATGGTGTTGCTGCTTGTGGGTGTGTCGCTGCTGCTCCTGAAATGCGGCAAGGATGGCATGCTCGAGGGCAAGCTACTGCTTCCCCTAGGCGTGTCACTGCTGCTCATGAATTGCAGCAAGGATGTCATGCCCGATGACAAAGTTATGGCACCCGTCGGCACACCAATGACCCGCCGCAAAGCATGACCGTGGTTGATGAACTGACTCTGGTGATTCATAGCTCATGTTTACATAAGAAGGTCATTCCTAATGTTGCCATCTTGACCACCACTACTGTCCCAACATCCAAGAAACATGTCTCACAAATTACATGTGAGGAAGAGAGTCCACAATCCAAAATCCCACAACATAATAGTGATAAGAAAAGCAAGCTGAGTGACTCCACCAAAAGTGAGGAAGAGTGTCCACTTTCAAAAACCCCACAACTTGAGAGTGAAAAGAAAAATGAGTTGAGTGACTCCACCAAATGTGAGGAAGAGTGTCCACTTTCCACAAATCCATATATTGAGAGTGAGAAAAGTGAGGTGAGTGAGTCCACAAAATGCGAGGATCAGGTTGTTTATCATGAGATTAGAGGAATGAAAGATCTCCACCTAGATATACCACACATTGAGGGAGAGAAGATTAATGAGTTGTGTGAGTCCACAAAATGTGAGATTGAGATCATTCCACACCTCATTAGAGAGATAAGCGATCCACAACTCAATATACCACACAATAAGAGTGAGCGGATAAGTGAGTTATGTGAGTCCACTAAATGTGAGGTTGAGATTTTTCAACAAGAGAATAGCGAGATGAGTGATCCACCACCATGGGAATTGTTAGTCCACCAAATGAAAAGAGAGAGGAACATTCAATAACTAACATTTCACAAAATTCTCTTTCTTTGCAATATGCGCAGGTGCAAAATGCATATCTATCAGCTCTCTTGCAACGATGGGAAATTGAGATCCAAGAACAAATATGGAGGACATGGAGTACCACTACACAAGGTGCATGTGTGAATATTGATTTTCGGAAAGGCATTCAGGTACTCAATGAGGTAAAACAAAAAGGATATTCCATTTTGATGAAACCAGAGGTATGCACGTATGAGTTTTTGAAGCAATGGCGTGATAAGATTAGAGAAAAATTGTTTGGTACATCATCCATCCAGCAATATGATTTTGCTAATGTTGAAGAGGCTATAAAAGGTCCAATAAAACTTAATGTTGCACATGATTATTCATCATTTTCTTTTCCTAGTTTTTTTGTATTGTCCTTGTGCTATAATTTTGCATACCAAATAAAGTTGAGGACACCTTTTCTCCTAGAGAGGGAGGCTGATAAGAACATGATGATGATAGGTTACAAATTTGTGCTCCATGGAAATATTTGCTGGAAGGAACTCCTAAGTCGAACAAAACATCATGTTTTCATTGTCCATAAGATAGCAAAGCTGAAAACTAAAATACTCTATATCATGAAACCTTTGCATTATGATTTGGTATTGCCCTGCTTTCTTTTGTGTCATGACCAAGTAGAGTCGAGGACGACTCCTTTTCAAGAAAGGGGGGATGATGAGGACATCTTGGTCATTGAAACAAGACCAATCATCCCTGGACAAACTCCAAGTTGTGACAAACAAGTACATGATCAGATGCAACACAATTCAAAGGTGAAAGCTACAAATGAGAATTGCATCATTTCTTTGCATGGATATTATCTACTTCCCTTCTACTTATCCTTTGCAGATCAAAGAGATTCGAGGACAACTCTTCATCAAGGGAGGGAGGATGATGAGCACATGGGTACATCATACATGACATTTCAGAAAAGTGCACAATTTAGTTGGAAAGAATTACTAAGCCGAATCAAGCAAACACATGGCCAGGTGAACGCTAACTTAAGTTCACACCACATTCTTGAACACATGGCTGCACTTTCATCCCCATTGTTGTTGGTTGAACCTAGGTATCACATGGAAGAAATCCAACAACCTATGAGCTCTTGAAGCAACCGGTCTGGAGGAACGAGTTTGAAGAAAACAAGTTTCAAGGAAAGCTGATGTTGTCAGTTTTTATCTCTGATGTTTCGTGGTGGCACACCCATATGATGGAGAGACGGGGCCATAGGGTTACATCAACAGAAGCTAAATCAAATTATCTTTCCAATGCAAAAAAACCTCACATCATTTGGAGTTGTGATCAAAAGTACTATTCATTCTCGTGGAAGGTGTCCAGGCTGTCAAGACTTCGCAAATTTCCGAGGAGCTCTCCAACAACTCCCAAAGTTGACTGCTTATTCACCCAAGGAAGCCATGCAAACCTGTTTACTTTTGAAACCATTTTCACGCCTAGCTAAGGGGGGTTGTCCCTGCTATAAAACCCCATCTCCCCCATCCTATAGAAAAACCTTTTGTCAAACCATTCAGCTATAAGCTTATGCAGCAAGACTGCTAGAGAGATCCGAGAGATCTTGCTACCTTTGCTCTTGTGAGTTCATTCGGATTCGTGAGAAGGAGCCTCTGGTTCCCCCTAGTTTGTGCTCTACGGTTCCGGCCGTTTTGTGTGGATTAGTCCCGGTTTGTGGTTCTGCGATTGTTCGGACAGCGGGTTGGAGTTCTTGTAGCTTCGGTTAGCCATCCCCAACTTATGGGTTGCATCAAACCTTGGCAGGTATAAAGCTAGTTATCCCGGCTGCTTGCAGCTAGTTATCCCTCCCGATTCGATCCTACGACGTGAAGATCGGGCCACCCTCGGGCGTGAACTCGTTCATCGGGTTCCCACCTATCAGTAGGTCATGTCTCCCATTTGTTCTCTTTAGCTTTTAGGCATACCAGTTTAGATATTTTAATATTGTAAACAGGATTGCGCATGATGGTTTCAACTTCATTATAAATCCATATTTTCTTCCAACGCGTGAGTATATATAATGGCCACAATGGCATGTTAAATTTCCACTAATTCAAATGATTTAGCTTTCAATACAAGAAGTGACATAGTTACTCCCATGTTTGTTGAGATGCTCAGAAACCACACACCGAGAGGGCTATTATCATATCTATGTTCAAACATGGAGTCGCTAGAGGTAATAGTTTTGGTTTTCAAATATAATTTATATACCTACAACATACATATGTTGCCAGATGCATATTTCCCTTCCCCACTATAATCCCTTGTACGTACTCAATGTTTGTACTGATGCTGATTTCTGCTCTTAATTTGTTGCAGTTATTGAAGCCCAAGTGCTCGGGACTTTTCTGGCTTGTTTAAAATAAAATTTGGGGGTGTTTCTGGGGTTATTTTGTTCCTGAATTCTGAAACCTGGGATCCCAATGGCTGCTGACAGGTTAGTTAAGTGGAATGTCATATTACATCACCCTTGCAGCACACCCTTTCTTTCCCAATCTCTGCGGGCAAACCCAACCGACAGAGGTTACTCGACTATGTTTTTAAGTTACCCCTATACAGATCAGTTAGATGAGGTTGAAGAGAACCTTGCAGATTCGTATTCATCACTTCGAAAGTTGTACCTTACTTGAATATTGATTCTTAGTTTTTCATGTGCAAGGCATGGTGCTCTCCGCTGGTTCTACACTTGTACTTCTACTCCATGGTTGAAGAAGCTCCTGATCCATGTTACAAGACAGGTAGAATTGTTTTTTTACCTGACAGGTAGAACCGTTTTATTCTTGCCTCCTTCCCAGTTTACTATTTTTGGACAAGCACATCAGTTCAAGATTTGTGCAGTAAAAATTTAGTGTCTCTTGGACTACATGGTTCCGTTATAAAGCTAACCCTTATTAGCACCTGATCATTTGCATACAACTGAAACTACTATCATTAGGTATCATTGTCATGCAGTATGAAACAATTGGAACGAATAGATGAGGTTAACTATATTTCCAATATGTTACTTACTGATAAAAAAACGGACACGCTAAATGGCATTCTCCGCTAATCATGTGAGTGTGGTATGCCATATTTTATGTTTCACTAGGTATCTCTCAGCTATGTAAAATCAGATAAATTTCCCTAAAAGAAGCAAAATCACATGATTATGCCGGTACTAATTTACTTATTTTAATATTCTGCCTATCTTGAGGCAAGTATCTAATTTTACTCCACCAATAGCGTGCACATAGATATATGGGCACTTACACATGCACACACATACACTGAGACTCAATTACATTAGAATAAGTCTACATTTTTATTTGCCTAGCTTCAAAGATGTAGCAAAGACAGGTAGGCAATAGCGGTTGACAATTTTCAGTTATGGTGGTATTAGGTAAGTATCAAAGATGAGGTGTATTTGGTACTAGGTTTCTGCCAGTATTCAGTAAGAGAAAAATTTGTTGAGTATTAAAACCATTATTGTGTAACTTTACAGATGAGTTATTGTATGTGTACCAAGTAGATACATCTGCAGACAATAATCCACCATATGACGCTTCAGTTTATCGCCGTGTAGTTCATTTTTTTCCTATTACTCTGTGGAAGAATAGACATTGCCTAATGGATTTCCCCTGTTTTATTCACCTCTTTACAGACTAGCTGCTAATGGATTTTGTGTGTTCCAAAGGCAGGAGAGATGCAAATCCATCAGATTGTGCACTGCAAGGTTTGCTTCTTATGCTCGGTGCAGATGTGATGTAGTTGGAGATTAGTTATTATGTGCATCAGCGTCTGTACATTTTTAAAAATCGCTTGCTTTATACTATATTTCATTTGACATGAGAACAAATATAAAAGCAGATTTTCAGCTTTCTATCTCAATTCTCATTGCAATGTTTATCAGAATGGCACATGTTCCTATTTGGGGATATTCTGAAAGAAAAATCCTCTTACTGCTTGTAAAACAGTACTATTTCCCAGCTCTGGCAAACTGACAATGAGTATGATACTACAACTTCTATATTGCACCCAACATGAATTGTGTGTTTTAGTACTGAACTGGACATTTTAATTGGTTGTATTCTTTCTCTTTGATATTTGTTTTCATTTGTTGCAAAACTGGAAGTTTGTCTTTGCTACCACGTCTAAACTTGATCTGTCCATGTGTGGCGTTTATACCGCATGATTAAAACACTATTTTGCATACACTTGCGCCAATCACTAACATTATAGCGCTAAAATGGACGGGCGCAGCAGCGCGCGCCTTTCATGATCTAGTTCTTCTTCATTACTTGTGGGTAGTCCCCAAACACCAATGGATCTAGTATACATCATAATCTAACACAGTTCACGTAGAGGAAATGCGTGTAACCCTGCACACAGTACTTGGTTTGCACGCATTTCCTCTCCGCGAACTATCGGGGAAACTGATCCACGAACACCTATGGGGCCGGCGGACCGAGCCCCTTTCGGTTTGGCGGGGGGCGGAGATCGCACGAAGAGCAGATCGAGGCGAAGCACACGAGCAGTTTACCCAGCTTCGGAGCTCTCCGGAGACATAACACTCCTACTGCTGCATGTCTGAGTGTATTCAGTTCTTGCTCGGGAGCGCTGAGTGCTACAGTACACACTAGCTGCTAACGAGACCGAGCGTGAGTGTTTTTCTGGCTTCGAACCCCCCTCTACGTTGCGCATGGGCCTCCTTTTATATGCTAAAGGGGTCTCCGACAGGTGGCAACGTAGACAAGGGTAAAAATGGAAAAGGAATTGCGGTTGGTACAACTACCTGTACAGTGTATCATACCTAACCCTGACGGCAGGGGACAAAGGCATTAAATGCCCGTCTACGTCGCCCAAATAGTGCAAAAAGGGACCGTCAGGGACGCCACCGCTCGCCACGATGGCAATCTTGTCAGCGTCGCTTGCCACCGTGCACCGCTGGCTGCACAGCCTCTTGCCACGCGCGCCTGGAAAGGCCCCAGGGCGACACGTTGGTGGATGTGCTGGAGCGCGGGTACAGAGTGGTAGCTTGCCGCGGCAAGCGCCTTGCCGCGGTCGTTGTCTTGTCGCGTCCGGAAGCTTGTCGCTCACCGGGCCTTGCCGGGACGCGTGGCGCGTCGCGGCAAGTTCCTTGAGATGCCTTGGTTGGCCTTCCCGGCAAGCTCCTCTTGCCGGGGCCTTGTCTCCTTGGCTTGAATACTTTGTTCTTGAATGGCTCCAAAGGAACCACGGAGGACCTTGGCGGTTACCCGGCAAGCCTTGCCGCGGGGTGCTGCGACTGCCCGTGCACAAGTTCGGGATACTAGGGTACCCCTACTCTAGTACACCGACAGGAGCCCCCGGGCCTGGGCCACACACGGTGCCGAGCGCTGTTGGGCCAGGCCCAAAACAGGGCACGGGCACGCGCGGCCTGGGTTACGCCGTATCTCACTCCGTATCCACCGCGCCCTCCCCGAACGGCACGCGTCGAATGCGGCGTCGTGGGAGAGATCGTGGGTGGTTTCTTTATTCGGAAAGACGGAACGCCCGCCCCCTCCCTCTTTATAAGCAGGGGAAACAGGGGCAGTTCGCCCATCTCGCCGGTTGCTACTCCAATCTCAGAAATCTCCGCCGCTCCCCCCTTCTTCCCAAAGCTGAAAGAGAGCAGCGCTCCGCCCCCCATCGCCACCAGCATCACCAACGCCGTCGATCTCCCCCACCACCTCCGCCATGGCTCCGAAAGCCGACAAGGGGAAGGTCGTGAAGTCGGCCGAGGCGCAGCGGCTCGCGGCGCTGCGAAAGGAGCGGGCAATCTCCCCCCCCAGCTCGCCGCGAAGGAGCTGAGGGAGTACTACTACCTCTTCTGGTCGACGGAGACGCGAGCGCATCCGCGTACGAAGGTACTCCCAGCTGCCGCTTCGGAACTGGCTCCGAATGGATACCCTTTCTTCGCGCTGTTCTTCTACTGCGGGCTCTGCCCGCCTTTCTCTGAATTTTTCTGCGATATCATGAACACCTACGGGTTCCGCCTCCTTGACTTCACCCCCAATGCTGTTCTGACCATGGCAGTTTTCGCACATCTCTGCGAAAACTTTGTCGGAGTCTATCCAAACGTAGCTCTTTTCCGCCACTTCTTTATGCCCCGAGTTGAGAGAGGGGAGCCTTTATCCGGCGGAATCGCCTGGATCTCGAGAGCTGGCAAGAAGGAAGCTTATCTGGAGGGAGAGCTCCGCAGCAAGTGGGAGGAATGGAGAGCAGAATGGTGCTGGATTGTCGAGGAGAACCCGCAGCCATTTACCGCCCAGCGCCAAGCCCCAATAGCGCGCGGCAACGATTGGAGCAACGTGGCCCCGGAAGACGATAGGCTGAAGATTGCCGTCACCCGGATCCTACGCCTCAGGCTTGCCGGGCTCACCGTAGGCGCCGTTGGCGCAGATTTTCTTCGCCGCCGCATCGCCCCCCTGCAGGAGAGGAGGAGACCCGCCTGGGAGTTCCAGAACGCGGCGGATATCATGAGGCTGCGCCCGGGCCTCAACTTCAACTTCACTGTCCTGGAACTGGACGCGATGATCCTGGAACTGTTCAAGCGCGATCCTCAACATCCCGAAGCGTTCATGTTGCCGAGGGGTGTCGTTCCGCTGTGCAACAACTCCTCGCTCGACCGCATCCGTGCAATGATGCCGCTGTGCGATTCGCATGGAATTGTCCCAACTTGGCAAGAGCCTGCAGACGACGTCGTGCAGGAGTTCTTTGACGGCTTGGTAGAAGTGTCGGTCCTCTCCGATGAACAGAAGAGCCTTACTCGCAACACCACCGATGCGGAGATGCAGCGCATCGCCACTAGGCTGGAAGAGGCGGCGGCAGCCGCTGCCGCGGGCGAGTTCGGATTCACCGTGGAGGAGGCAGAGGCAGCAGAGGCGGCAAGCCTTGTCGAGCGAGAGGAGCTTGCCGGCGAGGAAGAGCTTGTCGGGCCTGAAGCTGAGTCGAGCGAGCCCGCCGAGGGCGCGAGCGACTCGTTGAAGATCGGCTCCTCCTCCTCCCCACCTTCAGCCAGCTTGCCGCAAGCAGAGCCCCCAGCTCCACCAAGAAGGCGTCTCCGCAAGGCCGGGGACGTAGCGGGGCGGCAGACGAGTCAACAGCCGCCGTGCCGCGCGACACGCTCTACCGCGGCAAGCACTGTTGCCGCGGGAGCGCCTCACGCCGCTGCGGCAACTGGAGCGGGGTCTTCCCGGTCCACCGCTACTGCTCCTGCCAAGCGGACAAGGGAACCTACTCCTCCGCCTCGTCGCACCGGAGGCGAGCCGGACTTCGGTCTCTCCGCGCTCAGCTCCGACGAGGAAGAAGAAGAGTAAGATTCTTTGCTGTACTTGTAGTTCTTCAATTCTTGCTGTTTTGTCTTGTATCTGATTTGCTTTACTCTGAACCCATTCCTTTTCAGGACTCTGGCCCAGAGAGCGGCGAAGAGAGCCAAGGTCCCGGTGATTGTCATCGAGGACGAACCCACCGCGACAGCAGGGGGCGTGTCCGAGACCACCTTGCCGGACCCGGCAACTTTTCCCCAAAGCAGCCCCCAGCGCAGCCCCCAGCGTAAGTATATGGTTTACTTCCTGCTGCCAGGCGCGCATGGGTGCTCTTTCTTTGCTGATATCTGACTGTTGGTTTGTGTAGGAGCAGAGTAGCCTCACCAGGAGTGCCCGGAAGCCGCTCCCGAAATGCCATCTGCTTCGACTACACCGCCAAGGGAGGATTCCCCGGCAAGGGAGCGTTCTCCGGCAAGGGACAGTTCTCCGGCAAGGGACAGCACTGGCGACCCTCCGGTGGTTGAGACCATGACTGCAGATCCTAGTATAGGTAATCCTCTTGCTTGAAAACTTCCCTTGGGTTCTTCTTCTTCTGATTTTCTTCTTGGATACTTGCTTGACTTTTCTCCTTTTTCCGTTCGTCAGATCCATCTGCGACGGAGCCGATGGAAACCGAGGTCGCCGGCGAGGAGAACGCGCACAGCAACACCGACGACGCCGTTGCCACCGAAGGAGAAGCCGGCGCTGATGATCCCGCCGGCGAAGAGGCTGCCAAAGCTGCCGCCGCGGAAGCTGGCGAGGGATCCGGCGATCGCACTGACGGCCCCGAGGCCGCAGGAGCGTCAGGCGCTACGCCGACCGCCGATCCCATCGCCGCTGCTGCAGCGCTAGGCTCCGAAGAGCCCCAGCTCGGTGCCTATTTGAAGGCCGGCGACGGCATCTTCATCAAGCTCCCCTGGGCGTCAAGCTCCAGGGCGCGGGTCAAAGGAGAAACCTTTGATGAGGAGTTGCTCGCCTCCGCTGGGGTGACGTTGGTCGACGCGCCGAGCAACAGCAGCGGCGAGCCTGAAGAGGAGCAGCTGCCGCGGAGGCTGTTGTCGCTCTACCGCGCCCGACAGGCCAAGCTGGTGTCCCGAGAAGCGCTTGTCGCGAAGGCGGGAGCGGACATCGAGAAGCGCGTGGAGGAGCTCCGGGGTCTCAAGCAGGAAGCTCTCCGATCCCTGGCAGAGGAGCGGGAGCAAGTCGCCGAGGAGCGGAAAGCCTTCCTCCTCGAGAAGGCTGAAATTGAGGAGCAACAGCGGCTCGCTGCCGAGAAGCTGTCTGCGCAGGAAGGCGAGTTGGCGCAGCGGAAGGTTAACCTTGACAGCCACGAGGAGGAGCTTGCCGCGCGCGAGCAAGCAATTGGCGGGGCTCTCAAGGAAGCAGAGGATGCTGCCACAGCTGCCGAGGTCGCCAAGAAGGAGCTGGAGACGAAGATGGCGCAGCTGGAGGCCGATCTCAAGGCGAGCGGCGAGGAGCTTGCTGTGCTCAAGCGTGAGCGTGAGAAGGACGCCGCCGCTCATGGCGAGCTGCAGGGTCGTCTCGCTGAGAGGAGCAAAGAGCTTAGCGCCGCCAAGGACTCCAATGCAGATCTTGAGTCGAAGCTGGCTACTTTGACCAAGACGCTAGACGGCGCCAGGGAGCAGGAGGTGGCCTTGAAGGAGAAGATTAAGGCCGACGAGGCGCTGCTGGCGAGTGCTGCTGCCGCCCAGAACGCTTTTAGGGAGAATGTGGAGCACTGGACCGAGGGTCTCGTGGATGTTGCCGCGGCCATCGACAGGGAGCTGGTGCAGCTGGGGATGGAGGATCTCGGGTATTCCTCCGACGAGCACCTCCAACCCAGCGCCAAGCTCAGCTTGTTCTTCAAAGGCGTGGCGACGGCCCTCCAGCGACTCCGGGAGAAAATCCCAAAGCAGCTGGCCGACGAGTCGCGCAAGATCTGCGCGGGAGCTCTTCAAAAGGTGCTGGTGAAGGTGGCCTTCTGCAACCCAGGCCTCAACCTCACCAACGTCCTCAGGTCCCTGCCGCCGAATGCTGATCTGGAAGCGCTCAAGGCCCTTGTCGCACCCATTGTGGACAAGGTGAGCGGGATCAAGAGGGTTGAGGGCGATCGCGTAGATTAGGCCGCCCGTTTTCTCTTTTTCTTGTCGCTGCTGGTCATGTTATGAGAACAATCTGTTAGAGCTGCGACAAGCTATCTTGTAATATGACTCTATTTTGGGTAGCGATTGCTATGTTATTTCCTTTACTTGATTCCTTCCTTTGTATGTTTTTGCCCTACGCTTTTAGGGAACTTGTCGGCGCAGGCACCTTAGCCGCGAGCGCTGAGTGCGGGACGTCAGCAGCCTGCTGGCGGTGCCGCTACCGACAAGAAACCTTGTCGCAACTAGTCGCAGCTCACTTAAGTTGTTGAGCGGACTCGAAACAAAGTAAGGGCGCAACTAGCTACGAGTTGGTTCCTCCGCGCACAGGTTTTCCATACAAAGCACGGTCGTTCGAGGAAGATAACTTAAAAATTTAAAACTGATTGCTCAAACTTTGGCAACTTAGCTTTTCTGTCGTTTGCTTTCCGGTAAGGCGAAACTTCCTTGAACGATGCCTGGTCCACACCATTATCTTCTCCTTTCCCCCCGGCAAACTTGTGGGCGAGGGAACCTTCCTTTCCTTTGAGAAAAAGAAAGAAGAGAAAATAAAGATATGGAGCCTTACGGCTCGTTATTGCTTACCGGGGGTAGGCGCTGCACAAAGTGTCAGATAACGCATGCAAAAGAAAGTAGAAAGCATGAAATTGACAAGATGTGCGGAGCACATGAGCTTTACTTATGCACGGGGTCTGCGCCCGGCTTCGTACAAAGGATTACATGCAACATCGGCAAGACTTGTACAAAAGGTGGTTGCCGGAACAGGTTCCGGCAACCGCGCCCTACGGGTAAAACTTACGAAGATGCTCAATGTTCCAGGAGTTGCTCACCGGAATGCCATCTTCGGTCTCAAGGCGGACAGCGCCAGGCCTAGTGACTCGTTTCACCCGGTAAGGGCCTTCCCACTTCGGCGTCAACTTGTTGGAATTCTTGGCGGACTGAACGCGCCGAAGAACAAGGTCGCCTTCCTCGAGACTTCTGGCATTAACTTTGCGGCTATGGTAGCGGCGCAAAGCTTGCTGGTATCGAGCAGCTCGTACAGCGGCCTGAAGACGGTCCTCCTCAAGGAGCAGCGCGTCATCTTGTCGCAACTGCTCTTGCTCAAGCTCATCATAAGCGAGCACTCGAGGTGACCCGTATACGAGTTCCGTGGGGAGAACTGCCTCTGCTCCATAGACTAGAGCGAAAGGTGTCTGGCCAGTGGCTCGATTTGGCGTCGTCCTGATCGACCAAAGAACCACCGGCAGCTCCTCAATCCAGTTCTTTCCGCACTTGCGCAGCCTGTCGAAAGTCCTGGTCTTGAGCCCGCGCAGCACTTCAGCATTCGCCCTCTCCGCTTGACCGTTACTTCTCGGATGAGCAACAGAAGCGAAGCAGACCTTGGCGCCAAGATCTTGGACGTACTGCATGAAGGTGCGGCTCGTGAATTGCGTGCCGTTGTCGGTGATGATCCTGTTAGGGATCCCGAAGCGGCAAACAATCGACCTGAAGAACTTGACTGCTGACTGTGCTGTCACCTTCCTCACTGCTTCCACTTCCGGCCACTTTGTGAACTTGTCGATTGCAACGTACAAGTACTCAAAGCCCCCGACAGCTCGGGGAAAGGGGCCGAGGATGTCGAGCCCCCAGACCGAAAATGGCCAGGATAAAGGGATCGTCTGGAGAGCTTGAGCTGGCTGGTGTATCTGCTTGGAATGGAACTGGCACGCTTCACACTTGGTTACTTGTGCAGTTGCATCCTGGAGGGCTGTCGGCCAAAAGAAACCTTGCCGGAACGCTTTGCCGGCAAGTGCTCTTGCGCCAATGTGGTGACCACATATGCCTCCATGTATCTCTGCCAACAGCTTTTGTCCGTCTTCCCGGTGAATACACTTCAATTTCACGCCGTTGAGTCTTCTTCTGTACAGTGTGTTGTCGACAAACTGGTACATACTTGACTGCCGGGCTACTCTTTCCGCTTCTTCTTGCTCTTCGGGAAGTTCTCCTGTCTGAAGGAAACGGACAATCTGCTGTGCCCATGCTGGAGCTTGCGGCTCGACAACAAGGACTAAAGGCACATCTGCTGCTGCGGGAACATCCGCTTCTACGGCGAGAACCTGCGGCTCAGCCGGAGCTTGACGTTCCCCGGCAAGCTTGCCGGAGCAAAACTTGTCGGGAGCGTCTGCTTCAACGGAACAAACCCTAGGGCTTGCCGGAGCAGACTGCTCCTCAGCACCCTTGGTGTTGATCTTGGGGACCTTCTTGGCGGCGGCTTCGGGGAGCTCTGCCGAAAAATAGTCACCAGAAATCAACTTCCTCTTCTTGTTCTGTCCAGTTGATGGTGTTACAAACGGTTGAGTCAATTTGAGCACAAAGATCCCTGGTTCCACAGGTAACTTAAGTGCGGCGCACTTCGACAGGCCATCGGCAATGTCGTTCTGAGCTCTTGGAACATGTTCCATCTGTAGGACGTCAAAGTGCTCTTCTAGCTTTCTCACTTCATCAACGTAAGCTTCCATCAACGGACTCTGATAATTCTTGTTCACTTGGCGGATGACAAGCTGTGAGTCACCCCTGACAATGAGCTTCTTGATTCCAAGGTCTGCTGCGATCCTGAGACCGGCAAGCAAACCTTCATACTCTGCAGTATTGTTTGTTGCTTGCTCCTTGGGAAAGTGCATCTGGACTACGTACTTGAGGTGCTCTCCGGTGGGTGCAACAAGTAGCACGCCCGCACCGGCGCCTTGCAGCGAGAAGGCACCATCAAAGTACATCAGCCATTCTTTGCTCGCTTCCTTGACGGGGATGCTCGTTTCTGGAATTTCTTCATCTTGTGTTGGCGTCCATTCTGCTATGAACTCCGCCAATGCTCTGCTTTGGATAGTTGAAGTGCTCTCAAACTTGAGGCCAAAGCTTGACAGTTCCAGTGCCCACTCGACAATCCTGCCTGTTGCTTCTGGATTTTCCAGTATCCTCTTCAGCGGAAAACGAGTGACGATTGTGATCTCATGTGCTTGGAAGTAATGGCGCAGCTTTCTCGAGGCCATGAGAAGGCCGAAAAGCAATTTCTGCACACCAGAGTACCTTGACCTAGCCCCCTGCAGAAGGGAACTGACAAAGTAAACTGGGCGCTGCACCATTCTTTTCTGCATCTTCTCACACGCCTGCGCAGATCCATCTTTGTCGGGACCAGAGCTTGCCGGTGAAGTCCCCTGCTTGTCGCTGGATGCATCTGTCGTGGTTGCTGGCTCATCATCCGCCTCCCTCTCCGCTACTAACGCAACACTAACCACTTGATTGGTTGCTGCTATATATAGCAGCAACTTCTCTTGTGGCTTAGGTGCGACAAGTGTTGGAGTGGAGGACAGGTATCTCTTTAAGTCCTGCAGCGCAGCCTCCGCTTCCGGAGTCCATTTCATTGGACCTGCTTTTTTCAATATTTTGAAAAATGGCAGGGCGCGCACAGCAGACCTAGAGATAAACCTGCTGAGAGCAGCTACGCAACCGGCAAGTCTTCGTACATCCTTGACGCGCTTTGGTGCTTCAATCTGCTCAATGGCCTTGATCTTGTCGGGATTGGCTTCAATTCCCCGCTGAGACACGAAGAACCCGAGAAGCTTGCCGGAGGGGACTCCAAACACACACTTCTCGTGGTTAAGCTTGAGGTTGATCTTGCGCAGATTTGCAAAGGTTTCGTCTAAATCTTGAATCAGAGTCGCTTTGTCCTTGCTCTTGACCACTATGTCATCCATGTAGGCTTCCACATTTCTGTGTATTTGCGGCTCAAAAGCGTCATGGACTACCCTTGCAAATGTTGAACCAGCATTCTTTAAACCGAAAGGCATCCATACGAAACAGTATGTGCCAGATGGGGTGATGAATGCGGTCTTCTCCTCATCTTCTTCTGCCATGAAGATCTGATGGTATCCTGAGTATGCATCAAGAAATGAAAGCAAGTCACATTCGGCCGTGGAGTCAACAATCTGGTCGATGCGCGGCAAGGGAAACGGGTCTTTGGGACAAGCTTTATTGACATCGGTAAAGTCGATACAAAGCCTCCATTTCCCGCTTGCCTTGCGCACGACTACAGGGTTGGCCAACCACGTAGGATGGAGCACTCCTCTGACAAGGCCTGCTGCTTCCAATTTCTTGATTTCTTCTGCGATGAATTCTTGGCGTTCCACTGCCTGTTTCCTGACTTTCTGCTTGACGGGCCGCGCATGAGGACAGACGGCAAGATGGTGCTCGATTACTTTCCTGGGAACACTGGGGATGTCAGACGGTTGCCACGCAAATATGTCGACGTTCGCCCGCAGGAAAGCAACGAGCGCGCTTTCCTATTTAGGGTCGAGAGTGGCACTGATGGTGAAGGTACCACCAGCGCCGTCCTCCTTGGCGGACACCCTCTTGGTCTCTGGTGGAGCTGCCATTGTCTTCTTACACTTGCCGGTGGAGC
Source organism: Triticum aestivum (assembly GCF_018294505.1). Taxonomy (NCBI): domain Eukaryota; kingdom Viridiplantae; phylum Streptophyta; class Magnoliopsida; order Poales; family Poaceae; genus Triticum; species Triticum aestivum. Next base: position 234,095,669 of record NC_057813.1, read on the forward strand.
TCGATGGTGCGTCCTCGACGGTAGCGCAGCACTCTGAAGAGGTGCGCTTGCCGGAGTGGGCATCAGAACTCTTGCCGGACTTGGTCTTTTTCTTCGCTCCAAGAGCTTCAACGGCAAGTGACTCGCGATCTGTTGCGGCTGCTACTTCCCGGTAGATCTTGTCGGCGCAGATAAGAGCATCCTTCTTGTCGCCAGGAACAGAGATGACACTTATCGGGCCTGGCATCTTCAGCATGTTGTATGCATAGTGAGAGGCTGCCATGAATTTGGCGAGTGCTGAACGGCCGAGTATCCCATTGTAAGGCAATGGAAAGTCAGCAACGTCAAAAGTGACCCTCTCAGTCCTGAAGTTCAACTCGCTGCCAAATGTCACCGGCAACGTGATCTTTCCCTTCGGCTTGCTCCTTCCCGGATTGATTCCTTGGAATGTGCCGGTCTCTTCGAGCTCGCCATCAGGGATCTGGAGTTTCTGGAGTACCGCGGAGGAGATCAGGTTCAAGCCGGCCCCGCCGTCAACTAGCATCTTAGTGACCTTGAGGTTGCGGATAGTTGGTGAAACCAACATCGGCAAGCACCCGACCGCAGTTATGCGATCAGGATGGTCCTCAATATCAAAGATGATAGGCGTGCTGGACCATTTCAGAGGCTTGCATGACTCGACGGGTGGTTCTGCCGCATTGACTTCCCGCACCCACTGCTTGAGCTAGCGGTGTGAAGTATGCAGAGAAGCACCGCCCTCAACGCACAGGACCTCTGTGGCTTTCTGGAACTCCTGCTCATCGGTCTCGTCATCATCCATATCTTCATCGTCGTCGTCATCTTCATCCTTGTCGCGGCCACGGGGAGGTCTGTCTCCTTGCCGCTGCTTGGCCTTGCCGCGGCGTCCTCCTCGGCCGGGGCGTTTCTTGCCGGCTCCTCCAGCACCTTCCTGGGCTTTCTCCTTGTCGCGTCGCTCGCATTCAGCCTTTTGCTGCTCGACAAGCTGCTCGACCTTCTTGCAGCTCTGGAGGTCATGGCCCTTGGTGCGGTGGATCTTGCAGTACTGCTTGTTGGTGTCGTCCTGCTTGTCGGCGACCGCCACAGCCTGGTAGTTGGTGCCCGCGACAATCTCCTTGCCGGAGCAACCAACTTTGGCTTTCTTGGTGCCACCTCCATTGCCGGACTGCTCAACGACTAGCACATCTTTGCCTTTCTTCTTCCTGTTGTTTCGCCGCCGGTTTTTCTTTGCCGGGGCAGTCTCCTCACTATCAGATCCTCCAGCTTCTGTATTCTCTCCGGGGAGTTTCCTCCCTTCCTCAGCACGTGCACACTTGTCGGCCAGGGCATATAGCTCACCGACATCTCTGATCTTGCACATCGCCATCTCCTCCCGCATCCTGCGGTTTCGCACGTTCTGATGGAACACGCTGATTACCGCGGCAGGGTGGACATCTGGGATGTTGTGCTGTACGCGGCTGAATCTCTGAATGTACTTGCGCAGGGGCTCTCCTTCCTTCTGGGCGAGCAGATGAAGGTCACTCTCTTGGCCATGAGGCTTGTGGCCGCCTGTGAAGGCGCCGACAAACTGATGGCATATGTCTGCCCAGGAGGATATGGAGTTGTCCGGCAAGTGCATGAGCCAGGATCTGACATTGGGCTTGAGCACCAGTGGGAAGTAGTTGACCAGGATCTTGTCGTCCCGCCCCCCGGCAGCTTGCACCGCGTTGGTGTAGATGCTGAGGAACTCCGACGGATGCGACTTGCCTTCGTACTTCTCTGGTACATCTGGCTTGAAATTCTTCGTGCTGGGCCACTGGACTTGCCGCAGCTCACGAGTGAACGCAGGGCAACCTACCGCGTACGGCAAGTCGCCTGGTTCCCCTGGTGCATGCATGTCGACAGAGGGCCCAGCGCGCTGGTCCGATTGACGTCGCGCTTCTCTTCGGCGCTCGATGCGAGTACGAGCATCTTCTTGCTGCCGTTCGTGAAGAACTTGGCGCTGATCACGACGAGCTCGTGGATCTGATGATGCGGTGGAGTCGCTGTCGAGGTGGATCCGGCGAGTCGGCGATCTTGGCCTTCGGGGTGGAGAGTGCATGGTGGTTGCACCCCCTCCGGTTTCGTCGCCACCGGCTCGTGCCTGGCAGCCCTGCCGCGGCAGCAATGTACTCGGCTGCCGCGGAGTGTCGCCGTTGGCGAAGCCGATGAGACTCTGAATGGTGGCCCTCCATTCATCGATCTTGTCTGCCGTTGGAGGGTAATTCAAGAGCAGTTGAGCTCGCGCCAAAGCTTCTGCTGGAGTGGTGGGCGGCAGTGGTGAACGGTGCGAGGAGCGGGATATGCTCGGACTTCTAACTATGTTAGAAGGAGCAGTATCCCGTCCAGGCGACCGTGTCTCGCTCGTGCCAGCATGTTGGAGTGCATGCTGGTCTTGAGCACCCCGAGATCCACCAGCTCGATCTTGGTCCAACAAACGTATGGCACTGCGAATACCATGACGCTGTCGGTCCTGCACCTCCTGAGATGGGCGCGGTGCATGTATGGACGCCGAGGTCTGCACAGCCTTGTCCTTGGACCTGGCAGCACCGTGAGCTCCCTCGTCGATGCCCGTTCTTCCGCCGGTGTCTACCCCACCACCCGTTTGCTCCGGTGGTGGTGAGATCGACGTGGACGGAACAGCTGCCGCCGAAGTCTTCTTCTTCGGTGGCATGTCGATGAAGAAGATGAAGATCTAGCTCGTGTGAACGCCGGATCAGGTTCACACAACCTCGACGCCCCCTACCTGGCGCGCCAAAGATGTCGGGGAAACTGATCCACGAACACCTATGGGGCCGGCGGACCGAGCCCCTTTCGGTTCGGCGGGGGGCGGAGATCGCACGAAGAGCGGATCGAGGCGAAGCACACGAGCAGCTTACCCAGCTTCGGAGCTCTCCGGAGAGATAACACTCCTACTGCTGCATGTCTGAGTGTATTCAGTTCTTGCTCGGGAGCGCTGAGTGCTACAGTACACACTAGCTACTAACGAGACCGAGCGTGAGTGTTTTTCTGGCTTCGAACCCCCCTCTACATTGCGCATGGGCCTCCTTTTATATGCTAAAGGGGTCCCCGACAGGTGGCAACGTAGACAAGGGTAAAAATGGAAAAGGAATTGCGGTTGGTACAACTACCTGTACAGTGTATCATACCTAACCCTGACGGCAGGGGACAAAGGCATTAAATGCCTGTCTACGTCGCCCAAATAGTGCAAAAAGGGACCGTCAGGGACGCCACCGCTCGCCATGATGGCAATCTTGCCAGCGTCGCTTGTCACCGCGCATCGTTGGCTGCACAGCCTCTTGCCACGCACGCCTGGAAAGGCCCCAGGGCGACACATTGGTGGATGTGCTGGAGCGCGGGTACAGAGTGGTAGCTTGCCGCGGTCGTTGTCTTGTCGCGTCCGGAAGCTTGTCGCTCACCGGGCCTTGCCGGGACGCGTGGCGCGTCGCGGCAAGTTCCTTGAAATGCCTTGGTTGGCCTTCCCGGCAAGCTCCTCTTGCCGGGGCCTTGTCTCCTTAGCTTGAATACTTTGTTCTTGAATGGCTCCAAAGGAACCATGGAGGACCTTGACGGTCACCCGGCAAGCCTTGTCGCGGGGCGCTGCAACTGTCCGTGCACAAGTTCGGGATACTAGGGTACCCCTACTCTAGTACACCGACACGAACCGTGTTAGACTATGGCGCGAGAAAACTGTTTGTGATGTGGCGCTCATTGTAAACGTAGAGCCAGTTTCGTACGTGCCTAGAAAAATCCCGTGCCTGGACTGTGCTTGGACTGCGCTTGGTAAGGTAAAACCATAGAAGTCCGACTGCGATGGTAATGCGAGTACAAACGAGTAGCAAGGATGGAGCATTTGGGACATGCGAGATATCACAAAACAGTTGTCTGAAGACTCGCTTTTGGGATACATGCCGACAATGCATACGCTTAGGTATCAAATACATATGCATTGCTACTCTATCCCGACGGTTTCTGGGTCGTGTGAGAAGGACCCCCTATCGCCTACACTCACTAGGCGACGGTTTAAAATGACGTCGCGGAAAGGAGTTAAAAACCGTTTGTATAGCAGCTCGCTGCAGGATGAGGCCTATGTGGAGGGCAACCAGACGTTTCCCCGGCATGAGCAGGCGGCGTCTGACGCACTCTTCACCGAACTCGACGCGGAGATACGGGTGGAGGAGGCCGGAGCGGAGCAGCCGGAGGAGGCAGAGCTGCAGCTGTCACCAATGCTGTCGGAGCCGGGCACGGAGATCGTTGACGTCTCCGATGATGAGTAGCTAGATGATCGAAGTAGTACATAGGTTTATTTCTTTTGTCTGTCTTTGTATGGATTTAAGAATCTAGTATGAGATGTCTAGATGCAACAAGTGAAATTTGAAGAATCTAGTATGAGATGTCTGGATGCAACAAGTGAAATTTGAGACGTGCGGTCACTGTCCATGGACGCGCCCGAGCGCATCCGCTGGCGTTCGAGGGGCTATATTTAACATATCCGCCTTTAGATGCTCTTAGCGTTTCTGTTTATTTTTGCAGCGATTGACTAGTTTCCAGCACAACTGTTTTTCTTTTTCAGCACAATTGTTTTGACTCGGCAACGTTTTAAGAAAAGGACGAGAGTTTGGGTCGGTGTCCGGTACTGCTAGCAATACGACTCCGAGACAATGGATGCTTTGCTTTGCCGGTATAAATAGATTATAAGGGGGAGATCATAAAGGTATCATTTTAATTGTGTGACCAATCCAAGGGCACGTAGTATAATTTTTATCTCGTCGACTAGTGTACCGTAGATCGAGAAGATCATGCCCAATCGAGAAGAAGGTTGATGGATAATCCGGCTCTAGCAACAATGGCAATTAGGAATAATCTAGATACGTAAGTGCCATCTCTCTCTGTGAAGTCTGAACCCTTTAAAATCCTTTCATGTTCTTATTTGTATACATGCGTTGCTACGGAGTAATGGGTTATTTTTCCGCCAACATATTCTTATTCGCATATAATCCCTCCGTAAAGAAGAATAGGAAGATGTCATTACTTGATTCCTAAATACAAGTATTTTTAGATATTTTTATATAAATTACATATGGATATATATAGATATATTTTAAAATGTAGATTCATTTTTGTTGCTTCGTATGTAATTTACATTAAAAAAATTCTAAAAAGACCTATATTTCAAAACGGAGAGAGTATTTCTCTTTGTTGGTTAGCAATAGGAAACAAATACTGTAATCTTTCTATTCTTTAGGATGATTTCAGTACTTGGTTTTTATTCGGATCGATGAGTACTAATTATGTGCCATTGACTTAGTTTCCAAAGAAAAAACATTGATCCAAAATTTTGGAGCACTTATTAATTTTGAAAAGTAAAACATGTTGGTCAGAAAAGAAGGTTAGAGCTACTATCTCCGTCCAAGTTTATTAGGCCTCATATTATTTTGGATCCAAGTTTGACCATGTATTTAACTAAAAATATATAAAATATATGCTATCCAAAATATATTATTGTATTTGTATTTGAAAGATATTTTCTATGATGTAGTTTTCGTGATATATAATTTATATTTTATTAGTTCAATTTATGGTCAAACTTTAGTTTAAAATGAAAACCAGACGAAGGGAGTACTTATTTACGCCCGCGCTTCCATCTTCAAAATAAAAAAGGAAAAAAAAATTAAACTACTCTGGCTTCATCAAACATTCCGAGGGCCAGCGGGTTTGCTGCGCCAGTGTGATTTATGGAATCGGGGTGTTCCATTTCAAAA